>NC_071982.1:15988127-16323971 GCF_026283585.1 Hylaeus volcanicus
TCCAAGCTCTGATTTTTCCATTTCGTAATTTCTATAAAAAAAAAAAAGAAAATATTACGTTGTCGATTGGACTCCAAAACAGAGTCGGGTTCGCAGGCATGTAGTCGCCGTTTCCTAGAACTTTTCGACTCCGTGTTGTGTTCACCTTGGTAATTAAAATCAGAGGGAAGACAGGCGACGCGATAACGTTGGTTTATTTACACAAGCGACGCGCAATGTGTCGCATGGCTGACTCATACGCTGTCCCGTCATGTATAATTCATGCGTGGGTGGATGATCGTATACCTCAAACCGCGGAACTATATGTCTTTGTTTCGATCTTCCTCTTCGAAACTTGGGTGTGCTGCGAAACTTCCGTGGCACGTGCAGAAAATGTCCGCCTTTTGACGAATATTTCAAAAGGTTGGGGGGAATTGAAAGTTTCATCCTACTCGACCCTTTTGTGCATCCAGGACACCTGGGTCGTTATAGCAACTCGCTGTCTCTATGATTCATTCCTGTTCGATACTTGTTTCCTGCTTAGTCTATATTTGGAGACAGGTGAAACATTGTTTGGCTCGATTGGTGGGGGGGAATTAAACTCGATCGTAGTGCGAGGTTTTGCTTCTTGATCCACTAGGGATACTACTCTACGGATATTTATTCCTCAGGGGCCGTAGCTATGTTTAATCGTGGCTACGGTACGGGTTCAGCGATCCCGAGGTGCCCGAGCTATAAGGGGGCTAGCAGGTCCACACAGGTATGAGAGTTAAGAGATACTGAAAATAGTATTACCATTTTGCACCTAAATTAGAGATCCCTGTCGTTGGGAAGATCGAACGAGGGCGTTATCCAGCGCGCTGGATCAATCGGCCGCAGCACGACTTTGTGGATTAACCCAGCGACCATGGCTGGAAGTCTCCGTTGCACGGATGCGACCACGATTCATAGATCGATGCAGCGAGCAACGGCTCTGGGAGAATAAACCGCAAAACACGATGCGGGGAAGCCTTGTGCTCGTTCCTTTCGAACAATGTTGTAATGATACATGATAATAGGAGGCGAAACGTGATTACCGTGCTTCTTAACTCTTCATCTGTCATTCAAACGTTATTTTAATGAATGGATTTTCATCCGGCGGTTCCTACGTTGCGACGAGAACCAACCGCGGAACAACGTCCTCGTTTAATGCTATTGTCGTGCCTGCACACGCATTTTTCCTGCCTCCTACGAACGACCGACCGCGATCGTTAAAATGTTCGGAGTTGCTCGGCTTTTCGACGTTCCGTTCTGAATTATTGCCGAATCTGGTTCTGGTTTCCAGCTACCTGGACGCGTTCACCGCTGTTGTCTTTTTTTTCGACCGGACTTTCGTGTTTTCTGGTGGATTTTTGAACTTGGCAGAGTTAGGGGAATGGAAAGGCGGAGTTTTCAGTTTGAGAGCTGTATCGGACGTAGTATTCGTGGTGGACTTGGGAACTTAGTTTCGGAAGTCTCGGTAGTTTAAATAATCCATATCGGATGTGAGGTCTGGGTTGAGTTTACTAGATCCATTATATTCAATTCTACTGAAACTGGAATTGTATTAGGATCCATTTGCCTCGGGTAAAACTCCATCGAGTACCACAGGAACCTCGAGAGTTGCGAGAACACGAGCCAGGGAATTTCTGCAAATACCGAGGTAACCAATCTAATAGCCAGGAAACTCTTATCATACGTTGCAGGCCTTATCGATCCCTCGATCAGTTTTCATTTGTAACGACAGGCACGCTTGTTGCAAAGTGACTCTTTCACTTGTTAGCAGAATGCAGCGAGCAAGGTTTGCTTTCGAGAGTAGCATCAAGTACCATCGTGTTCAATGAGCTCGGAGTTACTCGGAATACTATGAGCCTGAGGTTGCGCTGCGTTCTACAGAACACGTGTGAGATTGTCTACATTGTGTTTCGCGGTTATGGGGTCTCTTATATAGCCTGCGGGGGGGAAATCGACTCTCAGGAGTCTGCAATTTTCCGTAGTTGCATGGATTCGTAGTAGACTTATATTGCGACGAGATTTCAGCGAATAATTTCATCTGTTTAAGGTCGTCTGCATTACGTTCTGCTAGTGTAGATAATCTGCATAGTGTTCTTTGCATCGAATTTTATCAGTCTAGCGATATCTAGTATCGAGTTGTACAAGTTCACAGTCACCAGCCATTGCGTCTGACTAAAGCGAGTCTCCCTGTATGAAATTCTACCGGCCTGTGATTGCCTGTATTGCATATCATGAATCTCCAAGTCATCGGTATTCATATCGATGAGCTTGAGTCACTTCTATTGTATCCTACGTTTATAACGTTGTTTACGTTATACCTTACGGGTGTAGAACCGTTTAGTTCGAAGTCGTTTACGCTGCATCCAACAAACCTAACGTCCATCTTTGATATCCGATTAGACGTATCCAGAATCTTCCGTATCCTGCAGCACGAGCGTAAAATTTCCACGTGCTCTGTCCACGGTTCCCTGAAATCGTTTCTCCCAGGTCCTCGGATCGCACGCAGCCAGCTTGGCCGTGTTTCTGGGTCGTCGGTGTCGGTTGGCGCATGTTCGGGAACTTGTCGGGTCTGACGAATGCCGCTGGTGTGCGGCCCACTGAATCCATGTTATCGGTGCTAAGCCCACGGGGACACGGAAAACGTAACGCGCATCTAGTCGCGCGTGCTTCGAATGCCGCTCCTTTTTATTCCCAACTTGCTCCGGGCGGGTGAGCGCGATGTCGCAGCTCGTTGCAACCGTGTAAACGAGACGCAATAAAAATGCATAACGCCGACCTTGACTCGGATGCGACGAACCGGATCCCAGAACCATGAAATTATTTATGGAATTCGCTTGGATGAAAGAAACGCGATTGTTTCCGTCGATTCCACGTTTTCGCCGCGGTTTTCAATGACGCGCGGCGGCCATTGCGATTTCTACCTAACGAGCAGGAAGCGGGGTAAAAAGTGTTCCCGTGTTTTCAGCGTGCCGCGAGTGTAGACGCTGAAAGCCACTAACGGGGCAACGATGGTATCGAACGTTTTTGTTAGGTGATTCCTCGCGTGGGAAGTATTTCGCGGAATCATTCATTGAAGGATTCTATTGTTGCGTGGATTCTGAAGTTTTTGTTTTTGTGGCAGTGGAAGTATTTAGAACAGTGGAGTAAGATACTTGGTAAATAAGATACTTGATCGATTCCGAGAAGGCAGTGGAGAGCCTCAAAATGAAAAGCGAGGGAAATTGACGTTAGGAAACATCGTGTTCCTTCTTTAAGTCCTAAAAACAAGATACTTTCACCTGGCCTTACAAACTAAAAAGTGCAATATTCATCTTTAGAAGAATATAAATAGAAAATGGCAGCAGAGGTCTACGAAGCAACTCGATATATCCATGCGATCGAAGAGTAGAAAGAAACCAGGTATTATATTCCCAACGAGCGTGAAACTACATATTCATTTGTATTCTTTCCCCCCCTCGAATCGCATTATTTATTACAATCGTTGTGCCCACAATGGAGCAATTTATCGCCGCGAAGCGACGACCAGGGTCGCGTTTTAAACGGTTACATAACGGACGACGAGGTGTTTCGGTATCGTTTAGGAATGCTCGGGTATAGAAATCCCGTGGGTCGACCAACAGGACTCGATAGGTAAAAGTCAGCCTCCTTTGCGTGTGTACGGGTTGCGCACGACTCGTGCAGCCACTAAGTCATTCGCTCTCCGTGCACGCGTTGCTCGTATACGCGCCTTGAATCATCGGCATCGTAGGCGACAAAGCCGCTTAGCGTGCGGCAACGATCATGAGTCGGGGAAGAACACCTTACACCGAAAACGAGATGTTCTAAGAGGATTCGATGCGAGTATCTGCATCTCGAGTATTCCTGTTTAGGTAGAAAATACGCCGTGGGTTCTTGGAAAACTCGAGATTATTGTTTTCCGTTGAAGCACATCCAAAACAAAACTTATGAGAGACTAGAGGGTTTATATTAATTATATCGTATTGAATTATTATATTTATTACTGTTTGAAAAATATTCAACGGGGACACTGCGATCAAATGAAATGAATTCCAAGGAAGTTTAATCAGTAGATGGCTCGATATTATGAATTATGAAGTACGTCTATGTTAATATTCCTCTGGAGTGTTTCGAAATTCTCCATCCAAAACGAACAGAGATATGCAACCTTGCTCTAACTTTCTCCATTTCTTCGTTCAATTTTATTTTATTTCTTTTCCTGCTGGGAAACGCAGACGAATGGAGCCTTCCGAAGTCGCTCTAGGAAGAAGAAGTCAGAAATTTATTACGCGCGAAGCTCCTGTACGCCACCAGGAAGTGCAAACGTAAAATTGAAGCGGTTCCGCGAACCAGTTTGAGGAAAAAACGGGAATAAGAGGGAACCGTGTGCCCCGCATGCAACGGTGACTAATGCCCCGCATTCCTACGTTAAACAGTTCAATGGGTGCAAGTGACGTATCCACGCGGAAAAGCAGACGCGTAAGTCACAGAATCCTCCGTAGCGAAAGAAGCCACGAGCTCTCGTTGTAAACTCCCCGCGACGTCCTGCTCTATTATACATGTAGATGTTCCAAGAATTGGAGCGACGTCCGCGGCAACGTAGCGTCTTCCTCGCAATTATTCCTCGGCTCTTGGCGATCGTAAAAAGCAGATTGAATAATGCGTGTCAGGCTCGTATAAGGACAGATCGTCGGTGGGATCGGTTCTTGCGGGGAGACTAGTCTCAACAGAGTCTATGGCGACCTGCGTCCGAAAGAAGAGCGACCTCGACTGGCTGTGTTTTTACTGACTGGCTGGGCTTCGTTGCTAGGGAATTTTTTAAGTAAAACGTGGGGAAAGGATTGAAGATTATAAATTCATTTCAGTCTATTCGAGTATTCATTTTAGAAGGGAGGTCTTACACCTTTCCAGGTCTCCGTGTATAATTGAACCCTTCGTGGGATGGTGTGACGTATAAAAGGATTTTTATTTATTCATAATATTATCCGAGTTTAACTGATTACGATCACACACACTACCATCGCCTACCGTGATCGATATTCTTCCAGTAGATAAGTCTGGTAATAATCTCCACGAGCGAAGGGTACATCTTAATTAATAATTGTACGACATTTGAGCCTGCAATCATTTTCTGAAGCAAGGAGAACATATCTAAGAAGAAAACCGATACTTGAGCCTGACTGATTATCCTCGAAGTAAGTGTACAGAATTTTCCTAATTAAAAATGTCTAGGATCTCATTTAACTCCGAGAAGAAGATCTCGACAGCATCCAGCCAGTGGAAACGTTTATAAATGGACAACTTTGAGGACCATTGCTAATAGTCGCGCGTAATTTGTTGCAGAAATGAAGAGGTCGCTGTTAATCCTGAGCTTGCTCGCGACGAGCGTGTTGTGTTTACCCAATGGAGCGCCAACGAGTGCATGCGAGGATCTCGTGCCTCGTCATCCTGGGAGCGCGAACCAGGAAACTTACCCTCCTCCTTACCAAGTTTTACCGGCTGCAGGACAAGGCAGAGTCCGCTTAATTCTGGGAAGTCCTCAAGGTCTCGCCTACGAGGGCTTCATGATACTCGCGCGTGACTCCGTGACTAGTGAATTCGTCGGGGAATTCGCGAACTTACCTGACACAGCACGAACCATCGAGTGCACGCCAGGTGTGAAGGTGAGGGCATTTTGTGGTTGGACTTCTTCAACATCCGATGTTGTTATAGCTAATCCAAAAGCACCAAGATCCGTAAGTTCCGTTGCAGGCATATCGGGCTGTCGTAAAGAAAAATACAAGGAACAGTCGTTAAATGATCTCAAGTTCCTCTCGAATGGTATTTTATTTCATTAAGTAATACTCCAGAGTAACGAACGCATTCCTGAATGTTCAATATTGGATTAATTAAAGCATCCAATATTTCCCCGCGGAGCCACGCGTCTTTTTAATTTACCTTTGTCTTTATTACGGTTGGCTTACTAAAAGTAAGCCCGGTATCTGTAACAGGACAGTAGCCAATCCCTGTAACGGAACTTACGGCAGAGCTAGATGTAATACACGCTAGCAAACGCGTAAAGTATGCCTTCGCGAGACTAACGACGTCCCTCAGTCGACGATTGGAAAGTCTGATAAATCCGTATAGGCGTCCCCATAGTAGAAAATCCTTATGATCATAGTTAAGGACCTCAAGGCTGAGGTGCTGAGGTTAGTGATTCACGTGTCGCGCGTTTCACGAAGGCCGTGAGGCTGCGTTTTGCCAGCCTATTAAATGTTTTCCTCGTTTTTGTTAAGAACGCGGTGACTCATACCAACACGACCAAGAAGCATAATCTAGAATTCGATTGGGAGGCACCTGCTGACTACGAGGGCACCATTGTCTTCAGGTAAGCAATTGGAGTAGTTGCACTCTGATCAATTATGTTTTCTTTCGTATCAAATTAAGTTCCAATAAATATTTTTTATTAATATTGCAACAACGAATGGTTGCATTTCAATATAGGAATTCTCTTTTGGATCGTAATTAACTTTACGTAATATTCCAAATGTATAAAATCCATTAAAAAATGACTAGAAAGTGCTGAATAGGAACTTGCACACGTCCATAAATAATTGTCTCCGCTCATGCATGACTCGGTCTTCGCGATAATACTTACATTTGCGGGTTTATAAATATTATGCAACACTGGACGCAATTGGAAAGTCACACGAAATTGAAGTTGAACGAAACGTGTTAATCCTGTATTGCATAAAATGTCAGGAGCCCGTTAAAAAAAAACCCTTGCAGAAGTTGACCAAAGTATTAGCTAAACAAGAAATAATTTCTCTGTTGAAAGGTGACCCCCTAAAGTCACAATTTAAATTCACGTATCAATAATTTTAGATCCAATCCCCCATAGCCCAAAATAATTTCTAATAAATATATTATGTCACTATGTCCATTAAAGACTGCGTATTAAATTCGAAGTAAATTCGTGAAGTAAGGAATCTGATTCTGTTGAGTGGGCCTGGGATTAAAGTAGATCCGTGTTGATTTGGTAGTTCATGCTCCAGCAAATGCACCATGACGACACAGTTGTTGGGCGTGTAAGGGGAATAACTGATAGGAATGCGGAAGCAGGGTGAATCGAGTCACGAAAATCAAGCGCGGGCGTACTTTCACATTAAATTCGCTCATAATCCGTGTCAGCCTGTCACGACCTGTTGGATGTAAAGGTCTTCCAGTTTCAGTACCGCTTTAAACTCGCACAGTTCCCTCGTCTCGCGAACACTGTTATTATCAATTACAACGGTTTGACCAGTGATGAATTCGTTATATAATTTATATCTCCATCGCGTGAAATTGCTTTATTCCCTCAAGAAGAGATCCGTCTTCTCATTGGACGAGCAACAAGTTCATTATTCGAAGATGTATCAATATTCTCCAGCGTCTCATTTTCCCGCTGTTCTTCGAGGATTTAAGCGAGTAGTATCGATCCAGAGACGATTCAGAGGTAATTAAGAGATATTCAGAGAATCACAAATTTTAGGGAATTAAAGACGATTATACAAATGCTTCTTGGGCTGTGATTAATCCGAAGGGGTGAATCACTGAAATATTCTCAAAATTGATCGAACATGGAATCGCTTGGATATAGAAAAATTTCGTAAAATTCCCTCTATTCTTCTCCATTTTATCAAACTGGAAGAAATTGTATTAAGCTGAGGTTGCGGCATTTTTAATTATGGAAAAAAGTAGGTCGTAAGCATTAGCTATTCTTCCTTTCTCCCAGGGAATAAAAGATTCTTTGAAGTGTCAGTCTCTACGAAATGAAATTTACTTTATCCCGTGGAAATGTTTTCGGTAGTAATTGCATGAATATGGGAGAGCACGGTTTACAAACGCGATGCATGATATAGGAATCCTTGAAGCATACTTTTTCCATCGTGCGGATGCCGTGAATCCTGTGTCGTCGCGTAAGTCATAGCACGGCATGAGTTTTTATCTGGATTGCAGCATAGATCGAGGTTTACGCAGTAGTCAAAGCTGTTGATTTTTAGTTCAGGGTGTATCTTTTATACGAAGAACATTTATGCATATTATCCGAGTAAATGATTATGTTCCATTTCGTATTCTAAAAGAAAAAAACATAAGCATCTACTACTTAATGTTTTATAATAGAAAAGTTCTCGGTCACTTACCGGCTTAAAATAGTTAAAGAAACATCCGAAAGCGTGTATCCAGCGGCGAGTCGCGGTCACGATTAATTGGACGTTTAATTTCTGGGTCGGAACTCGGTCTCGGGAGCAGCGTGGATATGGCACGCGCGCGTAAACGCGCGGCGATCTGTCGGCATATGAATTACGATTAGTAGCGTAGCGCGTGGCAGGGGTTTACACAGCCCCGTGCACGGAATACGGTATAAAGCGCGTAACGGTGCGAGAAACGCCGGGGACATTCGTTATAAACTTTTCCGCTCATAATCGCCGCCGTGTGGCACAGTTATTCCTGAACGGTCAATTAATACGGACGCTGGGGGCCCCAACCTATTAAAACTTCACCAACTTCGCGCCGATAACCATAAATAACCGGTTCGACGTAAATTGTTCTTCGACTTGCGCCGGGATTCGAACTTTCCCTCTCCCCCCGGTCAATCGAAACAGATTTTTCAACGTTGCTCCGCGGATCGTTCGTTCTCGACATTGTTATCTTTTGTTCCCACGCCTGGACGCCGATGGGTTGCATCACGACGAATAGGAGGGCTATAATTCATACACTGGACGATGCAACGATAGGACAGCATAGTATTTGCATTTTGTAGCGTTGAAATGGTTAGCCTGAGAGTTTTTCATGTGAAGTTTCTTTAATTTATAGGTGTTATTTGCATCGAAGAAAACACTAAGGCCAATCGCACACGGGCGCAACTTATCAGTTTCGAACCACTCTGAAACTAGTTGCACGTGACCGTGGATTTAGGTAAAACAAAGATAGTGGATTAGGTAAAACAAAGAGCGCAAAGTTCAAATCGGTCGCGCCAGTGTGCGTTCAGCCTAACGCATTTTCTCCAGTTCCCTAGTTTAGACACTTTTTAGTCAAGATTTTCTTCTCGATGCACATCAAATATCGAACATTCAACGCACAAACATTCATCCTTGACTATGTAGACTGGCTTCGTATGATGCATTTCCACCATTTCCAGCAGTTGGTTCGCGTCTGACGCTGAAGTTCCCATTTCCCTTTCACCGAGCAGATTAACCCGTGACTCTTGCGTTCACTGATCCGTGGCTCTGATTTCTTCTCGTAGATCCACCTTCGCCCAGGACTATAATACGTATTGGGTCGGCGTGGAATCGCCAAGGCTCAACGTTAACAAACGATCCATCGAAGTGTTGACTTCGTCCACAACGTCCACCACGAGCAGAACCACGACGACACCCTATTACAATCCGACCGTCCATTACGAGGTAAGTATTCCCCGGTTACGTCCCGACCGATGATCACGAAGCAAACGTGCTTTTCACACCCGATAATCATAGCCACGGCGGTGATCGGCCGTGCTACGAAGACAGACAAAGTGAAATCGAGGGACAATCGAGAAATTTGATTGAAAAATTGCAAGTAGAGTGGAAGACAGACAAAGTAAAATTGAGGTTTGATAATTGGTGATTTCATTGATGAGAAGTAATAAACAGGGGAAAATTCACCTGCGATTGTTCGTAGGATACGTTGATAAATGGTTGTTAGAATATTTATGAGTCGAAAGTAAGTTCATATTTTAACGAATATTGCCTCGCGATGCACAGTCGCATGTATTATGCATGTACACATGCGCACGCTATGCAGTTAACTGGAAATGCATAATTTTTGATGGCTTGGTACACGCTTTCAGTGTTATGGTTTACGTACTTTCGCCGTTCGCCTATCGCTGGATCAAAGCGTAGCTGTAATTTTTGAAAGCGTCAGACTCATTTTTCCCAGAATTTTTTTTTTTTTTTTTTTTTTTTTTATTAAAGCGATGGCTTGCGTGAAATTATTTATATTCCTTCCTGGCCTGGTACAAGCTTTATATATTTACATAAGTGGGATAGTTGCGCGACAAGTCACGAGCAACTGATTTCTATTTTTCGCTGAAATTCTATCTGCTTGTTTATTTTGTTGTGCTGTTAATAGAATGCTGGTAACACAGTTATCCAAGCGGAAAGTATCACACTAGCAAACCGATGCTTCGTATTTAGTTATTCCATTCAATATATTTTGTGAGTTTATTTAAATGCCGAATGAATTATAATCAATTTCATTTGACACGTGTATAGTTCTCTTTGATGTTTCGAAATTTTTTTAAGCGAAGTATTTATCAGAATTTCCTGGAATTCTTAGCATTCCGTCTTCACCTTGACGGTTTACCTCGAGCATCATTGCAAGTATAATACATTGAAATGGAAAAAAAACTATCAAGGAGTGTGATCTCATCTTCGTCAGCTTCTTAAAAGTCTTTCGCAATAATTAACGCGATAAATCACGGAGGATCATCTACAATTATGCTAAGGCACACATTGTGTAACGATTCGCAGGTTTGCTCGCATGCCATAACCATAAGTAATCGTAAATAATGACGTGTAAAGTCTTATTTGTCGACGAATCGTTCCTGTTCCATACGAAACTCTTAACTCGACCCGAATCGCGACTATCAGATTTAATTGCCACTGGTATTTAACCTGGCAGCGTAATCGCGGCAACTAAACTTGTTGGAACGCCCGTTAGGGTTTATTGAAAAAATCGTTACCGGATTTCACGAGTGCGCTGGCGGTCGTTAGTACGGAAGCTTTCGTAAATAACAACTCGTACGTGTTCTTCAGACCAGTATAAACTTTCTTTGCACGAGCGTAAAATGTTTTCTCAATAATTTTCCCCAATCGACGGTGTACGCGAGTCGAAACTAGGGGAAACACTGGCCATCGAGATTTCATCTTCTCGACAATTCCCTCCTACGTCTTTCGCAATCATTAACCGCGGAACTTATGTTCGTCTTATCTTTACGGGATGAGAAACACCAGTTATGAATGCTGTTACTTCTGAGATATGTAAAATTCGTGGATTCTAGTTTAATGCAAATGAACGGCGCAGGAGCGTGCAGTGTGAGCAGCGATATAGAGAGAGAGGGACGTATTGCGAGTAGCGCAGGAAAATTACGTTTGGGGGAAAAATAATAGCAGTGGTTGTGATTGGTTGTCTAGATGATGTACAATTGCACTATTTAGGAGGCGATAATTATAGTATACAAATATAAGTAGAGATTAGTTAGTTATTCAGAACTATCATCTTATTTTATTCTTCGTAATATAACAATGAATAGCGTATTGTGACTTTATGAATTTATATAAAATAAAAAGTAAAAATCTGAGGTTCGCCGTAAGGTCGGTGAACGCATACTTGATCTTCTCACAAGGACTAATGATAATGCTTGCAATATGCTTAAATATGCTTGATCCCATCGCTAACTACAAGTCCAATAATGGCATCCAGCGCTCGCTGCACCATAATTACTCTGTTTCCCGAGGTGTGTCTAAGTTGAAGGCTGGTCATCATACTCTTCCTGTTAAGACAACGGCCACCGTCTTCCCCTGCCTGTAATTAACCATTCAGAGGAGATAAGCCGGCAGGGGCATGTTTATTTAAACGTAGTTACATTGTTCATACTCCGTTTCAAATGACGTGAACTGCATTGTCTAGAGTAGAGGTAGAAAAACTGTTAATCGGTGACGAATGGAACACTGTACGTAGCAATCCATTCGAATGGTTCATTACGCGAGAATTGTCATTTTTATTTAACGAATGATACACGAAACACTTGCTCTTTCTGGTCTAATAAAAATAGATCGCAATTGCATCGCGTTCGAACTATTTTTTATTTAACTCACAAATGAGCAGTAGACTCACTTTCAAAAGTCTATCTTAAAAAAAAGAAAGAACGACATAATTTATTATACTGGAGCAACATACTACCGAATTTTCAATCCGTATAAATATTCAACAAACAGTATTTTTAACAAGCACTGTAATTTCTATAGTCAACACCGACCGTGCAAGAAGAATATTCTTTTCACTTTATCTTCCCTTCGTTATCCGACATTTTTATTCATATAAAAATCATGTCTGTTCCTCGACGAAGGTTTTACTGGGTGTCAACTACGTCGCATGATGAATGAAAAGATACAGGTCGACGTCTTTTTTGCGTATCGTCCTCATTAACCGGTCCACTTTCGAAACAAGATCATCGTGAGAAACGCCATCGCGCGAACGAATCCCCGTCCCTCGGTTTCTCACTTGGAAACTTTATTGAGGAGTTTCCCGAGTAGGTCTGAACTACTCCATTAAGCTGCTTCGACGCAAGCTGGTTATGCACACGGACGCATACATCGGGAAATAGGACTTCTTGCGTCGGGGATATCTTGGTATTTTCGATGAAAATAAATCTCCGAGAAATCTCGCGCGAGTTCCTTAAGTCTGATGTACGTTTGACAATAAACGCAATTCGATGTGAACGATCATCCATGCGCTTGCTAACACCCAAGTAACACAGATCTTTGTTTCGATGATGGAAAGTGGAGTGACTCGATTGTAACTTTGTCTTTTCTTTAAATTTTTGTTGCTTGGTTAATCGAAGCTTCAAGCCTCCTCGTAAATAAAATATACGCGTTGATTAATCGTGTATTTTGAGAGAATATTTGAAGAGTATCGAGTAAAGAGGCTATGAATCACACGAAAGCTTAGAATTATGTTTTCGAAATATGAATAATATTTACCGTGCATGGTAATTATTGATAACGTCGTATCAGCGAGTGTATGACAACATACTAATGAAGGTTACGTCGAATATGTATCTTTTAAAGTGCCAATACTTTTTTTACTTGAACGAAGCTAGAATATTTATTAGAAACAGGGGGATAGTTCTTTGTGACGAACTATTTAATTGAGAATCGTATGGACGGAGTCTCATCCTTGAACGAACTTGGGTTTCAGCCAAAGGATGGAGACGATTCTTTGTACGCCGAGTGCGGCAAAACGAAGAATTGCTTTGGTACACCAGCAGGTTGCGTGGAGGCCAAAAATTGCATAGCAGTGGTCACCGTGCTTGTTCGTGGCGACCGCTATCTCTTCGAGCTGCAAGCACGTGACAGCATGTATGTCGCCGTTGGTTTGTCCGACGACAGTAAAATGGTAATTGTTTCCTTATATATATATAAAAAAAAAACACTCATCGAACATCACGAAACGTATAAATCATTCTTTCAACATAAGTGGATATACAGGTTGATCTCCTAAAGCTTTTGACATTCGATATTAGAATTTATGGATACTTCGGCTCGAAATGCTTAAAATGCTTTTAGCGCTTTTAACGCAATATTTTCAAGACTTCGAACTTGGACAAACTATCAAGAAACTAATACTTTCCCATGTGTAAACTCGAGTAGCCTCATTTATTCGGACGTTGCACGTAACTTAGCTTCTGAGAAATGTTTTGCAACGATCGCGCTAATCGAATTTGTGGGTTTAGAGTAGAAGCGCAACCTGTAATCCGCGTAGGTGGCTTGTAATTTCAATAAACCCAGCGTCGACGATTGTTTAATCTTTTGTCTCTCGTGCAGGGCGACGACAGCGTGGTCGAGTGCACGAACGAAAGAGGAGAAATTGGCTTACACATGTCTTGGAACTCTGGAAAACGTAATACGAGGAAACCCATGGTTCGTACCCTCCTATTTCAACGTTCTCCACCGATCGGAATATCATTTTCGTTTCCGCGAGACGATGAACAGTTGGAATCGCGAGTTTTGTTCGTTTATTGTTCGATGATAACAAACAGAATATTATTGGATTCGTTGATATACCACGGGCAGGCATTGTTCGTCCTTGCGTATTCCAACGAAGTTTAATTAAGTCGCGGTATTATCTCCAGCCGTTTTGTTACGGAGAATCTAAATACAGCCGTGTTCAAATTTATGATCAGCGTAACAAGCACACCGGAATCGATGTTCCCCGTGTTGTCGATTCGCTGGTAATTAGGTTCTTCAAACAGGGGAAAAATGATACACGAATATCGCAGAGCTGGGCGAGATTCTTTTTCAAATAAAATTTCTTGGTTATTGCGATAAAATGTCGCCCATCTCTGTCGCGGCATATCGAGGCCATCGTTACGCGAGCAGGTGAAATTAATACGATTCAACGAACCCTGCGGTGATGGTCGACTTTCGCTAGTGTGTAACATTGTTACCAATCGATCCCTCGTTGGAAGCGATTGCGTCGATCCGCGGTTTGCGAGAGGCCCACGCGACCTTGGTCTATTTGCGATTTCCCTTGCAGCAGGATGGTGCCGTTCAGTTGGAGTCGAGCTCCATCAAGGATGACGTGATTTCCTGTAAATTTTGGAGAGAGAAAACAACCGTCGTCGAAGGCCGCGAGTACGACCTCGTGAACACGCCGTACAACCTACTGGTGGCCGCTGGCAAATCTCTAAAGAGTGCGTAACCGTTCCTTCTCCTATTAAATTCCTTTGGAAGGACTCGCGACACTCGAGGCTACGTCGAACGACGTTTCCTTCCTGTTTCACCCGAAACTAGTTGTTTAACAATGTCGCGTCCCGAGGAATGGCAACTTTAATCGCGTCGCGAACACCGTTCAAAGTAGCTGTTTACATTGCTGGGGAATATAAGTTTGAGATTTAAGGGGAACAAAGTTACAGGGCACTTTTTCTTATTATCTAGGCTGTGTTACGAAGCGAAGTCTGTTCGGAGGGTTCAGCATTAGTAAATGGAAGCACTTATAAATATAGAAACATTAACTTCGTCCTCCGTGAACCATTTCCAAAATAAACAAATAAAACACGAAATAAACAAACTATTCGAAAGCGGCGCGCGTTTGATTGTCCAGGTAACGGCGTGGGCTTCCACGACACTGCCTACGACGCCAGCGGGGGTGCAAAATTGTTATCCGACGTCGGAGGTTACACGACGGCCAGCAACATCCTGATTCGCTTGCACGGCGCGCTGATGCTGGCGTCGTGGATCGGCACGGCGTCGATCGGTATCCTCCTCGCCAGATACTACAGGAAAACGTGGGTCAACTCGCAGTTGTGCGGAAAGGACCATTGGTTCGCCGTAAGTATCCAATTTTTCGTGAAATTGCGCGCTCGAACGCGGGATCCCGAAGATCACCCCTACGGAGAACTAATGTTCTCGGGGTTCGTGCGCGATGGCCGCCTATTTGGTGGGTCGATGGCGGCTGTCCGTGAGTCCATGAGCTCGGGATCGGGGTTAATCGGAGGAACCACGAACAGAAGGGCAGTTTGATAACGTCACGACGTTGCCACGAAATTAACCGTCGACGCACGGACGTGCCATATTGGTAGCCAAACCGTGGATATCGAGTGCCATTCAACGCTCTAACGAGTGAATTTTATTTTATTTTAGGAAGGACCTTGTTTATTTTTCTACGTATTCGCGGATTGATCGATGTTTCAGCCGAATTTACAGACCTATTGAAAAATTGGCTAGAGTCCTCGTAAAGTTTCTTAACTTCGATATTTATTATTAAACTTCTAGGTTCATCGTTGTTATACATTGAATAAAGGAACTTTTCACTTGATGCAGCCAACGACCGGCTGAGGTACGATTTCATCCGAGGATCATCGCATATCAATTATTTTGCGTAATCAGATTTTGATTGGTGTATTTCAACGAAATTGTAAACGAATATTCATTCGATAAGACGCGCAGATAATTATCGGCACATTAATTACACTTTGTTATCGAAAATGCGCATCGAATTATCGTTGCGGTGCTCGATAAACGATTAATTTAATTCGTCATTGTTCTGCGATCGAATGTCTCGTTTGGACTATTCGTAGCTTGTATTTACTTTTTTTTATCGTGTTTGCTTCTTTGTCTCTTTTTTTTCCAAGACAATGTCCCACTCGATATCATCGGGAACTCGAGTGTCTACACTTTGCGGAGGAACACAAACTTGGCTTACGTCCAAGGATAACATTGAACTTATCTTTGATAGCTCCGGAGAACACTCATACCTTGGACGTGTACGAAACTTCTTTGCAGTCGTTCATTTGTTGTCTCAATTATTTACAGGTTCTTGTAGGTCGGTTCTCGTTCAGGTTGACTTTTTATTCATGAAATATTAGGCGTTAATCATGTTCATTGAAGATACAGTAAAGACCACTTAATATTCATTTTAAGAGTTGTCTGTTTCACTGACTGAATAGCAACTATTTTGAAACCTATGAAAAACAGAAATTTAATAAAATACCCAGGCACGATGGTTAAAAAACACTGCCCCAGTTTGCGATCTTGACATGTTATTTTTTTTTTTCCTGTAATCAATATTGCATAGCATGTTTTTTTTCGAACCAAAGTGGCACAGGTTCTTCATGATACTGACGTGGTCGATGACGATAGCCGCGTTCGTGATAATATTCGTCCAGCTGGGCGAATGGAGCTCGGAGGTGATACACGCGTCCCTGGGGGTGGCCACCACGCTCTTAGCCTTCATTCAGCCCTTTATGGCAGCCGCGAGACCTCATCCAGGGGCACCTCGAAGACCTCTATTCAATTGGGCGCACTGGTTCGTTGGAAATGCGGCGCAGATTTGCGGCAGTAAGTTCCACCCCCTAATTCTGCGGTGTTTTATGTAAGTTGTCCTGAAATTAGTGGTCAGAACTTTGGATACCCATTATAACACTCGTCGGAGATGGGCTAAACATTCGAATGGTGACGAACGCAATAGAAGGAACGTATAGCGGCGTATATTTCATAAAATAATGAAATTTGTATTTCTCCGCTTCGAAATATTTTATACCGTTCCAAAGACTTTGTTTTTATTTATATACGAAAATGAGCACGAAAGTGTTGGTAGACGTGGCTTTAGAATCGAACAGTTCTAAAGAACAATTTTATTTCATCACAGCACGTGTTCCAAGCGTTTTGCGCCCATTTCGATGCATACCTCGACACGTTTTCTCATCGAACTTCGCACACGCTCGAGAATGCAAGGTTTTCCCTTATTTCTCGCCAAGAGAAACTCACATAGCGATCGCTACGAAAGAGGACACTCGAGTCAACCGCCTCGCAATATGTGTCTTCTAATTCGTCAACTATTGCATTCGAGGCCAACGTTTGCCAACACTTTTTTTGTCGAGTCTTTGTCGACCACCCACGATTATCCAAGTGGCCTATCTTAAGAGTCACATCCATGTATTCTTTTTGTTTGTTATTGTTTTATTCGTTCCACGGACAGTGGGTTAACCACCGCATTGAAATTCCTTTCACAGTAATCGCAATTTTCTTCGCGGTCCGTCTGAACAAGGCCAAACTCCCGGAATGGGTCGACTGGATTCTGGTCGCCTACGTGGTATTCCACATTCTGACTCACCTCATCCTCACGGTAAGGACGATATTTGATATTTATAAGGCAAAAGTCCCGTATACCTAGCCCGGTTGTATATTTTACCCATACGAGGTGTCCCATTTCTCTCTGTAAATGGTAATCTCGAGGAGTACGTTGAATTGAACAAAAAAATTGAACGTATAGAGGGACATAGGAAGTGGGAGGAATCGCTTAAATCTTTTACCCGAGATATATATGCATATACACACACACACATATATATATATACCAATAAATGTATCCATAAATGTATATATATACATTTATGGATTTGAATTCAAGTCGTTAATAATCACGGTTAAAAATCGTCCACCGCCGGAATGTCGTAGCTAACGGATCTAATGAACGTTTGAACGTTAACCGAACACAATTCTAAATTTATTCCGTCGCGAATGGGCAACGTTTCAATGCAATTAGCCAGACATTCTCTTCGAAAGTGCGCGTTAATAACAATGAACGAGTGAGTTATACATTATATTCAAAACATTTCACTCCCGACCGTACGAACTGGCGTCGAAAATCGGCCGCGATTATGCGAGCACGCGATTTCGAGCTGCCAGAACAGTTTCGTTTCGTTATTCGTTGGATATTGTTACGCTTGTGACAAAGGCGATCGACGGGTGAATTAATTTATTATAACTGCAGCATATTTAACCGTGGTCCCTAAAGTGATAACTTTGATCGCTTGATTGATCGAACGTGTGCAACCGATATCATATTTTATGATGTCATTTTAGAAAATTTGTGAAAAATTAGAAACCAAGAAGACGAAAAGAGAAATTGTTGCGCGAGTGTGTGTGATGGAAAGAATGGAAGACCAAGAAAGATGAACGAAGGTAGTTTGGAATTGGATGCATGTTGTGAATGGTGGAAAAAAGGAAGATCGGATAAGAGGAATTACTTTCCAAAGTGTGACTGAAGAAAAGAAACATAACTCGTAGATAACAAAGTATCGTAATAACCCTGTTCACAAGGTCCAAATAAAAAATTTGGTTACGCATTGACTGGACATGAACGTATGTTATAGTTCGTGGGATGCGCCTCGGACGTGCAGGCCAGTCAGAGGGTGAATTCATTCCCCATGAAAGACACCCACTCCCGTAGCTCGATGGTCCATCCGGATGCGAGACAGGATGCTCCCGTAAGTTTCTAGCTAATAAGAATCGGCGCGATGTGCTAGGAATTTTCCCCAGCGTTCTCATTCTACATTCTGTTCGACAGCACTCCGGGCTAAGGAAATTTATCTTCGGGGTGTACTTCGTTGTGATCGCCCTGTTCGCCGCGGCTCTCATCGTCATCACCGTTCTGGCCCCCATCGAGGACACGTGGGTCTCCTTCACCAACACCATTAAGAATTATTAATCTCCGTTTAATCGACGATCTGAAACGACGGGATTTGCATCGCCTGAGTCGCGCTAGAAGTTTCGAACTGCCGCGCCGCGAACACGTTCTCGAGTCGCTATCTTGTATGCAAACGAGTCTGAAAGTGACGTAAGTCATGGTCTGGAGAACTATACGCGCGAATCGTGCGACAATATTGTCCGACCACGTCCTGAAACCTGGAAAGTCGCTTTGGAAATGGAAAATGGTGTCGTTGGTGTAAGTAGCGATCGCGCGAACGTTGTAATTTGTGAATTATGCTCTTACAGAGTGGCAGAGATGGGCAAAATTTTGATGTGATTAGGTATCTCGAATGGAGGAGCAGAAGTTGGAGAAAAATTTGTCTTTGAATCGTAGAAGGAAATATTTCACAAGGGATGGGAAAAGATTCGATTATGCGGGCGAATAAATCGCTGTTTGGTGAGATTATTGCTCGAGTAACATTTGAAAATTTAGACAATAGCGCGTACCAGATCTGGTCCTGAATATTATTTGAAATTTCATTGATGTAACAAATATACTTCATAGAAGTTCTCTATCTAAACGTCTCTAACTTTTAAAGAAGGTTTCGATACGATTTATATAAATTATAAATGCACAAAGAATAGCAACGATATTAAAGACAGAATGAAAGTGTTATGTTCTATAGAAATATATGTATATCAACTTTCCCTCTGTAAATGACGAATAAACTTTCACATAGGGGAATAAATTCGTTGCAACAAACGATAGCACTCACCCATTTCAAAGTTTATTCGAAATACGCGTGTACTCGTTATTTCAAAATTTATTTGAAACAAACGCATACTCGTTACTTCCAAATATGTTTGAAAAACGTAGCCACCGTCTGGATCGAGTCGATATTTCAGTTATTTTTCGGTATCGTCGAGGGGAAATAAAAGACTGAAATATGTTATTTCAACTACTTATTTCTCATTTCAATTTCAAATGAAATTTCCACCGGTCTGGTACGTTCAATTTTATATTTCTTCCTCTTAGACTGACCCGAAAACATTTTGATTCGATGAACGCACAAATTCTTCGCAGAAACGTATCCCGGCCAAAAATACCCGACTTAACTACAAGCTTACATCGAAGTGTTTATATTTTTCTTTTCCTTCATGGAACGTCATTATCTTGTTTATAATCGCGATGTCGTTCGCGAAACGCCGTAATATGTTCTTCCTCTAGATTACTGTAGAATCTAGAATCTCGTTCAGAGGTCCGTCCGCAAGGTGCTTTTATGTTTAATTAAACTTAATTTGTGCATGTGGGAAGAAAATAATAAAGTAATTCTTCTGGCGTTCACAAGCAACTTAATAATAAGTGTTGACAGGGGGCTAACATTGAACTCGCATAACCTTAAGAACATTTTTGAATATTCAGACGCACATATACGTACACTATATCCTTTTTCTAAATTTATGCAAGTATAATATTAGCTTTCTGTAACAATTTATATGCGTGAACATTACTGGTGGAGAATCGAAGATCGGTCTAGACATATTTGAATAATTTATATAGCGAAATATAAATGAACCAGCTGGTGGTGGCCAGAAGAATTATTCTATCGCCTTTTTTACTTTTAAGTTTCTTTATTTCCAGCAAGATATATGCAGAATCTATATTTATGGTAACGTTTACAGTATTAGATTTCATAACGTATATTTGATTTTTACACATGTTTAGATATATTTTGTACTACGATCGACGTTGTACCGTGTAAACCAGAGTTTCATGGAGCATCACGGGATCGCGCTTAATTAACTGATATAATAGTGTTATTTGTATGTTATTGATATTGTTAATAAATAAATATATATTTACGATCGCACATTGTGCAGAGAGTAATATAATTCGGTACAAATACTTCTGTGTCTCGTTTTCCATAATGATAATTGATCATCAGGTCGAACCTGCCACTAATATTTGATGCAAGACAATGCTTGGATCCACGCTGTTTTTAAAAAAATTCTCCTTATATCGATGTTTCCCCTGATCCCCAACTTCCTCGACGTCGTCGTAATTTTATTCCTTAGCCAGCCGCTGGAAGATTTTCGTCGCTTTCAGTTTTCCATCGGAAAAAGGATTATCCGTTTATCGTTACGGTCCTACAGAACGAGATGGCGGTTGAACTCGATTAACTGCAAGAGGCAGTTGTTAATCGGTTTAAACAGAATTTGAATTTACTTAAGCGAAAGTCGCGGGCTAAGCACGCTACCGATACTTATTTCTTTCGCATTAAAAGTCCTTGTATCCCGTTAAACACCCCTCCCTCCCCCCGTCGGGCTCTATCAGATTGTAAATTTCGATTCGCGAATGCGTCGCCGGCGAACCCTTTTCAATCCTTTTGTGCACGCGTCATTGTCGAAACTGATTGTTAACTACAAATTCGAATTTGCCCGTTGATACGTTTTATTGTTATGCATATTACGGCACACCTGAATGGATGGCTCGTACGATTTAATGGAAAATCAGGCGCCCCGAGCCGTATTCGTTCCGTCCTTCGATAATTTCTTTTTCAATGGGAGTACGTGGCGGGAGAATATTTTTGTGTAATTGGAAATTATGCGCGGCTCAATTTGGGTTCCATTTTTCGGTCGTGAGACGGAGGACGAATAAATAAGAATTTTTCATTCGAGCACGAGTGCTTATGCGCACATAATTAATTAACGTTTATTTAGGTGTCTTTGTCGTATTTATTATAATTGTGTTCCACAGGATTTTTGTGACTGTTCCTCTTCTTATTCCTCTTCGTCGAAAATTTTTGAAAATTTCATTAAGGATAAGGTTATCAGAAGTGTAGCCCTACGTGTGACGAAACGAATTAGGATGACCAGATTCTGGACATCCTGAGCACTAGTCTGAAGAAGGTAGGTGAAAAAGGTAGGACAATGCATTTGCCCGGATTCCATCGCATGTGGTCGCTGCACGAGAGTGAAACAGGTAGCGACCATAAGTGCAAAAGAAACCACTCTTCCTCTGAAGTAGTGGTTCTCAATAGAAGCCACATGGTCCCATCGGTGGTCCACGACATATTTCTTGGGGGTCAGCAAGGAACACATGGCCGTGCAATCTTTTGAAAAATATTTTTTGTTTCGTTCATAACAAGTTAATTCTTTTTTTAATTACAATTTAGTTTGATCTTCCATCAATGAAGTTTACACTTAATCATCTATAAAATAAAGCACGCTTTGTTTTACACGAGAACAGCGAATTGTTTTACAAACTTTTTCGATGAAAATATTTATACATAATTTAAGAAGGTTCTCGATGAACAGTGGCGATATCGTGGCAATATATTTGTTTTTATTGTACTCTTTCTGTTTATTCTACAGTACAGCCCGTAAATAAACAAGTAGTACGCTACGATTTTTGTCAACAAACTGCAACTATGGCCCATTGAATGTATGCAGTTTAAAAAAATATCCATCGGATTTTAACCTACCGGAATGAAAAAGCCTTCGTTAGTTCTAGAAACATAAATAAAACATAGATTTTTCCATTTTTGAAATGACTAAAATACCTTCTTAACTCGATACGAATTTATTCATCACTTTCGTATCGTCGATACTCGTTAAAAAATTACTCAATCAAATTCAAATTCATCAGTATTTCAAAATGGCGTCTACGATACTAATTTATTCTTCTCCCCGACGAATCCAGAATTTGTATATTTCATTCGAAATAAAGTCTACAAATTTCCGGTGGAAACCGATTTTTCCAGGTAGAAGACGGTCCTGTGCTGCGATCGGGAAACAGGGGTGGAATGTTTTCAAGGGGTTAGTAACACGGTGAAAAAAAAAATGGCGGCCGATCGAAGGCGGTGGCGTTATGACGCATGCCGCACGGCGACGCTGAGCGTCCCTCGGCGGCGCCACCGTCGACCAACCCCCGCAGTTCGATTGGAGACACCGGCCGGCTTCGACGGCTGTTGCGGAGCTCCTTTACTCGCTCGGGTTCGCGTGTGTGCTAAACTCCTATTCGACCCACCGTACGTAGCAGTTTTCTCTCGAACACCAAACGTGACAATTAACCAACAGGTACGAACTGAACAAAGTGTTATCGCTCGTCACGCAGAGGGTAAATCGTCGCTTTTTTCATTCGCGTACGTTCTCTTCTGCCTTCCTTTCCTCCCCTACGCGATATTGTAGATAGTTTTCAACATTCCGGGATTGATCAGGTCAATTACGGTAAATCGACGGTATTAAAATTGTTATTAGATTATTACGGAGTGTAATTATCGCGCGTGCTTTTTCAACCCTTAACTACGGCCAGTCAGAGTTGTAGAATTAAAACTTATGTACGCGGGTTTCTTTGGAAATTATTTTAGTTTATATCGGCAGAGGAATATTCAATGGAAATATATAATAGTTTGAACGAACTCCTTTTCGTGTGATTTTGTGATATTCTTTGGATATTTATTTTACGTTATCACAGAACAGTCGATACAAGTCGAATACATTTTAGATGTATTTCAGAAACTGTTTCATTTTACGTTGTTGCATAACGTTCGCTGCGTCGAATTTGATCTTTTTGGTTTCGCGAACATGATTCTGATAACTCTGATACATTCAAAAACACTCCAAGTCTAAGCTATTACAACTGCATCAGAAATTTCTTCAAATCTATTTCATTTTATATTATTACATCGAATATAACCACAGTCGAATTGCTAACAACTCTGATAGATCTCATAAACACTCCAATTCTGAAATTGTTGTCTAACAATCAATTTCTCGTTCAAACTCCTATTTGTATTTAATTCCTGAAATTCTACAACTGTGTTTAAGGTCGATCGCCTAGCGTATTTTCGAGTCGCCCTAATGCTCAGCTCGCGTCCAGCGGTCAATTTCGTTGCTGGAGTTCATTATTCGATTTGTGCGTCGTAACATCGACTCGAACCGGGCTCGATTATGGTCATCGACCTCGGGAAAGATTAACGAAGGCAGAGAGTATATTCACCAGTCGCGTAGAGGTGATACGCGAGTTCGAGTCACCGTGTCGTGTCAAGGATTCCCGGTTGGATGTAAATAGACGCTCCTTTTCCTCGAATCGCGATCCTCGGACCCTCGCCGCAGTGATTGTTTTTGTGTGCCGAGTTAATACGCGACTCGCGGATTTCTTGGAAACACGGCACCGTTTAAATTACAACGCTCGCTGTAAGTGAAACAACCGACGTCACGTTCACCCTCTGGGCGTTCGCGTTTCTACGGTTTTTTTTTCCTTTTGCCTATCTCTATTTCGCTGGGAAAGCAATTCTTAGAATACGAGAACGTGGAACAGATGTAGCTGAGCTTCCGTTTCGCTGCAACGCTTTATTTGGGGAGACCGGGGTTTTGATAGGTGGTTCTACAGAACGAGAATAGGGAAAGTTTTAGCAAAGATTATATTATATTATATTATAAATAATATTTGAATCTTATTTTCTCTGAGAATTAAGTATTCTTGTCAAAGTCAATTTAAGAGTCAATTTAAAACATACAAGTAGTACAGTACCGGCTCGTCTCGTATTTAAAAAGAACGTATAAACTAGTTTAAATCGCAATTAATTTACTTCTCTCCACCAATTTGTATCTCTATACCTAAATAATCGAGTCACGATATATACAATCGCCTTACGAGCGCCAATGGAGTTACACCGGCGTCTCGTATCCGCGTTTCGGTTTTTTTCCACCCCCCCCCCCCCCAATTTTCATTTTTCGCGAAAGCGTGTATCTCTCTCTTTGAATCGAGCCGGGCGGTGAAATATGCATACCGATATATTGTTATGCATACCGTGTCGAGTGAATTTGCATCGGATATCGTCGGGCAAATAGAGACCGATCATTCGCCGACGGGTAACAGGAACGGTAAATATCGTAAGGGTCTCATTACACGTCGACTGAACGTTTAACTGCAGCGAATGTCAAAAAGGCTCTCTGGAGAGAATCCAACGAAGGAACGAATAAAAGGAACGCGACCATGCTCGTCTGTGCTCGTACGGTTAGTCACGGTAAAAATCGCGTTGGAGGGCGCACTGTAGGATACGGAGGATAAGGTTTTTGGTCGAAGAATCAGTTACTGTACGATGTAACACAGGTATCAGAAAAAAGCAAACAGTAGTATAAATAGGTCCGAATATAGGTGCTTCTAGTAGGTGATTCTTTTAGAAAAATTGAAAGTCACGTTACATTCTTATTGATAAAGCATATTTTGTGAAACATTTGAAAGGAATAAAAACTACAGAATTTGAATGCTTTATAATGACAATATCGTTCTGTTCCGTATCGTAGGTAGGGTTCATTTAAAGTCACACTTTTTAAAGATCGTTTAGTGTGTCTGATACTAATATCGAGCTACACGAACAGAAAAAATAAACAAGTAAATTCATAGCAGTCGTATCACTCTTGTATAATTATAACTTTTATCGTTGTTTGTTTGAATGCTAACAAAAAAAAGCATCGACTAACGATCAGAGTAACGATCAAAATTCTTACCCAACGATCACTCCGAGCCAACATTTTCCGCATGTTCTCCAACTGGTGGACAAGCGTCCACTTTTTGCTGTCGTGCAGTACTCGATACGTTCACCTTGACACGACACCTCAGCCCGTATTTCGTTTCATCGGAGTTTCGGTCGTGTTTCGGGACACTTGACCCGAGTGGTTTCGCGTTGTCCGCAGAAGAGAACAAGTGTTTCGCGTGAGACGTTAGTGTTTCCACGCGTATTCATTTTGCAGAATCGTTTCGAAAAGGGGCAAGTGTCGGATTCAGTGCGCGTTCGACGTTCGAGGGGTCCTCTGCCCTGAGCCAATCGATCCCTCGATCGGGACAAGTTCGGTTCGACTGTGAAATGCGAAAGTGAACACTGTCTCGTGGCCAGCGGGTGCATGTACATCGCAGGACGATGGCCGAACTTCGTGTTTGCCGGTTTCTCGTGATCCTCGCTTATTTGGCGGTCGTCTTGGTGCTGGGGCAGAACCCCGTCGAGGAGAAGACCACCTTCGAAGCTGCCTTTCAAGGTAAGTCGACTGCATTCGTTTAAGGTAGTTGTTCCGTGGATGTATTCAATGGAGATAAATATAAATCATATGAGCCTGTTTTCATTCAAATTGGCCATCCCAGTTTTATAATAAACGTACAATTTCTAACAAAGTGTAATGCCACTAGAACAAATATCTGTATTGTCCAAAATACTATCACGGAAGGACATAACTTTGTCATACGCGGAACGAGTCAGGTAAATTTGAAGACCGAGTCACATGTAACATTCATTTGTGCTCGTGTCTCACAGTTTTTAGCTCATCGAATTGGAAGTAAAAGCGGATAACGAGAGAAAATAATTAGCATATACGCTCCCGATGCAGGAATGATACATTAGTAACACGTTGCACTTACTGCTGCTGCATATGCAATCCATTCATTAATAATTTACATCGAACGGAGATATTATCGTCGTTACATCCCGTTCCAGTTGATTATTGGTGCGAGCATTTAAGTACAATAAGTATAGTCGCGGAAACGTTCGTATCGATTTTATTGGGTTTTTATCGGTCTGCAATGAGACAGTTAGACACATCGAGGATTTTTCACTCGGGGATGTAAAAGAATTTATTTTAATATTTATTTATTTTAAAACGTCAAAGAAAATAGGTTTGGATAGGTGTAGAAATATTAACGTGTTAATATCCTAGCCTAAGTAAACCGTCTTCGAAGAAAACATGTACAACACGCAAAATATTCACCATCCCCTAGAGTAGTCATCTTCTCGTACAACTGTTGATTAACCTACTAATTCCGTCCCCTGGATTTATTTCCACATCCATTATCGAGCCATTCGTCATCGCGGAATTCCCAATCGGTAACATTTTTATAACGAACGCACCACCGTATCCATCCTAATCGAAACTTAATTAACGGCCGCATATTTGCGGACCGTTTTATCCGATTGGCGAATGAACCGTTATTGACAGAGTCGTCGGAATGCATTAGTAAATTTTCGAAATTATTTTGAATACGCGAACGCGTGCGCGCGAGAAAGAGAGAGATTTCCCAGCTGCGAGAGGGAAAGAGAGATGGAAAGCACAAATAGTTGTGTACCGGAAAAGTGTTTGCATTCGTCCCGAAATCGCTCGCATTTTCGTACAGGATTTTATCACACCGATGCACTGCTTATCGATGACGACCGCGATCGATCGATATCTCTCCCGGTTTACTCATTAATACGCGCCATTTGTCACCGAATAAAAAAATACGCGCCTCCCACGCAATCACGGGCATCGTCTCTCATATCGTCGATTACGTGACAAATTTCCACGCTTTTTCGTCGTTATTCCACGGGTGGGCGAGATTAGTTTCGTTATACCGGGTGGAGTCATTTGAAGTACATCGTTTGGGTAGCTTTGGTAAGAGGAAAGAACGCATTGGATCATTTTTGAAAAATAAAAGAACAGTGCTAGGAAGAATTGAATTCACGTTACAATTAATGTACGAATTATGTTAAGTCTACATTTTAAAAATAATTTTTCAAAATATCGAACGTCCAAAATTTAGGCTCAACGTAGTTTGCCGTTGATCAGTATTATTCAGAGTGGCGCAAAAAGGAGTCATTCCGGCATCGCGACGTCGTTAAAAGCTCGAATACAACGCGCGAAGTACCAAACCGTGAAACCGCGTTACAGAAACGTGCTTGATTATAGAATCGCGCTCAGAAACGGGCGGAATGAGTGTATCGGGAGGAACCGAGAGAAAAAAAAAATAGGAAAACCGGAGGTTGGCTCGACAATTTTTGCGGGCTTTTTTCCTCTCGCCCTCTACGACGACGAAAAATAAAATTCTAGCACACTCGCAATACGAAACTGCGCCCACGGCGTCGTCCATAAGTATGAAATCACTACCTTTAAACTTCATTTCGTTGGGAATTTCTTCGCTTACAATGCGAGGATATTTCCATATTGTATGCATTCCTCCATATCCTTTTACACACATCCGAGACGGTACTATATTATTTCTGAATACACGGTGTTTCGTTGCGAGTTATAAATTGCTTGTGAAATACATTGAGCTGGAAAAACTGAATATGCAGTGAAAAAGCTTCTCTATCCGAGCATTCGTTACGCGTACGTTTTATCGCCGGGACGGTGTACTAATCGAACGTTCTGTTATTGAAAATATATCCCGAAGACGCGAGAAAATTTCGTAATTAATTAAATCGAGCGAGTTGAATTAAATTTTACAGGAATATTTTCTTATGTATTTGCAAGATATTTAGGTGATGCGTTACATAGATTTAAAAGATCGTTGAAATAAGGGTCAGCCTAATGTCCGTGTAAAATAAAAAAAATAACAAACTATCGAGAAGAAATAAAAATTGTTAAGACATATCTCGAAGAGCCGGTCCCGCATAACGTTTAAAAAATAATAATTAAATCGAGGTCAGGTAAACGTTGTCGGTCCCTGCGAAATAATCGACTTGACGAACTCTGTGCGACATGGTGACCATCGTAGGTCGGAAATGTTTCCAGGATGAAAGCTAGCGGTCGCTAACCAGCTCAGTACGCATCCGTGGCGTCTAAAGGGCAGTAACTGACCGTGATATTAATTGCTTTCTGGCTATTAGCGAATGGTACCTCCGAGATGTCGCAAAGGGAGTGGCAACCCTGCACGGCCGTTTGCCATTAACATTAACGCGACGCAATACGCCGCTTTGCTCGTTTCGAGGCGCACAGGACCGCGTACAAGCGCGAGCGGTTTAAATCACCCTAGCTATTGTTTATCGCCTCGACAATACGCTCGCCATTCGTTCGCTGAAAGTTAAACACGCCTGCCAAACTCCGGCTTGGTTCTCGCGTATTTCGGGCCTTTGTGTACCTTTCTGTCCGTCAATCCTGCGCTAGCATCCTAACCTTTCCTCGAGGACGTCGCGAAACGAGTCTAAAGATGTTTGCGAGATGTCTGGTCCTCGGACGTTTCGAAACGTGAGCAAAGAAAGCTGCCGCTGCGTTGCTGCTTTGCGAATACTTTAGTGGGAACGTTATCGATGGGAGTCTTTTTCCTGAAATTTTATTACTTATACGCGATTCAAGGGTAGTTGATCCGAGAGTTGATCTGAATATTCTAAATTGAAGCTAATTGTCAGAAATGATTACTAACTGACATAAAGGATCGTGGCATTAAATTTTCAAGATTTATTTATTTAAAAAAAAAAAGGTCTGTGTGTATATTAAAAGTGACACTCGCTCTTAACGACTGTAACATATTTTGTCCCCGAAGCGAGCTGGGTGTTGAAATGATCACATACGAGAAGTGTATGCCAGCAATGTTGCCATTTGAAGTTTTGCATACGAGACTGAGTGTCACGGTATTGGGTCAAGAGGTGCGCTGTTTCATACAGATCTCTTGCCAGAAAGCATCGCCATCCTTGCTTCGTAGTCAGGTCCTTAGGTCCTACCCCTTATTTCACGATTTCGAGGTGATGACGTAAGGTCCATATTGTACGTATCGTACATATTGTACACTTACATCGAGACTTTTTCAAAAATTCCTACCTCCAAAGAGTCTTCCTCCGATGATATCTCCCTCTTCCTCTAAAGTTTAAGTGGCTCTGGTTACACACAATCGAATCACAAGTGCCAAGGAAGAATTCATTGTCCCCCGCTCTGTTAAATTTCCACAAAAGAATTATATTCAACGCGACTGCCTCGCTTCCTCGCGTTCGCCATCGCGGAACAATGCTCGTTTTCACTGGGAAGAACAAGCTTTATCGAAAAGCCTTGGAATTTACGAGTTCGGGGCGCAACGTTGCCAGTCGAGGGTTAAAATGCACGACAAAACACGAAATCGTCGGGCGTCAGCGTTAATTCCCTCTCCAACCCTCTCCGCGGTTCTGGACGGTGAATTTCGTCGGGCGTAATTCTTGGAGGGAACAATAGGCGGGGGAAGAAAACGGATTAACGATCGATCGATTTAGTCCCGCGGCAAACAGAGGTGAATTATGTATTTTCAAGTGCGAAAGGCGAGACGTGCCTTCCGCCAAACGAACGAATTTCGTTCGTTCCGCCTTCTTGTTTGCTCGGAGGTTTTCCTAGCTCCTGTCTCTCTTTCTCTCTCTCTCTCTCTCTGCTCGCCTTCCTCGTTTTCCTTCTCGCGAGAAAAACAAAAAGACAACACGCCACGATTCTTTACCCTTGCTTATTTTCTGTCCCTTCGACGTGAGAGGGTTGGAGAGGATTCGACGGGAGTGTTCCACGTCGAACATGATACCGCCGTGAAGCAATCATCGGTTCGCAAATGCACTCGAGAAGGGTTCCATCGATGCTGCCGATAAAATCTCTCGTGAGAACGGATCGAAGCCGCGCGACGAAGATGCTACGACAGCGTCGGAACCAGTCGACTTGCAGGGAATTTTATATATGTGCCACGCTCCATTTCGAAGGACCACGCTGGAGCGTCGAGGAGGATCTCGATTAACTGGTAAATGGGAATTCGAAAGGTGGATTATTAGGTTTGGACGAGACGAAGGGTGGAGATTTAAGAGTTGGAATTAGGGAATCGCTCTTATAATTTTTGTGTATTTTTGTCGTATAGCAACACAAATAATGTTAGATTCCGATTTATTTCAAGTTCGGTTTCTAATACAATTCGGTACTTAGAAACTAGATTACCGCTACGTTCCTACTTCTGTTGTATTATGTTACGAAAAAGCTCGCGAGAGCAGTTTTGGTGTGCTTTTTAAAGGTTTGTGTTTTTGGATTCGGAAGGGTGGTGGAAATAATGGGAAGGACCAATGAGAATCGTAGGATGTTAAAGAGTCGGGCGTGTTATTCGGAGTTAGCGAGTAAGGGTACAAGTGTCGGATGCTTAGTTGGTGTATGGACGGATGACTAGGTTTGAAACTTAAAAATATTTACTTATTCCACGAAGATAAAACTACTAACTAACTGAAGTAGCGAAGATTAGATGGTACAGTACAGGAGGTACAGATTAACCTAAACGATATCCAACAATAATGATTGACTAAAGTCGCCCCCCTTCGAATTGTGTGTTTTAAAAGTTACTTGCTTCGCGTGTATTTTTATCGGATGCCAATGCCTCTGGCAGGAGGTAGGAATTTTAGAAAACGCGAAGAATTTTTCTCTGAGGGATAAATACGACAACCAGGCTTTCGTGTTTACAAGTCGTTCTGGCACCATGAGAAATCGTATCGATTCGCGTTGATACGAATGCAGAGAATTTGCATCTGCACGATGTTGCGTGTCGGCTTTGGAATTGTATTAATTGCTCTTTATCCACCGTTAGCATTTAAACCAAATTTCATATTGCAAGATGGAAATTCTTCTCTGTCAGAGCTTGAAAAGATTATAATTTCCATGTCAGTCACGATAATAATACAATTCCGTATTCCTCAACGTTTCTCTTCTTCATTCTAATTTATTTCATTCTATTTCGTATTCCTATATACTTCCCGCGTTTTTTTATATTTTATTTTCGCCCTGTATTAGGTCTTTTCTTTTGCGTAACTCCCAGAGCCTTTTCTTATGTGAGGCCACGAGAATCTATAGTTAGTGCTAGAGATGGGTAAAATTCTATTCGTAAAATAAATGGCGAATAAAATCATCGTACTTCATAGTTTAAATTCTAACTTTCATTCAATGAGTAATGCACGATCAGTGATTCATTTTTTATTCGTCATTCGAAGGCGTGATCTAGATAGGGATTTTCTCATCCCTGGGGGCGAGGGGGTGGGGGTGGAAAAACTATCCTCGCGAAATCTCTCTTTCAAGATTGATGAGGAAGGGTGGGTTCGGATTCATGTTTAGAAGGCACGAAGGTAACGCGCAAATAATCGCTGTTCCTTTAGAAAGATCCATTTAGCGGCGTTCGTGCCTACGGGTGCTGTACGATTCTTTATGCGCGTTTCGCGTTATGAACGGCACGGGTGAATAATGGAATAGATCGTTCCTGGAGAATTTAAATTGAGTTTGGTCGATGACACCGTTTCGCGTTCTTCGTCAGGTGTAATCACGAGGCATTATGGTCGGGGGAGTTATTCGACCTTAACCTCCTCGTGTCTGCATCTAGACGGTGTGAATATTATTTTTTTTCTAGCGCGCGAGTATAGAATGTCCCGAATTCCAAGTACTCGTAGTATTCCGAGTTCCAAGTATCTAAGTATTACATACTTTAAGTACCGAGAACCCATAGTTCCCACGCGCTCCAATATCTTCAGTATCGAATGCCTCGAGTACGTTAGATTGCCTGGAGCACAGAATATCGAATGCCAAAAATTGGATAACCAATACGGATTCGAATCGAAAAAGGTTTCAGGAAGTATTCCATCGAACGGAAGACGTACGAGCAGTTGATGACGGTGCATTACAATAATTTGCTTCGATCGTAAAACTGTGCGCGTGATTAATGTCTCTATTCAATTGTTTAACGCATCATCTCGGTTTGTTTGGGTCTATTTACGATATAACGTTGATTAATGGACGCCGCGAGGCGATACGCCGGGTGCACGTATGGCACGTATTGCAGAAATACCTATTAATCTTACTAAAGACTGCCTATTGTGTCGTATATACCGCACGTTAAGGCATAAACATAATACTTTGACGCATTTAGTATGGTAACGTTTGTTCGGGGCATACGCGCCTCCCCAATTCGACATTGCGTGCAGCTTTGGCCGTAGCGAATCAAAGGCGGAGCGTAGGTCGAACTTAAGGCAAGTGTACACAGTTTGCACAGTTCATACACAATGCACCGTCGATTCCCAAGCTTGTACATAGTCCACAAATAGCATATATGCCTTCTGATTGGCTGATTCGCGCACCACCTACGTACGCCGAATCAATTCGGTTATCGCGTTTTGTCGAGCGTGGAAACTGACATATTAATTCCACCCGTCGATTCAATCTTTGTACCTGTACTCTACGTCTGTGAAATAAAAACAGTCCAATCGAGAAATTCGCGCCTCTAACTGAGTTTTGGTTTGGCAAATTTCAAACTCTATAATAAATATAAATACACGTCTTCCAAAGACTGTTCGAAATTCTGTTAAAGTTGAAAATATTCAGAATTTATTCGCAAGTAGCCACCTATCCACAAAATAATCGAAGCTGGTCCCTTTCGAATAATCATTTTTAACCGACTTCGAAAAGGAGGAGGTTACTCAATTTGACATGTATATTTCTTTTTTCCTACTACAAGGGTGAGCCTGTCCCGTAAAATCCCATTTTCACGAATCCCATCGATGCTACGGCGTTCAGAAGCGAGGCGACACAGCGCTAAGTAAAACCTCCATAAAGAGCGAGGCGTCGTTAGCGTTGCGCTTCGCTTTTTGTTTTATTTTTAGGCAACGCAAAAGCGTTGTATCGGATTCATTTGATATTGTACACCACGGGCAGCTACACAGCTCGCTTCTGGACAAAGGAATAGTCCATCGGTATACAATCAATTCCGTAACGATCGAACCAGCGGCAAACGATCCCGTTGTTCGGCCGCTCCCGCGTACGTTTGCTATCCGAAGATAAATAATTCGCCAAGAAAAAAAATATTGCCGATGCCGCTATCCAATTGATACGATTACAATCAACGATGGGACTCTGATGTTTTCAGATACCATCGGCATCTGAATTTATTCTCCCCTACCTGGAATTATACTCCATTCGATTCATTGAGTAGAATAATTGCGAGTGGTTTGAGACGTAAAAATGGGATTCCCAATGGAGAGGCAATTATACTAATCGGTGCTACCGAAACAGTATCTTTCCATGAATTTACTTAGCGAAGTAACAGTTTTCATTTCAACATTTGGAATTAATTCTGAAGTCGGAAATTGAGTATTCAAAAGGGACCGGATTTGAATATTTTCTGGATGGTCGAGTACTATGGATAAATTTTAGAATATTTGAGTATACGAATCGTTTTAAGGGGTAACGCCACTCTAGAGACTGAAAAAAAGCCTTTTTTGAATATTTTTTGGTTCTTGATAAACTTCGAATATTTCAGTATTTTATTTCAGAGGTAGTAATTGAATACCACGAATAACGTTCGGACTACGCGAGTGTTCGATTACTGTCATATGTAAATATTTTTGTTTAGTTAAATTGCGAACTGAAGCTCGAAACACGACGTTCCAAATGGAAGTACGCCCCTAAAGTTAGGCCACACTTTCCATAATTAACTCCCAAATGTGATTCACGTGTTTCTGGATGAAATTTTTAGACCGACATTTGGGTTCTCGGAATTGGATTGAACCGAAATATAACTAATGAACGATGATTCTAAATTGTAATGAACAAGATTCGCTTTATTTCTCGGTGAATAGTTAGATTAATCTTCGATAAAGATAGAATACCATCTCATAATATTTCGTACAAAACAACCGTTTAGACGAATATAGATGAAAAGCTTAAATTAGCAAAGGCGTTAAGCTCTTCGGTATTTTCTTACATTTTTGGTCCGGCGATCTTAAGAAAATATATTCCAAGCGCTTTTTTTCTACGGAAATATTTAACCTAAAGAGCTCTTGGTACAGTGTAGTCTAAGTTACGGTTACGTTGGAGAACGAACGTAATTGTGTAAGAAAATGTATGTGTGCTCTCGTGTTACGGAGAAAGCTCGGTCTTCGAGGAAAGTTGAGAGTCAGCCGTGAAAGGGTAAGCTCGTGAGATATGAAACAATGAAAGAAACTTACAGCCAGCTTCCGTAATTACATTTAATTTATTGCCATCTCCTTTTTTCTTTTTACACAAATTACCGTTGCCATCGTTCCTCTTTGATTTCGCGAACCCAAGCACCGTTCGGCCGACTCGTCTTCGACGTTTTCCGAACGAATTTTCAAATAAACGTGGAACTCGAAAGCGCAAAAGTGGAACGTTTAAATCGTTTAGCGCAACAAAATATGAATCAGGATATTCGTGTAGCGTCGACAGAAATGGACAATATTTCCTCGGGCTGGTACGTCGAAACGATTTCAGAAACTTGTGTTTGCGTAAAATTTCCCTCCGGAATTGCGGCTAGTTCTCTTTTGTTTCCGCGATGTAACGTTGCACTAAAGTTCGCGGAAGTCGTTTACTATATATGCGTTCCTTTTGCGGGGAAGAGCGTGAAACACAGTGATCGTTACGCTTTAATGGGGAAACCACCTTCGTGGTTTTAAAAAATTGGTATCCACGTTGCGCTCTGTTTATTGTTTACCGTACTGCTTGGCATTAAAGCAGAGGTTGGAATATTAACGGAGATACAATTTTTAAAAATTTATTTTGATTTATTTTGATTTATTTTGATTTATTTTGATTTATTTCATTAATTTTAGTTGGTATTATTGATATCTTTACAGTCAGTTCGTAGAATTCCAAGTGTTCGCAGATGGTCTGTGGCTTTGCAGGTGAACTTCTTAGATTGGGGGTGAATTTATCGACTCTGAAAGAACGAATCTCTCGACAGCCCGAATGGCTCGGTTGGTTAGGGCAGCGGTGGCCGAAAGATACGAGCCCAGAACTCTGGTTCGGCAATCTGATTGGCCCATTCCTTGCCCCCCCCCCCCCCCCACTCGCAGCTATGACTCGCTACCAACTTCGGACGTTGAACTGATAACACTAATTTCAAAGTTTAGATAACACAGCACACAGCCAACTCTCGTCCGAGCCGAACTTTATCGATACCTTCTGAAAATGGGCACATTTTTTAACACGTTCGCGCTGGAACCTCCCTGTTTGGTCAAACTGCAACATTTTTTATATTCCATAAAAATAGGAAATATAAGGCGAAATACACAGCAACTATCCATTGCAACACTCACAAGAAATGGTCCGTCGTTAAGTGCCACAAACACCATCCATGGGATCACTATTCGCATATAAAACTGCGCCTAAAACCACAGTTTCCACCGCGACAGTTTCCGTGTCCCTACAATTCGTCAAAAATGGCCCTTGCGCCATTACTCTTCTCCCAGGTTGAACGTGGACATTTCGTAGAGTGTCTTTCAATTCCATGAAAAAGCGCTCGCTGCTATCTTGCGCCAGCTTTTCTCCATCCTCGAAGCTCTCTGTCTCCGGCGTCAGCATTCCCTTTTTCCCGTTTCCACGGCAATAAACCTCGCGCTTCGATGGCGACGGTAGTAGGACCCCGAGCCCCTTTTCCCGTCGCTCTTTCCTATTTTTTTTTTCGTTCCCCCATTTCATTTTCGCCGCGGCAGCCCCCGCCTCCGCTGCCCCTCTCAGGCGGCCTGGAAAAATGAGTCTAAATAAGTAAATAAACAGGGGACGCGAAATAAGCGACTACGGGTGACGTTTTGAGGTAATAAACGTCCCGTTCCCAGTTCGCAGACCCGCGAGGACAGTTTCCTTATTCCGCGGATGTCGCGCGTCTCGCCAAAGAGGGCAATATCGGCGATGCTTAGCCTTCGCGATATACCCAGTGGCAGGAGACGCGCTTTATATCTGTCGTATTACAGCTTTCAGAATGCCAGATGGTGTAACGACGCAAACATTGCGGAAATATTGGCAATAATTTAGGAATAATTGCGGGAACGATTTTTCTTTGAAATTGTTGCGTAGAATATATTCGAACTACTTTTGTTGCGTTACTGGCAATGCTTGGTTGGAATAATTTTCTTGCAGTAGTATGTACCATCTGGTCAAATTTGACCCGGACTGGTCCATTTAATTCGCTCGCGTAAATTGAATCGGTAAAATATTTGTTTTCTAGTTCCACTACCTTCTTTGACATTCGTGTGATGTGCGCGCGGGATACGTCCATTTTTGTGAGTTTGGCAGTCATTTGTGTACGACGCGAAAAGTTTGTCTGGCAATTTTTGCTATGGGAAAAAAAAATGGAACAACGAGTTTGCTTGAAATTTTGTGTTCGCAATGGAATTACGGCTACGACGGTCTCTTTCGATCCGTGTTCGCTAATCACGTGGGATTTCGATTAGAGAAAAACGGCACGCGTCGAATAATTGGACGGCGGTTTCCATCCGTATTTTTATTGAAATAAATGTTGCGTTGCACCACATAATATTCTAATTGGGCGGTTCGCCGCGATGCGCGGTTGTACGCGGTATTCGGTCGATCAAGAGTAATAAATGGGCTGGGAACGTAAAAACGGAACTAGACAGATGCCCTGGTACACGTTGCAGTCCGAACGCGGATAATCAATTCGTTGGTAGGGCAAGCTTTTTCGTCGCTGTACGCCTTTTTCAGAGTAACGCGCAAATGGGTTACCAACCATTCTTCTTCCGACGTGATATCGATACGAGTGGGGATGCTACGATGTCGATTCGATTGGGAATAGGATGTCTCCATTTTAGAATGGGATATTACATTGGCAGGATCGATCCATAGATCTCGTCGTGCCGTATTGAAATGTTTCCATTGGAAGGAGTTAGGAGGGTTTGGAGGTCTGCTGTAAATACAAAATTTGGATGAAAAATAAGTTTAGTTTGAAAGATAGAAATTCAAAACTTTAAAGAGATTTTTTACGACGTTTAGTTTCCGAAATAAAAATTTGAAACTTAGAAGACCATTTTCCCGAAATTGAATATTTGCAACGAACTTCTAACTTTTCGATTTTTATTTGAAACCCTTCGCAGTCAAAGAGCTAACGAATGAAACTCTACAATTGAATAAAATGTTTCGTTTACGTGGAATATTTTACATGAATCGATTTAACCCTCGTTTGGTTGATTAAACATTAACTAAAAAAATGTAAAAATTGTATTACCACGATCAGTACAATATACATTTCATTCCTTGCTCCAAATATGCCTCTTGGAAAGATAAATTGGGGCACAGTAGAAAATTGTACAAAGTTGACAGGTGAGATACGGCTGGAATTCTTTCTCAAGGAAATGGTTAATAGAAATTCTTTACATTTTACACTCATATCCGAGTCTTTGCAAGAGCACGAGCTACACGTCCTCCTTTAGCAGCCAAAATTACGTTTCAGAATTCCAATATTCCGGTCCAAATTCATTTTTCGCGAAATTTCTAGTTACGCTCCGAATTGAATTTTAAATTATCGAGACATCGTCATTCCAAGATTCCATAAATAGTTACTCGGGCAGCATTCGTGCTCGAGTTTTCATATTTAATTACAGATTATTGTAATTGAATATTCAGTACCAAAAATAGAGTCAGACAATATGTTCCTTCATTGGTATTGTTAATAGACGTGGCATTTGGGCAGGTTTAAATGAATATTCGGTAATTGGAGGGTACTAAAAATACTTGAGAGACAGGGACATATTTATTCTGTCTTCTATCGCACTTTATGTACTCTCGTTTCCTCCAAGGTCGTTTAATTACACATTTACAGTACGGGCTTAACGATCCCGAGGTAACCGAGTTATAAGAGGAGAACCAGTGGGCTCCAGCAGACATCCAAAGGAACGTAATGTAAGAAATGAAAGATTAATGAAAACGAATTTTGAATCACACTTAACATAACTCTGTCACTATTGTACGTGTACCAAAATAGTACAACGCGGGAGTAAAAAGAATTCCACGTACCTGTAAATTAAATAATCGAACATGATTCTATCGCGACCAACAGCGCCACCAATCACACTTTTTGCATTTCCCCCCTGACAATCACCGATGCAATCGCCTTATCAAGCGAGATGGGCGAATTCCAGCTCGTCGTGGCAATCGTTATCGGTTCTCGTCGGAGGGAAAGGGTAATTCGAAGACAAGAAACCGTACTTTGCTCAGCGACCATCCCCTTCGGGCCGAAGTATCTCCCTTCGTTCCCCTTTTTCCTTGCTGGCGAGGAGGGAGAGATCGATCGATCGGCGCAAGAAGCTAATGATGACCCCACGAGTCGATGACCGACTTCATTTCTCATTCGCGTCGGTAGGAAACGAGTCTCGTCGGAAGTTCTCTAACTCGATCGGACGAAACTAATAGAAACTCGATGCGTTTCGCGGATAAAGAGCCACGCCGATTTCTCCGGGGAGCAATGAACCGTGCTCTACAGACGGAATCTGATATTTCGCCATTGGTTACACCAGAACGTTCGCGTTACCCCTTTTCCTGCCCGTTAACATTTCGAGCTTGTGATACAGTTGAAAAAGGATCAAACAACTACTTTCAGAGAATATACAGTGGGTGTAGAATGTATTCGTACACCGATCAATCTCCCAATAAAATCTTTTGTGTGAAATTGCAATTTCTTGACTCCTTGTTTTATAATCTATGATATTTTACATATTCTCGGAAATCTCTAAGATAGATATCGTTCAAACAACATTTACTAGTTAATATAATTTGTGAAATGAACAAAAAAAAAAAAAAAATGCAAACGATGGGTAAAAGTATAGAAGCAATAAGTATTTGTACGATTCTTATGACGAACCATTTACAGTAGAGTTTATAACATAAACACATTAGTTTATCGCTGCATACGAATTGGAAAACATCAAATTTCTACTAAAGAACTTTTAAAAATGGCTGTAATAGAAGAATGGAAAAAGATAGAAGATCTCTATCGATTAATTGTTTTTTTCTTGTTAATTTCGCAACTTACATAAATAGCTATTTTTGTTTGTAACCTATCTATTCCAGAGATTTCCGAGAATATGTAGAATGTCATTGTTTATTAAAAATAAGTTAATAAATTACAATTTTACATAGTTTTTTTTTGGAAATTGATCGGTGTACGAATACTTTCCACACCCACTGTATATAATCAGAGTATATATGTACATTTAGTTTAGTTTGTTCGAAAAAATTTATAGAAAAAATGCTTTCTTTTCGGCCCTTAAAAGCCACGTAACTGACGTAAACCCTTAACGTTGCGTCTGAAACCGGGAGGGGTCCGTTTTATTTTCCAATAACATCGGGTTTGCTCCCGACGCAGTGATATAACCCGCTGTAGGGAGGTTTGTTGCGTCTCTCGATTCGGACCCCGCGTTTATAATCCACTTCCGACAAGCTGCGACAAGCCAAAGGCCTCGTAGGCGCGCGACGTTACCGCGGTTTATTGCCTTATACCCAGCCCGAGAGGGTTTCAGATTCGAGTTCTGGGATCGTCTTCCAAGCGACATATCCGAAATTCGCATCTTCCGCACCGAGGATTGTCTGGCTTTGTGTTTGTTGTAATTGAACACTGGCCAGTCGCGCAGAATGCGTGTGGGTCCAGTGAAATACAATCAGGGATTGGGGAAAAGGGTATTCGATTGACAAGTGACGAATAAAATTAATTCAAAGGAATTACTCACAGATATCGTACACTGGATAAAACCAAAATTGATGCTCGAATTATTCTTTAAATCAAACCGTGTTCGTTTGAAATATGACACGATATTTATTTCAAGCATACCAAGAAACGTGCTCGCATTTGTGCATTCTGTGTATTCCACTGGCTAATTGAAGGAGTACGAATTAAACGAGAGTTTCTCATCTCGCGCTCAGGCCAGAAGCTCCGAGAAGCTCGATATTAAATACAGAGACTCCGGTTGTGCGATTTCTAACCAAGAATTTATACACGTGTTTCTAACTGGTAGTTTCCAATTAACAGTTCCGGAACTGGATACAAGTCCGAAGCTTCCGATTCTCAATTAATCTTAGTTACCAACGAGACGTTTAAGATCGAAACTAATATTTCCCTTTCAATTTGGAGCGTTACCAAAAATTATCGATGATCACAAATCGAATGTTGGAATATACAAATAAGTGAAATCTAGCCTTGGAGGATTTTCTGGGTAGTTTGTTGTATAGGGGAGGAGCGATATGGTAGCATGGCTCGTAAAAGGAATGTCATTCAGAGTATTCGAAACGCTAGGTGTAGACGTATCTGCTTTAAGCGTTCCATAAAAATCCAATGACTGCTTTAAACGTGGAAAGACCGCTCTTAAGAAACGTTATTTGCTTACATCGGTCCAATAAAAGGGTAACGGTTAACAGCGAGCTGCAAACGAGCTGTTTTACTGTTGGTCTTGAGATCCGTTTGAAGGAAGCAACCTGAAAACGTGATTCGAATTACTCTGCTGAATCCGTTAATAGGTTTAATGATGATACTTTGACAGAATATCCACCACATTTCCATAAAAATTAACGTGTCCATGTCGAATATATCGTAAGCTTCTCGAGCTATTGTTTCTTAAACACCAAAAATTCCCACTATTTATTCGAGAGCTCAACGTTTCAGTCCTCCTATATTAACACCCATTATATCTGATGAACCCTGGAGATCACAAGCTCGGGAGATCTGGTTCACTGTATTCCTCGGGTTTGGAGCACAGAGGGGATTTATTTGGCCAATGAAAGGCCTTGAATTGGAGAGTTTGACGAGAACTGGTCGCTCCCGGGACCGATAGGAAAACTAGCAATCCGTCTGGTCGGTTGTCGGATCCTCCAGGCGGATCTTGGGGGGATTAATTGAAAAAGAAGATGATGGACCTCGAGGGGCGACGTCAGTTGTAAAAAAGTTACCTCGGCCACGGTCGAATAATGCGGCTCAATCGACCGGGGAGGGCAATTAATTACTGTAGTCTTAGCGTTATTGCGAATTCTTATTCCGTTATTGAACTCGATTTTTCTGCCGGTCCATTCTCTCGAGGATAATTCCCTTTTATCTTGCTCTCTTTTTATCTATCCAGGCGCTCTGATACGAAGGGATTGAAGAATCTTCATTAACGATGATGTTAACATTTGCTGGCGCTTTTCTTTTTCGTCGGAAAACATTGGCCAACTCTTGCCAAACGAAATTATTGTAGGAGCGGATTAGATGTTTCGTTGCGCTTTCAATCTTAATATCTTGCTTAATATTCGCGTTGAATGTATCGAGAAATCAGGGAAAGTATATTAATTAGCAGACTGCAGATTTTATGCATAACAATATGGAAAACAAACAAAAAATATACGTAATGTATTGTATTTTGAATATATCGTACGCGCACACCTTTTGTTTAGCATGTATTCATCATATTATTTTACATCGTAAATGGATAAAGTTCGGAGTCTACTAATTACTGTCTCTTCGAAAGGGCTGAAACACAAGCTTGGAATATTTTTTTCATCGCATCTCTCACGTAACCACGGAAGAAACAAAAGATCACAGGTAACACGGATCATCGAAATGATCATTTTCATTTTCCACAAGCCCGACGGGCTTTGAATGGCGCCGGTTCCGTTCCATTTTCCTCTTTTTCGCCGGCGGAAATTTCCACTCGCGTGACGTTTCGATTAGCACGAGCGAACCCTCCCGAAACTCTAACTGAAGAAACGAAACTCTCGAATTTCCCCGTTAATTAACATCCAAAAGCGGTCACAAAGAATTCAAACGAATCGCGAGAGCGCACTCGATGGATCGAGAAATTTTTCAGTGTTCGTTCGAGCGTGTTTCTGTTTAAGAATAATCTCGGAGAACGACGAGAGGTTGGCTCGCTCAATGGGCGTTAATTTCCTATACCCTCCACACCCCCTCTTCTCCTCCTCTCTCCCTTTCGTATTTCGAACGGTCTTTAAACATCGTGGTCCGATTCGTTCGTTAATTGATTCCTCGTTGAAAGCACGAGCGTATCGTGTACGGCGATAATGAATACCCATCGCCACGGGCCATATTTATCGTAAACATAATATCATACGGGGCGTATTTTAATAATCATAACTCAACGATGTGTAACGTTGCGCGCGACTTGTTCGATGATACGTACTCGTGTTTCGGGTCGTAAATTATTTGAACAACGATCGATAACTTTTGTTATTCGAAATATTTAAACATGGTAAGAGTTAATTTATTCCTTTAAAAGGGATTTAATAACGAAAGACAAACACTGTTTCGCATTTAATGTTGCTTAATGGAGAAGGTAGAATAAAAATGAGGCTGAAGCATGTTCTACACTGCATGTGAACGTGATTACTACTCGCGTTTTGCTTTAAACGCACCGATAAAATCGATGGCAGCCTGGCTAATTGCGGTTAGTGTACCAGCTTTCGATCCATAAAGGCTGTAGATTTGACCCCATGAAGTCAAATTTACGCTGATCGGAATAATGAAGGGCTGGCGAGCTCGGATGATTTTATTTCTCGATGACGTACTTCAATTTTTTAACGCAATTTATTAATCTCCCGCACAGGGACAATATTCATGGTGTTTTTCCTCTGTTAAACAAACGATAGAAAAATCGTGCGAAGACTTTCTTGTGTCTGGTAGTAGTTACTTTTAGTCGACGAGATTAAATACTGATCAACCTTTGAATAATAACTGAACTTAGTAATATTTAAGTATCACTGGTACTTTTAATGGTTCGTAAACTCACAAAAAATTCTTCGAAAATATTATACCTGGCATTTCAGACTTTAAGCTACCTAGTCAGAAATGCTGAACTAATTATGAGTTAGTAAAGTTACTCGGTTACTTGGCATTTTTAGTTTGGAGTGGCACGAGAATTTTTTTGAATATTCAGAAGGTATAGCAAGATGTGGTTACGCCATGCATTAACTTAATCGGTATAGTATCTCCGTTCCTTTTTATTTGCGTCTTCCTCTTCACCAGGGACAGTTTCTCCCCCTTGAAACGGGTCAACTTTCTAATTTAATCTCGCCATAACTATCTAACGCGCGCGTACTCGCGATAAATATGAATTAAAATATGCAATAAGCTTCCATCTTGGCGCGGTGATCATGCAAGTCTCGCGCTCGTAACATATCACGCCGCTCGTTAAGAACCACTGACCTACAGCAAGGAATTCGCCTACTTCGTCGTATTAACCCATTTCATGCCATCCAGGCATAGTTCACGTCGTAAACTGTGCATGGGAAATTTTCTTCTGTCGAAAATAAGCCTTACTAGCTTTCGCTGCAGACTTATTTCTTCACAGTTCTCATTTAAAGATTCCCGAAGGTCTTCGACACCTTCTATAGTACCATTTTCACATTTTCAAACACCTGCTCACATTTACATTCCCAAAAACCACCCGCAATTAAATTGTTCCAATCCCCTCCTTCGACTCGTGGACTGACCAGACACTATTTCCCTAGGAAGGCCTCCAATTAAACCACTCGAGAGCCCAGCTCTTTATTCGGCTGAAATCGAATCAAAGGAAACGGCACTCGGTTCGCAGTCGAGTGTCTAATTGCGATTCATTCTGTAATTCGTCAACTTCGCGGAAGCTCAGTATTTGATCGGTAATTGATCACCGGGCAATGTTCGAATCCCGTGCTAAACGCGGCAGTCGTTTGTCCTAGCTCGGTTCTCTTTCTCCGCGAACGACTGAACGGTTATAATTAGAGAGATATTTAATGAAACTCGACGGAAGTCGATCGCGCAGCCGACCCACGAAAACGATTTTAATTAGTCGGCGTGTTGAAACGCGGCTCGCTTAATTTTGTCCTCCACTTAACATCAAAATTGAGTGCCGACCCGTACTTCCCCGCGTCAGTTGGGTCGCTCATTAACGAGGAACCAGATCGACACTGTGTTGTCATCTGTGCAACATTCGGAACCTCTTCTGTCCACGGTCTCGCCTGGCCACGTACTCGCCGATTAAACCGATCCGCCCTGGGTTACTGCCTGATAAAATGGCGGGAGAAATAGCCAATCTTGCAAGAACACTTTATGACCGACGTTTAATGGACGGGGAAGCCCTTTCTTAGAGGGTCGGAGAGATAGCTGGAATAAAGATGGGGAATTTATGGGTAATATCAATTGGAGATGTGCTTTGGTAGGAGAATTTTTCGGGCCAGGTGTCGGCGAGACTTTCTACGCGTACAATTAAATAAAATACGTCACCGATGGGAGAAATTCAAATTACTACTAGGCAGTGAAGACCACTTGTTTCTTAATTTCTAAGGAGCACTTTTATATTTTCTGTTAAATTAGGGTTTATCCAAATTTTTGTAAAGTGCCATCGGTATAATTATATACCCTGAAAATAAACAGTTTCCTTTAACGAGACTTGCAAGATGGGGAAGGTTGAGAGATACTGATCTAAATGATGTCCCTGGGGTGGTTGATGCGACTAGAACAAGTAATTAGTGAGAAGAAAGTGGCCCCTATTTACTAGCACGCAGAAAGTAGAATAAGTAAGCGCTAGTCAGCCGCGAGGAGGACAGGTTTAAGTAGTACGAGTCGACGCATGGTCAGACATCAAAGAGTACGTAGAGTACGTAGCATGACGAAAGATGTGCAAAGACGTAAAACGTGATCGCCTGTACAAGGTCGTGATTCTCATTATACGTAACAATTAATTCGCAAACTTTATTATATTGGTAATATTCTTTGACCAAAATTTCACGTCCGCGACAGTTTTATTAACCGAGATGATAGAATATCTCATTCTAAACCGAGGTTTGAATATTTTCAACTCTTTCCCGGCCTTTTGAAAATGCCTCCGTTGGTTTCACGAGTTCACCCACACGTAAAATCGCGAGATCTACCCTGAATAGATTTAACCGTCCGTCAACGGGAAATCGTTTCAGCCATTAGCGTCGGGTAATTAGTCGTTGCGACCCCTTACGCCGCGGAAGAATAAACGCCTACGGATTAATCGCGTGACAGGAGGCGAGGGGGGTAGGTGGTCGGGTCAGGAAGGACGCGAAGCAAGAGGAGGTTGATGCGTAGGCGGGGATGGCGGAGTTGCAGCGTGGTTAACGATATAACAGCCGAGCAAGTTTATAATGAGATACAGTGAGCTATAGGATGGCAATGTTGGGTGGCCACCTATGGCTCGTGGCTAGCACAGCTAACAAATGAGACTCTGGGAGGTGATGCAAGTACTTTCCAATAGTTTGCTTCAGCTAAGAGGCAAATAGCAGGGGGGATGAGGGAGGGGATTAATGCGCCCTTCTAGCCGCGTTTTAAGTACGAAAGCCAATCGAAGTCTTACGCTCTTTTCTGAACAGACTTACTGTTCCTCGATTACACGGTTACAGCGGTGAATGACATTTTTCTTTATTGAAGACACTCTTGTTTATTATAGGAAGCTCCTGTTACGAGCCAGCAGGAAACGATAAGACACAACAATATTATGTCGTTGATAAACCAACGGTGCTTCTCGGATTCCGACAATGGAAACGGTGAGATACCTTCAAGCATGAAACGGAGGATGGGGCTCGAATAAAGGGGCGGGAAAGATAAAACAAGGAAGCCGGAGGGGATGTCCAAGTCTTGCAGGAGATTGCTTTCGCTCGCGAAGCGACCCGAAACGAGGACGCGGAACAGACGTTGACTTCCCGATGGCTGGGGGGCGGGGGGTGGGGTGGGGTGGGTGGGGAGGTTGAAAGAAAAGACAGGAAAAATTCGAACGGGGCAAAAAGAGCGAAGATTTCTGCGGGGACGTAAGCGCGAAGTGCCTGGCCGAGAGAGAGTGAATGAAATTGGAAAATGTAGGCGACCGAGATTGACGGCCGTATAGGGGGTGAGGGGTGGACAATGCGCGTTTGTCTAAGCGTTTCTGGATGTCCTCCTTTTCGCCCGAAGCCGGGCTCTGGTTCCATTTTTAAAATTAGAAACGGGCTCATCGGCGTCGACGAGCCTTCTCGAGCCTTTCTTTCCCCGCGACAACGAGAGAAATTATCTGTTAACAAAAGTCTGCATGCGGAACTTGTTGAAAAGATGGCTTGTGAATGGAATTGAGATTTTGGGGAAGTTTGCTTTTTCATCGGTGGATGTTTCGTTTTGGGGATGCAGGGGTTGATAGTGATGTTGGATTTAGTTAGGGATAACGTTTGTTTATTTAGGGTATCTTTAAACGAAAGCGGCACGGTTTATGATCCAATTTACTTCCCGAAATCGTAGCATCAAAGTTGAAGTAACTGTTGGAAATCGTTACTCTATCCGCGCACGGGGCCAAACAACTCCCGAACGTCGATAGGAATCCGTGAATTTCGACTCGGATACAATTCGAAACTTCCCCCGGTCTCGGAGCCATTTTATTTTTCTTACTCGCGCGATTCCCCTGAAATTCACGAGGTAAGATTAGTAATTATTTCCAATTTAACTCCGACTTGGAAACTTGTCTTTGTCGATCCTATCGACGTCTCCTTGTTCGACTCGTCGCGCAGCGGGGGAGGCCATCGTCGCATTTCCTAGCGAGCATCGCGCAAACTTCTCGGGACAGTCGTTTCTACGTTGGTTCTCAAAGATCGCGAACGGGAATTCGCTGGGTTCTGTCTCCGCTCCCGGCATTCCTGTTTTGTTCACCTCCGCCGCTACACCCTCCTCGCGACGTTCTTTATTCCGTTCCAGTTATACGCTTCCCGACATTCGTTGGAACGGGAATCCAATATAGGAGCGACGTCGTTACAGCTTACGGAAACACGCGGAACCTGCGAAATATTATTGCAGAAGGTTGCCCGAAGATACCGCGTAACGAAAAGTGTCCCGCGAACGAAACGATCCTCGACGCCATTGTCGCCGATTTTCAACGGGAAGAGCTCCATCGAGGGGCAGCTCCAGTGTTCTCGGTCGCGTCTCTTCATTGCCGATGAAAGCAACATATTTGCTCGAATGCTTTTAGGTTTTGCTGGAATATTTCGAGCAGATCCACCTTTGATTACGATTCTTTGTAAAAAGTAATATTAAAGTCAGATTACTACGAAGAGCCTGCACGAAAGTCATAGCTTGCATTTTTCACAGCAAACGGGCATAGTTTCGACCTTCAACTTGCAGGAAAAAATAGAAGCTCGCCGCTTGATAAATATGGAACGTCCCTTGAAAAAAAAAAAACAAAAGGGTACTATCGCTATAAATCCTTTGATAATGGCGATGTTTCCGGTTGAGAGCATTTCCATGGATACACCCACTTATAGATCAAAATAGCGCGTCCAGTGCATTCGCTAATCGATCGATCATTCGGGTAGAGTTAATGCAAGGTCGTTTGCATTTCATCCGCAATGATTTGCAGCCCACAGCCCCTATTGACGTAAAAAATGGCACTTCACGTTCGATGAGCGAAGTCTCGTTAAAACGACCGGCAGAACATCGCCCTCATTCTCGTTTCCAGTGACTGGGGAGGTTTGAGATCGACGAATTCCACTGGATTCGGATAAGGTATCACTTAATACGAAGTAGAAGTTGCTCCCTCCCCCCCCCTCCCCCGTATATCCTTGTAAACGTCCGCTAAGCCTTGACACAAATCGATACCTCGAAACAGCTTCGACGCGGCCTCTATACGCAATCCGAAACCGCAGTTAAACGAATTTCATGATACATTTACGGCCCAATTAAACATTCCGCTCGACCATGAATCACGTCCACGAAATTCGTGTTTTCTTTCGGCGCGTTACGCTGTTTTGCTACCCACGGCCGTCGATCGAATCATTCGAAGCCACCGAAGGGAAAGTAACGATCATTTTCTAACAGAACCTTCAAATCGTAACTTTCAGAAGCGATCGGAACTTTATTTCCGATTCTAGAAATGGCTGAATGAGAAAATATATTAGGTTGTCCCAAAAGTTTCTTTCGTGAGTTGCATTCTATTATTTTCTGTGGCAGTGTTTATATAAATAGACAATCTAATTTCTTAGACATTGACGCTGTAACAGTAACGAAGCGAAATGAATCGTGCACAATTCAGTAATGTAACATAAAACATAAAATATTGTGTATATATTAATTATTAATGAAACGAAAGAAACTTTCGGGACAACCTAATATGTTTGAACAATCGATGGATCGAACAAATATATATCGATAAAATGAATATTTTAGACGGTAATGAGTATTTACGAAATGAAATAAACATCAGGGTGTTTCAATATTAACAAACTTGTAGGTTTTAAACAATACGTTCCTCGTTTCTTGTATAATTCGCTGACGGCGCGAGACCCAACAGTTTCCACCTATGAATTCGCGCAATATCTATTCCGTAATTACGCTATCTACCTTCGTAACAACTTTTCCGTGGAAACGCGAGCCGGCAACGGCCGACTGGAAATTAAGCGTGTAATTCGATCTATTCTACTGGGAGCTCGAACACTACAACAACGTCCAACGATATCCACCGTCGATGTGTATCGGAGATATCGTTAGGGGCGCAGACGAAGGAGCAAGCAGAGACAGGGAATAACTTTGGACGTTCCAGATAAAGCCGAGCCGATAAAATCTGATCATCGATCCGTAATTGTGTATCGCAACGTTTCTCAAACTGTGGCCTGATTTAAAATAGATTAAATAAGTAGCGAACACACAAATTGTCCTACTATATCGTACGTTTTTCAAAACCATTTGCAATTACATTTCAAGGATACGAATTTAACTCTGAACAAGTTTATTCGACGAATGAGATTCTTTTTCTATTCGATGAACAGGTTACCTTTAATTCATTCGTCGAATAATGGACATAACGTGAACACACTTCGCCCGATGCTTGTTATTTTTCTTTGTACACGGATTCTTCCATTCACGGTCCGCGGGAGGGCAAAGCTCGAGAGAGCCCAGGTGTGTCGGTTGGCTCCGCAGAAACTGGTTTCGGGAAACGTGGTCCTCGAAGCGAGGAGTGACCAGCGATCGGCCACGAGGATGCTCGATCATCGGAATCCCCCACCATTTGGCCAGATCACGCGATTCGGTGCACCTCGATCCACTGTTACTTTCATGGTTGTTCGCTGAGTTGGTACAGAGGACACGACCATCGAAAACTCCAATATCCGGTTCGGGGCCGTCGTACTTTATACGCTGCGAACGAAAAATTGATTTGTCGTTGTCGTATCGATGGTTGTAAAAAAGAAAAAAGAATACCACTCGGTATTATTTTGCCCCCATCGCGTGTCCTGGAAACAACAAATGTACGCGGTGGTTCAATAAGTGACGAGTACTCGAACGCGGTTCGTGCACGATGTAGCATTCGATCGGGGACGAGAGCCGCGCTGGGATCCTTTTCGAGAATTTCGGTCGCCCAGGGCTATCGAAGGACGAACTGTGGCCTCTGTCGCTGGATCCCTCGACTCTTCCTCCTGAGTTTGTTTCTAGGTTGCATGGAACTCGTTCTGCCGGCTGTGTGTTCGAAAATAGTTGGCTACATTGTTGTCGAACTTTGCTTGTAACCCGTCTTGACGTAATCCTGTTGGTTCGAACAAAACATGTTTTCGGGTTATTCGAACGATGCTTGGGAATCGTGGAAGAAAATTGAAGAAGCGGGAAATTGGAAGACGATACTTAGGAATTATTTTTCTCGGTCTATTTTATTCGTCGTAAGTGAATTTAATAGATTGACGTTTTTATTAGTAGCGACGTTTTTATTAGTGTACCTTTCAAATTTGAGATGCTTCCTTCTAATTATGTTAGTAACTTTGTCTGTGTTGAAAATTGAACTTTGCTTTGGAATTCATGGGCGTCAATTTTAAGTAAAATTTTCATCGCTCCTGGGGCGCCCCTCGTATTTTCCCATTGGCGTGTCGGTTTCTGCGTCATGCAACGACCGATATCGCGCGTGCCGCACCTTCCGAACGCCACCGCAAAAGTATCGATAACATTGATAACGATCCGGACGTGACTGCACTTATTGTTTGCAGAATTTATTACCAGTGTCGGTTCCGAACCAAACCTGAATACATAAACGCGCTGGGAGGTAATGGCAACGAGTTTTCCACTATACTGGGTGATCCACTACGAAACGGCTGCAGGTTCTTAATTACTTAGTACTTGTTAAAATAAATGAATTTTTATGTTGACATTACAAATGTAAAAATGTCCAAATGGTTCTCTTACTGGAACAATTGTATTCAGGCTTGAATTACCTATCAGAGCCTGGGGTACCAGTTTTCAGTTTGCGAACACACCGGGTAGAGGCAATCGAGCGTTATTTCGGATGCAATGCAATTTACACGGTAGCATGTCATTGAAACGCGTCGTTTCTCGCATGGGTAATCTTTGTGTGCGTCGAAGTTTGTTCTGTCTGAGCAATGCAAACGTCGAAACTTGATACAAGCGACTACTGATATCTCGGTTACGGGAATATCTACTTTGTTAAAAATTCATGACGCGAATGTAGCCTCTGGAGGAAGATAATAACGTGTTTCCAACTGGTAATTGGACACGGACAAATTTGATATGGGACAGGAATAAATGGAACGATACTCATCTTATCTGTTGGTACACGTTTTGTTTACTTTTTAAAAGGTTGCAGCATGTGATTGTTACGCTATATTGTTAGAAGCAAACGTTTTAATATGCAAAGGTGGATAATGTGTTCTATCATAAATGTTTATTCAAGGATTTCTGGGTAATATACACTTTAAATTATATTTACAATGCTGACATTAGGATTAATAAAATGTTTTTAATTTGAAAGTAATATTAATGAGATAATTAAATTATATAATAATAATTCAAGTCGGTATAGAGTAAAATTATATGATTTACAATCACTTGGATCTTTGAATAATTTATTTTTATAGAAATTTAAAGCTAGAAATAAGTTTAAATTTAAAACTTCGTGAGTAAGTCAATTTAAATTACAATTTTAATTACTCGACAATATTTCCTTTACTCTACTTACTATTTTCATTCCAAATGGAATAAATTAAAAATAAATGAAGGATAAACAAAGTAAATAATCCCACGAATTAATATCGCGAATCGTTCCAGTGCTTTAGCAGGACGAAGGAAACCATGTCACGTAGCTTCAAACAAAAGTTTTATAAGACAAACGACTTCGTGTTAACAAATACAGGTAAAGCTCCGCGCGTTGCCGTTCTTTTCAACTTTTACGTAGCTACTGCAGCGATGCACTTTTGTTCCTAAAAGTACGCGCGACACGACATGGTTTACTTCGAGAGAGAAATGCAAGGGCAGAGATTGTTCTAATTATTCTACACGTGCGTAAATACCTTTGGTTTCCTTCGTGCGGGGTAGTGTTAACTGTAATTTCCACTACGCTACGTGCATATGTTCCGCGAAGGGTGCAAAAGGAAATAAGGAAACAAAGAATACAATAAAAAAGGGACTGGTTTTGTGCAGTGGAAGGGGAATACTTTAAGGAAAAAGTGTTTGGAGACTTTTATTACATTGAGTGTCTTTCAATTTAGACAGAATCACTTGATTTAAAAAATATATTACAAAATATTATAGAGAATTTCCCTTTATTTTTTACTAATCATGCTCCTCAATTTTGTGTTGCAGGTACGTACACGTCAATCCATACAGTGTCTACAATTTCTGTCGAATACAACGAGGGTGAGTATTTCTTAAAAACACTTGTAAGCTACAAACATCCTTTATTTAAATAAACCGATCCTCATCTGCGTCGACCATTTTCGTTTGTTTTCGCGAGTTCCCATTACCCAGGCCAGACTTGGCCCCCCAAACAGTTCTGATATACACCCTGCGCAGAGATAATCCTGTATATCCTCGCATAGTCTGAAGCAAGCCGCCCGAAGGCTAGGAGATCCTCTCCCAGAACCACTGTCGAGACCGTCTCCTCCCACCCTCCCGCACGCATAATCCGGATTACGTGCTCTAGCAAAGTTGTCCTCGAACCTATCGGTAATCTCTTCAGGTAATAAAGCGTCAATAAATATTTACGTATCGTGCAACGAACGCCAGACTATCTCCTCGTTCCCGCAGTGATCACCGCGAGCTTCCGCGTGTTTCATCGTCGAGATGAATTCGGCTTGCTGGCTCAACGTCCCTCTGAACGACCGCTTTTCCATCGAACCCAGACTTCGGCGTTTTTCCACCTTTTTCTTTCACCTTTTTTTTCGTTACGCGTTCGAACTAGCTGAAGAGGATGATTCGACGAGGTCGAAAGGATTGTTGAATATCGTTATTAATGAGAGTAATTAGGAAGTTAATCTGTATTGGATTTCGGCTGGCGGAGAGGGCATGGTTCGCGAGCGGAAAACTCTTTTCGGAGTTAATTACGGTTTTATTGGATCGTCGAGCTTCCGACGCGCATGGTTTCAGTCGACACGAATTTGATTAAGTTGGGCGAGTTTGTTACCCCTCGTGAACAGGGGGGCTATTAAATATTCATATTGAGTGTTTTGTAGTTGCCTGTGGACGGTATTGCGTTGGAAGCTTATAGGGGTGTGTGCGTGTAATGATGAATGCTATTGTGAAATATACAATTTGGTTTAATAGGTGCAAGATTGGTGATTTTTTATATTACGTGTTTAGTTTGATTACGCGGAATGTGGGACGAGAGGTATCTCCAATAATAACATGGCAATGTGTGAGATTATAGCATAAGGAATAAAATTTGACCTAGCTTCGATCACCCTTGAGCATCGATTTATGTAACACGTTCCACGTTCGACGTGGTCGATTACCGATTTAATTGTTCTCCAAAGCGTTCCTTTGGGACGTCGACTCTCGTGCCTCGTCTTTCTTCTGGCGCGAAAGAAGCTTCCTCGAACGAAGGGACGTCGGCGCAACAAGTTCCGAGCAACTTCCGGCTGGGCGCGTCGACGATGAAAAGGAAAACGACCGGCAGACACTACTTTACACCCGGATAAACTTATTCAATCGTCCGGGGGCGCTCGAGATCCGTGGTCCTCCGTTGGAGTTCCCCATCCCTCGTTGAGTTCAGGTGGTTGCGTTAACGCGGGAAAAGAACCTTTGCTCGCGAGACAGAGGGGGACCAGCATGGCTGAAAAGTCGCCTGGCAGGCTTGTCGAAATCCTTAAGAGATCGTTTGGTAATTTCCACCTTGGAGTGATCATTTCTTGGCTGAACTCGACGGGTGGGAACATCCCCACCTGGGGTTGGCTCTGACAGAGAAGGGTGATAGACTTCTGAGTTGAGCAACGAATGTTTCTTGACCACCTCGTACTTATTTCTGCAGCATTTTTCCATTATTATACTTCGTTTTCGTTAATTATTGAACCGTTTGCATTTTTTAAAGTAAATTTCTTTCTCTTCTTTTATGGAAATTATTACATGTATCTGAAATATATTTTAATCATCAACGAAGTAATTAACTTCAAACGAAGTATAATATTAACGAACAGTAATTACAAAAATAATCACGAAGCAGTCTTTACCAAACTTTTGCTAAATATTAATATTCACATGGGATTGAATTTTTGTTTTCGACGGAAATTAATATTTTCACATTTTCCGTTATATCCTCACGCCAACATCGAAATTCATTCCTAATAAAAGCCCACTCACGATCTCGCTCCAATTATTTTTAATTAAAGCCCAGCAAGACAAAATTAATACCAAAGTCAGAAACCTGATCGTAATCGTCCAAAGGAAAGTCGCTATAATTATTCATTTCCTGCGAGACACTGAAACTTGAAAAGTTCGACGGTCCTAATGGCCCTACCTTAATGGCGTCGCCCTTCGTCCGTTTAACAGCGATCGATACTCGGTTCAACAGTCTTTCGCGCGTTTAATGCTAACCCGTGTTCGTTGCTTTCGCGTCGCTGGTCAGCCAGCAATTAATCACGCTGACATTCGTTGGATTTCCACGGACGTGAGGTGCTTGCCGCGAAAACGTTGTCAAGTATTTTCAGCCGTGGAAATATATCGTCGGCACTCGTCGTGCTAGATAAATGTGTGCGAAGGGGGAACGTTGGTTCGTTGTAATTTGTTGTGCGGTTCTTGCTACCCGTGGGAACGGGAGATTCTTCGAGATGATGGCTGTACTGTTTCGAGTTTCCTTGATTGGATTTCGGAAAATTCAATTTCTCTTTTTATCGAGTCCGGAATGGAGTCGTGTTTGGGCTCATTTTCATCGGGAGAATCTCGTCAATCCATTGCTTGTATTTCCGTATAGATCTTCACCTCAAAATTAACATTCTCAACAATTTTCACCAGTAGATGTAAATCTATATCATATTTATTAATCAACAGATTCGATAGATTAATAATCGCTCGCCAGTATTATTGATGTTACGTTCCACGAATTACTAATTAGACCTCGTGCATAATTGAAGATTAATTATGCAGAAAAGGGATTTAGTTAGAAGGATTCCCATGGCAAACGCCATGTCATTTCTGGGATTTCTATGGTATAAGCTATTTTCACACTCCTCGTCAATGCATCCCAGCACATTCTTGTATTCTTCCTCGCAATAAGAAGATAATGGGTTTCTTCTTTTCTCAATTAAATTCCTCGTCGCTGGTAACGAGCGAAATTAAACTCTTCGTGTAATTCACATTTTCTCTTCTGGGTTCGGGAAATTAAATTGGTCTAGAGGAAAATATACAGCAGAGAAGAATATTCTTCTCAGTAAACAAATGTCGATAAAGGAAACTTGAAAATTCACGATGCAGCAAAAAATCAACATGACGCCGCGAACAGGAAGATTAAAAGTATTCGAGGGAACCAATCGCGTTTATAAGTGTACCCACGTAGCGGGATCGAAACGCGAAGGGATGCAATGATAAAATTTTATCGGGCAATAAATCGAAGGGTGAGATACGCGCAGGAATGCGTGCTACGTAGAAATCTGAAGATTGGATCGCTGAGCTGCTTCCCTTCCTAATTTATTTGGGTAGAGTCGGAGCAGGGGCGACTGGCAGCAATATAACGTCCCTGATGCATGTACGGAACTTTCCTTTTCCTTTGGCACCGTAAATCCTAGCGAGGACGAAGCAGGAGCATAGTTTCTGAACCCCCGTTACATGACGACCTTTTAGCTTGATGCGAATGCTGTAAATTATGCTCAAGAAGAACGACGCCTACATCACCTTTGTCACGATTTTGTACGATGCGAAACAGAATTTGCGATAGAGTCGAGCATAGCGCGATTCCTCGCGCAAAAGTGGAAAGAAAATGCAGGATAAACTTTTTCGAAAGGACTCCTCGTTTTCGTGAAAATCGACATTGCGTATTCCTGGGTATTAGTTGGGTATGTTCGTGTCTGGTTATTGTGCACCGTTTCTACTTGTGACTGTGTTCGCAGCTTTCACAGTGGTAATCTACTGTTTGTTCTCCCTCCGTTATTGTTGTTTGAATGGGTTGGGCCAATTATCCATGTGGCATACCATTGTCAATGTTTACAAATGCCCAGCGAAGTGGAACCATCATGCAATGGTTAGACAAACGAAATATCGTGCTATAATTCAGATTAATATATTTCTTCTTGCAAAAATAAATAGCAAGTTGAAGGAAGGGTTATAAAATTCTTACTTTGGAGGCTTTATTTTCGAGGAAATCGATTTTGGAAATTTGTCGGGCATGCGCGCCATTCCGTACGCCTTGGGCGTCTGGCCATTGCACGCTGCCTCTACTTTTGTTGGAATGCGGAAACATTGAAAGTAGCAAAGAATTGTCTCTTTTTATTCGGTGATCGTATTATCCGCAAACAGTGGTCAGACACGTAAACGCAACCGTTTTAAATCGTACGTGTGTCCCACTATGCTTAAAAATTAATTTTTTCGAAAACAATCCACGGTTTGACAAAATTTCATTTCGTGTTTTCCATTTATTTGTGCATGAAAAATCGCTCGACCCTTTGTCCCAGGAATTTTAACTGAGGTGTCTGACTAATGCTCTTTGTTTCTACTTGTAGTGCAATTTATAAATATCGATAGTAGCGTTTAGTGTGAACGAGGATTTCACTGAATCAGATTCGGAAGGTTTATTTATTAGCTAGAATTATTATATTTTTCATATCGACGGACGCATATTCTCACTGTCGTAAAACGTGAAATATGCCTGACAAGGTAAACGACTCGCTACTCTTCTGCTTTCAAACTCTCATTGCATCCTTTATTTTATCACCATCGCCGCGTGAATTCGTACGAAATTAAGTGCTCGCACGCAGAGCACGATCCAGACAGTTGATACGTTGTTGCCTTGCACGACAAGTATTGTAGTTCTAACAGTCATTAGTCGAACGATAGTACTCAACGAATTACCCATAGTTGCATGATTGACGTGTCAATTTATTGCCCTCTGCCCGACGTATGACGCGCACGTCAAAACAATTATCTCCTCCGGAGCGTGTATGGCACCTGATGAAATTAAACAGTTTAATTTATACGAGTCTCGTATTCACGTCGAACCGTAAACACAATTCGCTCGGTTCGCGTATCGCGTTATCGCTCGAAAATCCAAATAGCCCGGTATCCTATTAATACTCCGTCAAATGTTTAATCGTTCCATATTTGATCGCAGTCTGCGGAACGTTTCTTTTATCCCTTGTTGTGTATTATATCATATTTCGTGCGCGGTGTGAATTATATTATAATTATTGAGAGATTATTGTGTTACTTATATCTTTCTCGTTGATTCAACGCGTTTCCAAGAATGTTCCCGCGTACGTGATCAGCGGAAATCGTCGCATAAATAACTGTCGTTCCTCGTCGAAGTGCGGCTGGCGCACACGTATTTGCAAGCTACGCGACAACCTCGCAAACGTTCGGTGGAAAACGGGGCGATACGGTTCCCATACGGGCCAGAATTATCCGCGCAGCGAAGGGGAATGATTTATCGTTGCAACAAGTCATATTAGCGCGCGTTAATTGCGAAGGGCTCCGTTATAACTGCGGTTCCGCGAACGCGGCACGATTCTCGCACGCAAGGCGCGGTAGCTTGAATATTGCAGGACGTTCGGTTCGATGTGGCGCCCTGGAATCGGGTAGACTGCGGTTTTTGGTGGAAAATCAGTCTATCGTCATCCAACGTCACGCCCTACTTCCGTCGTCGAAACGCGAGCACCGTGAAATCTGAATGAATCCATATTACCACATGTTCCCTGCTATGATACATTTCCCCAAGGGTGTCGGGCCTCGATGAATTAGTTTCCTTCGTTTCCTTCGCGATACACTTTCATTTTTCGGAAGGTACTTGATGTGCATCTTCATCGATATTATATTTTTTATTGTAGAAACGAGGAATAGAGATGATTGCGTTCTTTGGGACAGAGTTTGACGAATGGGAGGGTCTTTGGGAATTTATGGGGGAAAAAAGTTAAACTTTTTATGCATGTTGGCCAACTCTTGAGGAATTCGTGTATAAATTTGTTGACATTAGTATCATTGATAGCGTTTTAAAGCTTAATATATTCATGTATCTCTGTAATAGCTAAGTAAAATTTGTAGCAGACAAAAGCTTTTCCATGAGATGACTAAATTCAGTGGTTCAATTGTGAAATTATCCACTATAGATAAGTAAGGGGAAAGTTTTCGGTCTTGTTAACCTCGTTTACGAGCAAGTATTGTTAAAAATGCGCGGGTAAAGGGATGAAAATTTCGTTGCAATTATATCCGAATGGTAACAAGGTTCCATTCGAAAGTTAATTGGCTTACGGTTCCTTTAGAATTCACCTAAGAGCAAATAATAAGGACGGGGTGAATGTTTGTTCTTTTCTTCCTCTCGCAATCGCCTTTTCTCGCCAGATCGATACTTGGCTCAAAGAAGTCACCCCGTAATTCTTTCGCCAGAGTTTCTTTCGCCCGAGAGCCCCGTTCCTGCAAATGATTTCTCATTGATGGCGAGAGTACGTTTGAAAAATTCTCGAGATCTCTTTAATAATTTCGAACCTCATGAGAACGAGCTCCGAAGATATAAAGGACTTCGTTAGTTAGTTAGATTCTTCGTAGACGAATATATTTCTTAATAAAAAAGTTAAGACGTTTAACTTATTTTTAGTTGGAAATAGTGAAAAAATAATGTTACTAGAAAAAAATTATTTCTTTGAATTCCTAGCTGCAAAAATTATTTCCGAATAACGTGGGAAGCAAAAGGAATCCTTTCAATTAGTTCAGCGTAGCGATAGCCTCCCTTCTGTCAGGATTAGGTTGTCCTCTTATCAAATAGCAACGAGTTAGAGCAAATAGCAGCGATAGGAAAATATTTGTTTCACTTTTTTCGAAGCACAAGCACCGCAGCTTCCCTCGTCGGATCAATATCCTGGCTAAGGAAGTCTCCGGTCCTTTTCTCCCTCCCCCAAAAATAGCAATCGCGCGCATAATACACTAACAATTTCATCCGCCGATAATTTCCATTAATTCGTGCTTTAATCGTTACAACGACGCTGGGAGGGCGACAAACGAAAACACACAACCGTTTCGTTTGCAAGTGAAATTTACTCAATTATCGAGCATCGGATTTCGATGTTTAAAACATGTAATATTTGCATTATTCGAGACTGGATCGGAAATTAAAGACAAAGCCTGTTGTTTGTTCCCTATTTTAGTACCCTTGCACTCGCATTTTGGATTTTGAATATTTACATATTGGTCGCTGTCGTACGTATACTTCTGCCATTTGGCGCCCCTTGTCCCTCCTTTCATTGGAGATATGTTTAATTTAAACGTAACATTTGAATTGTGACGAAGAATTAAAATTTATTCGAGATTGGCGCGATGTGGAAATCGTAAACAGCGGTCCAAACAAATTTGAATAGACGTAACAATTGCAGTTGCAGTTGCAGCAATTGCGTTTTTAAATTAATTAATTTGCCTTTGATTCCAGGCAAATAACCAATTAATTAATTCATGAATCTGGAGGGTGATTTAATCCAGAGGGTTCGTTTACTAATTTTCAACTCGATATCAATGAATATTGAATATTAAATATTCTTCGCCTTCTCTGCGCCTTCTGTATTTTCGAATAAATTAATTTGTGTTTGATTCCCTAAGTTTCGAGGTGGACTGGGATCCTCGCAGTTCCTCGCGATAGTTCCACCTTATTTTACTGTGTGTGCGAGGGTGGAGAAGGGGTTGGGTCGATTCTTCCACGGCTGGTTCGTTCGCTTCCATGAATTCGCTTCGTCGACGATTCTCCAGCCTTTTTCTCCCCCTACAACGCCGGGCGATGACTCGAGCCGTAATTAAAATAAACGGTTAATTAGTCGTGCGAGGGCGGGAAGGGCTGGATTCGACCGTATTACTACATCCTCCTCCATAGCTACTAGAACACCCGTTGAAAGTGAAATGAATCTAAAAAAAAAACGTTAGGAAATTATTCAGGTGGTTATTCGACGGAATAATACCTTCTTTAATAATATTATTATTATTTATTATGGACAGGAGGAAAAGAATAACAGAACTCATTTAAACTTGTATTCCCACCATCGATATCCCCAGTGAAAAATCATAGTATTTTATAATATTCATTCCATAATAAAGTTGATGATATCGGGTGTTCTAATACTTATAAATATGGAAGTACGTGCACGATGGCGTCGACCAGTCTCCGTCTGGGCTCTCCAGACTTCTTCTCGGGCTGGGTCCACTCCGAACCCTCGAGTCGAACATCAAAAGAGCAGAAGCCATTTCGTTCGTCAGGGTGCGTCTTCATTGTCGTCGTTCCCTCGCACTTGTTGAGCCTAGCGAGTCGAAATGGATCCGATCCATCCCCGCCCAATGGATCGCAGGCCTTTCTCCGCTCTGTAAATGTGTATTTTTAGCGCGGGACAATGGTCATCCATTGTCCTCGATTCTCCATTCGACAGCTGTTTCTTTGGAATTTTTAGATGACCAATTGATGAAAAAAAGTAGATTTATCGCGAGGTCCATTTCTGAAGCACTTTTCGCGTAAAATCGAGCTCGTGACAATTTCAGAGGTAACGTCGCGACGCTAAACGTCCCAGCAGTGTTCGAAACACTCGTCACCGGCGTCGAACAAGAAACCGCCTATCGGAGTCGCGACTTGTTCAGCGGACTTGTTCATGCAGAACGAGTTCCGCTTGTAAAAACGCGGCGTCGTTGGATGGGCGGAAGCGGCACGCGCCGATCGAGCGCAGACGCGCTTTTTCTGTTTCACTTTGCACGCTCGCCAGGCTGCTTCCTATTTATTTCGCGTTCGATGGGAGGCATGATAAAAACTAAATAATGGAAAAATGGAATATCGCTGGGGAGAAATTGAAGCCCCGGTTTGGATGCACGTCAAATTTCGAATGGGGAGAGGGGAAGAAAGATGCTTCGTATCGAAAAAAAAAAATGAATAATAATAAAGAACTGTGATATTCAATTTTTTGTTTATTAAATAACAGCAAAGGGAAAGTTTATTTTTAATGTGACATTTAACGATCTTCAAGATTTGTTAATAGCATTCAAAGACAGTGTTCTAACTCCATAAACGTGATCAGATCTCCCCCAATCATCAACAAAATATCACGAAGCTTCCTCGAAATTCCTCCTCCGCGAGTTCTCCGACGTGTACGTCGCACAGTCATGTTTTTTTTCCCCCTTTTTTTTTCTCGTTTTCATTTTCCCGTCTCGTATTTATTCCGCGTTTGACGAGGAGTGTGACACGACGATCCGGTACTTCGACGAACATGAATTTTTCACGATCCCCGCGCCGACGTTTCCCGGCGGCGTCGCTCGCGTGTCACGCGATGGAAATTTGCGCACGCACGTGCGTGTGCCGTGTCGCACATGCGGGATACGGTGGCGTCGCGGAATCGATCGCTCCGTCGCGGAACGATATATCCGAACGCGGAATAAATAGCCGTCGGTGGTCGAACCGGCGAGCCTCGCGTGTCTCCAAGAAACCGCACAGTCGCGCGACTCTAAACATTTGCCTTGGGGGGTTCCCCGAGTAATTAACCGCGAGCGTTTAGCGCAGAGACTCGTCACGGCACCGGAACAATTAACTTGAGTGCGTTCTTTAACGCGCCATGTTGGTCAGCGACAGTCCGGGGACATTCCGTGTTTGGAGTACTTGTAATTAATGGAGTCTAATATTTAGAGATTCTTAAAGTAATTTATCGCGGAGAGGGGGATGGAATAATGGGTGCGAAATTTTATATTTTTAATATTCAGATTTTTTGGCGTAGTGTTTGGTAGGGGAAGTGCGAGGCAAGTTAATTTTTGGTAAAATTATTTGATACCGAGTTTAGTATTAACCCCTTCCCGTACAAACATGAATATTGCGAGTTAGATTCGCGACGAGATACTTGAGTATTGCGATTGTTTACAGGCAATCAGTCTGGTCTGTTTAACGCGCGTCGATGCCTAACGCTTGGGCCCGAGTTTCGACGAGCTAAATGGCACGGGAAGGGGTTAAGAAATTATTTATTAGTTGTTGGTATTAAGAATATTTGCCTAGGTTAAGTCTGAGTGAAGTCTGAGCGAGGGCTAGGTCAGGTCTCGGGATCCTTTCTGTCAGACACAGTTTCTCCAACGCCAAAGAAAAATGATCCATGTTAGGTCTGAGCGAGGTCTGGCAAATCCTTTCAACGGAACATACCAACTCCAAGGAAAAATGGTAATCGTCCGAAAAAACGATTGGTTGAACGCAGAGCACGCGATGGAGCTTTACATCCCAATTGCCCTAACGTACTCTTCGTCCAGTCTTTTGTTAGGTACGTGCGAGTGTTCCTATAGAGCGAAGCGTAATGCTCCCATTCATCTTAAAGGATGATTCGACGGTACAGCGAGCCACCGATGCGTGATGAATCGATAACACACTGCGATGCATTTCTCGAAAAATATTTACATCACTCGTCGCCCCAAACTCGACGTCACGTCTCCTCTTCTTTCTTGCCAAGAAAAATATTGTCTTGAGTATATTTTGGAAGTTCGATACTTGAAAATTTTCGAATCGTGCCATTGCCACTAAAGCTGCTACTAAATAATAAATTCTTTCGAATATTTCTATTTTTAACACAAAGGAACTACTAAGTTGTCATAAGTTAAACTAATAATATTAAAATAATTTTATGCGTTCCCGGAACCTCCACCTCGAATGTCCCGTCAAATAACCAAGTAGTCTACGAATTGTGGCAGATGGTCTCGATCGACGATGAAAGGGGAAATCTGTCGGGAAATCGAGGCTCGAAGTCAGACGACGGTCAACCACCCCAATCGTCGCGCACATACGCGCACGAGGCTGCTGACACGGCCACAGGATGTTTGTTTAGAACCTCAGATCGTTAATCCTGGAGCTCCAAAGGCGTGGACGATTAACGGCTCGCAGGATCAACAGATCCGCTCCGGAGGATTTGTTCTAAAATTTGTGCAAACTGGACCGCGATAGCTTTCCGCGTTAAATCGTCAAAAATTCCGCTCGGCCGAAGCTGTCGGTCGCATTGAATTTACCCGAAAAGCTTGACGACTCCGTAGGGCCAGTGGTTGGCCGAACGAGCAAACAGTGCTGCGGGGGTGATTTAAACCGAGCCTGGAGACGCTAATAGACGATTTTTCAACGTAAGACCCTCTTCTGTCTTCGTTTGCGCTATCGATTCATCTTAGGACGATTAAGGAAGCGGTGGATCCTGGGTAATAGGACGGTTGGCTTACGAACTTATTCAATTTGCTCAGGAAAGACGTGTTAATAATGAACTTGCAGCGTCTCTGTTTATTTATCTGTCTGGCGGGTGACGTTTGAGTTACACTAATAGAATTCTTTTTTATCTTTTCCATATCAATTTTAGTCCAAGTTAACCCTAAAAATTAAATTATACTAGTACTAGAAAAACAAATAATTCAGGTCCGAAAGGGTTAATTTTAGAGAGCGGAGGGGCATTCCAGTCTAGAATTTTTTAGTTCCCGTTTAAGATAAGACTCTTTCTTTCCGCTTTCCCACGGCGTAAGCTGATTCCCGGCAAAGCCGAAATTTCCTGGAGGGCTCCGGTGTTTAACCACGGATCGATAATCCCCTCGTTTCCAATGGATCTCTTCGTTATGTCCGGCGACGCGGAGTCAACGCTTCCTCCCGCCTCGGTCTTCCGCGGAAAAGAGGAGCGAAGTCGTCGATATACGATTAACGGAGCGACGAGCCAGCTTCCGGATTCACCGTGTCGAAATCGGACGGTTCTACTCATTTCGGGAGCTAGACGACGTGTCCGAGAGTAGCGCCGTTGCTATAGAAACCCACCCCCGGCGTTGGTGGAGCGGGCGGTGAGCGATCAGGGGTTCTCAAGGGCGCGTCGACCTGCCAGTAGACGTTGGTACACCGGTAGGAAAGCCTTTGTTTGTTTTTAGATCGAGTGTCCGGTGCGCTGGTTCCTTGGAAAACAAATTTTACGCCGGAGAAAATGATAAGGGTGGAAAGCACACTAGGGGTCCAAGTATTAAGTGTTTCCTGGGGTAGTTTTCTCACTTCAGACTTCTGTGTCGAATAAATCGAACAAATTACCGTGCTGAATTGCGGACGCCAGGTCTGAAAGGGTTAAGGACAACAAACCCAGTCCGTCGAATGTCCAAAAGATCAGGAGTTTCTGGTTCAACGGAAGCACGGGGGGATAAATGGGGGGGGGGGGGGCGTGAAAGGTCGCGGCTGAAGGCGACAAATGAGGGATAATGAAATAAGGGACCCTAGAAATTGTAAGTGGATGAAGGAGAACGATTCAAAGGGCTCCTTTTTATCAATGGGAGAGAACGATGATTTATGGAGCTGTTGTTCCGTTTGTATCCGCGGGTATCACAGGTTTGAATTAAAAGGTTTCATTGGTTGTTTTTCCCGGGGACGGGATGCACCGGCGCAAGGAAATATAGGGTGGAAACGCGTTACCGCGGGAAAGTTCGTTGAACTTTCGAAACACGCTACTGTAGTACGCGTATGTCACCGAGAGAGATTTCCTGTCCTCGATTTTATTTTTGATGTCGAATTCCGCCCCTAGTTTGCGGCCGGCATTCGAATCCGACTGCAAACATTTGTCAAGCTCTACTTACAACTTTCAGAACGATCATATTCGACGAATATTATTGGGATAGTATAATAAATGAAAAGAGCAAAAGTGGTAAATATTTCGGCATTTCTGTTCCATAATTTTCTCAGTTGTTGCTCGATGACGTACACGTGTCCTCGACAAGAAGCGAATCGGTAAACTTTGAGTTTATTTCGTCAGGGATATCAGGGGCTCGATTCTCTACCCTAATCAATACGAGCTCCACAACGCTCGCAATAATATTTTCCCACAAATCAATCTCGAAGCCAATCAGCCAAATTTGAAAAAGCTCGGAGATATCTCGACAACTGTCTCCACAATTCTCAGACCCTGAAATCCCTACAAAAGACCATAGAAGGTAGGTAATCAATTCCGTTCGTCTCCAAACAAGACAGATTCCTTAAATTCAATGTTCCCCTGCAGATTTCTCCTTGAACAGATGCGTTTCCAAGATGAGCGCGCGCGATATCCCCACGAGTCGAAGCTGTATTACCCCCTATCCTCCACTTTGGAACAAATTCTTCCTGTAAAATCCTTCGATCCCATCCACTCTTGGAATCTGTCAGCCAAGACGGCGTCCGATGGACGATCCGTCTCCTTTCATCTCCTGAAATTCGTGTTATTTGTCGTTCTGGATCGAAGTTGGCGCACAGTTCTTGGACAATCGGATCGCCGGGAGTTCCTTTGGACGATTTCCTTTGGAACCAATTGGCAGCCAATCCGCGTGGCGCTACGTGTCCCCTCGTGGACTTATTGTAAGGGTGGCCTTTGACCCTGCGGCGGGACTCGGTTGTACAGCGATAAACTCCGGAGATGGAAATCGGAACCCGTATTTACGGACGGCCGTTCGCTACGTGAATTTGTACCCTCGTAAAGAGCGCAAACAACGATCGACTTGCTACATCGCGGTGCATCCCCTGGAAACCCAAACCCCGTGCTGCAATTTTTGGTGGACGCGTTCAGTACGCGGGCTGGTTTGTTAATAGAGGTAAAAGCTAAAATGGGGGTTGCTCTTTGGACAGAAGTGGTAAAATTCGAAGGGTATTGATTTTTGGTGTGCTTGTCATGGGTTGAAGTTTGAGAGCTGTTTTAAGGGGGGTTACTTGGTATGGAGAGGGAGTTAAGGGATTTTGTTGAGTGGAAGGTGTGTTAGGAGGGTATTTGTTGGAATAGTCGAGGGAAATTAATTTGGTTTATTTGGTGGAGATTGAGGTTTGGGGGTGGTTTTTTGAAAGGTTATTTAGTTTAGAGCTAAAAAGGGTATAAAATTATCCCTCGAGTAATTGCAATCAATTTGAACTCCGAGACATCTCGTAGTTGCCAGTGAATGGGTTAAGGAGTGTAGGTTATTTGGTTTGCGAGCTAGAGTTATATGGTTCTGATCTAGATTTCCTGACTATATGACTATATAGACTATCCTGTACTGCTCTTTGAGAGATTTCGTGGAATGAAGGGTGCGTTTAAGGGAGTCCTTTGGGAATAGTCTTGGTGGAGAGTATACTAACAGATCTAGGACAAGGTATAAATAAAAAGCACCTCTTAATTTTAATTAATTGAGATTCGTAAACACGGCTTTTTCTTTCAATTTCACGTTACCGCTGATGGTTGAAACCTTCCTTACAATTAGGTACGAGTTGGATGTGTTCGTGTTCGTGTTCGTTATCCCATCAATTGGATTCCTGCGCGGGACGTCTCATTACGAGTTAGACGGTACAGCCCAGCTTTGTACCGCGTTTACATGCGTGACCCTCGGTTAATGTAGGTTAGTCGAAAGGTGCATTGAACTTGTCGCCATGATGTGAGCGTTCCTGAACTCGTACGTCGTATAAAGTTATTTTTCAGCGCAGTACGACTCCCTTTAACACAAACGTAAACGTTTCGACCCCCGAATCTGAATTATATCGCAAGCCACGTGTCCCGCTTGAAATCAAAAATATTTCCAATAGTTTTAATACGTTTTAAACGCAAACTTTGATTTTGTACCATACAGAATTCTCGTGGAATTTCTGACAGGTTTTTACCGTGTTCCTAATCGGTTCTATCGCGCAATAGAGGGTTAGACACACACAGAGCTGATTGTGTAATCAATATGCTGACGGTTGATTCGCTGGGAATTGACAGCGTTGAGTCTGATTACGAGGAATCCGATATAGACCGTGATGTTAGACAGGACGCAGAGGCGACCTCGATCGCTCTTGACTAGAGATAAGTGATGTATCATATCTAGCAGGAGGCTATTGGAGAGCCGAGCCACGAATTATCGGTTAATTGAAAATTGTAATTGAAATGTTGAAGCTAATATAGTCGGCATAGCCTTAACGAATAAAATCAGTAGAAAATCAGTAAGATAGAACTAGAAGCGTCGTAATTTTTTCTCGACTCGCACTACAACGTTTTATTAATTCTCATATTCGAAGGTTTCCAAAAGTGCACCAAAAGAGCAACAGGCCCAAAGAGACATTAATTATTCCAAAATAAATTCGTACGACGTCGCTATAAAGAACCGAACAGCCAGTGACGTCAATTTACGAACTCAGAAGCGTCCCACTTAAGTGTCCACCATAACTTGGAAGCTCAGAGCTTAAGAGTTCCGACGACATTAAAGCGATCGGAAGGTAGGAAAGTTTTCCAAACTCTTCTGGAACGCTCGAGAGCTTCCAAGACAGCTGGGTGAACTTGTTTCGTCTATTCGTTTAGGTGATCGGGAACACGAGATGCGGGTTAAGGGGACGTAGGGAGAGGTGGAAGTTCTGCGCGACGCACGTGGAATCTCTCACGGGGTGAGAATAATAGAAGCACTTGGCATGAGTGACGGGATCGCTGACGTTAATTATCTTAATGAGCTGGGGAACCCGTCAACGCGAGTGACGAAACTGTTTTCGCGGGATTGAACCGCGGTTCTTCGTTCATGGACGTCAAGGAACGTCTAGGGCCATTATCGAGCGTCGTGTTTGGAAGATGAAGTGAAAGGTAAATTTGGCTCGCCGTAGAATGGTCGTTTATTGTATAAATTTGAACTGTTCCCCGTGGTGTAATTGGTGTAAACTTTGCTTGGTTGGACGAATATTGGTTTGATACTATTAATCCCTCGATTTAAGGACCGGATTTCCCCCCCGATGTTAAGATATGAATCGTCTCTGCTAACGTTTACCTTTAATTATCGAAGGGTTCAATCGTCTTTAATTGCCAACTAGTTTTATTGGTAGTTCGGTGTGTAAATTTAGTTTGATGTGGTTAGGTCTGGTTCTTACATAACGCGTCCGACCATTACGCGTCGTTTCTACTTTCGTCGGCGTTCGTAAACACTGACGATTGACAGCGGCATGCTATTATCCGTTTCCTCTCGGTCGTGTTACCTTCCAACTCGTTAGAACTATTCCAAACGAGTAGTATTCGTGGCATCGTCGATGTTCACACATACTGGCGCAAGTAGAAATAGTGAGTAATGGGCGGACGCGTCAGCCACGTTGTACTCGATCACGCGCGTGCCCCGCGAATGTTCAACATCGATTTTCTCGGGAAACCAAGCCTCGTACGAAAAAATTGCGTCTCGTATCTTCGGTTTGTCAGTTTTGTTTTTGAGTGAAGAATCACCTCGATAAATGCGCTGACTCGAACGTTTAAATTAAAGCGTTGAGAAACGATGGAAGCAGAACAAATCAAGTGAAAATATTGAAAATGCGTAGCTTGGACTCTCACTGGTGATTTTAGAGTATTTTCGTATACATATATTTTTATCGAGACTTCACTTTGTATTTGTTTATTTATCACAGAGAAAAATTGTTCAATGTCAGTTTTTTCGTATGAATTTATTTCGAATCGGTTCGATACAATTTTCATTCTATTTTTCACGACTAGTCCATGATAAAATTACTTATTCTGATGTAAAGTCGTTGCTAATATCACCTTGAGGAGCTGTTTACGTCAGATTTTTATTCCGGGTGATCCCGTTTTGAAGTCCGCAGACAAAACAGCGTCGTTTCATGTTTCTTCGTCGTTCAGCGCAGGTGAGGAGTGCCACGTTTGCGGCCGTGCTGGTTGTATTATAATTTGACGACAAAGAAAAGAGCGAGGCTCTGACGGGAATGTGAGAGGAATAATGGCATGCAAAGTAACGATACCGAGAGGACACGTTTGAACGCGCGGAACAATGCCCCGGAGAAGAATGGCGTGACACGCCGGAGCCTGGAATTTAAGAGAGTAATCTCTGAAAATGTTGGCAGAAGAGAGCGTAAGAGTAATCAAATATTTCCTTGGGTTTTGTTAGGGAAATGGACGTTGACTGTGAATATCTGCCATTGTGTCAGATATTATTCGTCCGCCGTGACTTCTTCGCTTGAAATATTCTTACCGTCACTGGTAGCCCTTCGCTGGGTAGGTTAAAAAGTAGATAAATTTCTTCGGTAGACAATAGACGATGCGTGAATGGCTGTATATAGTATTTCGAGCAAAAAAAAATTCGATTTTTTGAAACGACCAAAGCGGTGTAACCCCTTGAACGAAACATAGATTTTTACAGACTCTCAAATTACTCCTTTCATCCGGACAGAGTTTACCACTTAATTTCCAAAGTCCCCATAAATAAGCACTAAAACAGCAAGAGGTGTTCGCAGTCTTCTAGAAAGCTCTTGAAACTTCAACGAAAACGTCGGGTTCGCGTGGCGAATTTTAATCAAGAACGAGCCGAGGAGGAAGTAATCCCGCGGCCAATCGATAACCGGCGTTTATCACTTTCTGATCGTGGCGTGAAAATACTGAATTATTTCGCAGCCCGGCTACGGGTTGCCATAAATAACGAGAGGCCGGCCTCCGCGAATATATTCCCTCCCCCGAATAGAGTGCCAACGTAACTTACGCGCCCAGCTTTATCATTATTTATTACCCTAACAGCGCGAAAGACGCGAACCTGGCAAACTTATTTCAACGAGCAACTATAAAAAACTCGGTGAAGCAAGGGACAGCGCACTCTGACTCGGAGGAGTCAGCCAATCCGCCATTTTTCTTCCGTAGCGTGGATTTATCCGCGCGTTTACGCGGCTACGACTTCTCGCGAGTAAATTCGCGTTCCTCTTGATCCGCGGAAGGAAACAATGCTTTCCGCGTGTAAACAGAAGTCGCCCAGCAGTCGTGACGGGATCACGATCGTGGACAGTCGCCGACGTGGATTTAGAGAGTAATTTAATTTCCAGCTCGAGAGGAGAGCTCTGCGTGATCTGCAGTAAGGCGTACTTAATTTTGTAAAACAGGAAGACTATTTCAGACTTTTTAGACTTCTTCGGCAGACTATTGCCAAGAAAGATTTCTCTATAAAAAGATTTCTTTATTTACCAAGAACTGCTCGATTCATCATTTTCAACGTAGCAAAGCTGTTCCGCCACATTTCGCGAAAAAGATTTCTCCATTTTCCGCGTTTCTTGCTTTACTCATACGAAACCATAAGCAATTTCCGCGAAACATAACGATTAAATTTCCACGTGGAAGCGCGTTTTAATTTGCCGCTCGTTACGAACAGGCTTCCCGCTAATTCTCCCCTTTTCTTTTTTTTTCTTGTTCGAGTAAATTGGACCGGAAAATCTTGCGAGTGTGTCTTGGTAAAAATGTAATTGAACCGGCTCGCCCGTGGGAAACGTGGCCAACGCGAAGAGTATCGGAGTTTCCTTATTCTTCCCTCTCTCTTACTTAATATTCCGTCATGAAATTATTTCACATTTCCCGGTAACGCGTTATTCCTCTGGAATATTTGCTTTCGTTCGGCGCCTAGTGTATTTAAAATGATCAAGTTGCATTTGTAACGCTCCTGGGTATCCTTTTTCTCGAGAACGGCAAAAAAGATTTTGCTTAAGTCAGTTTGCAAGTAGAACGGGTTTAAATTTTACAAGAGGAGGCGAAAGATTGTTGTGGGTGGAGAAGTTAATACCTTCTTTTGATATAATACTTTGAATTAATTATTCACGTGCCTCTTTGCTCTGTGTCTACCTGGGTTATCCTCAATTATTAGAAAGTTTCATTTTTCTATTTTATTCCTTCTAAACCTATTATGTTATAATTTTAATAGAACCATAAATTATAAATAAATTTTTGCTGAGTCGAGCAGTTCATCCTGATATTTCGCTCACTTTATAATAAATCAGACTTTTCCTACGTCGAAAATATTTAGCTTCCCCAACGTCGGAAAATTTAGTCTCCCTGTCCTTCGTCGAAGGGTTGACTGAGAACGTTGGATGTTTCTTGAAAACGTTTTACCGTCGTTCGTTTGTTCCGCGTGGCGTTTTCCCGTGGCAGAAATAAGTCTCTCACGAAGTCAATTCTTTGCATTGCAGGAAGATGCGGGCACGGGTCTCCCTGCGAGCAGCTCTGCTACGAACTTCACGATGGAATGTACGAGTGCGACTGCAGGGACGGGTACATTCTTCACAAAAATGGGTACAGCTGCGCCGGTGAGTCTGAAACTTACTGGCCATACTCGAAATTCTCGCGCGTCTCTGCTCCCCGAGGTTCCTTTTCCATTTAGAGGCAAATCTGTCTATGGAATTCGTTCATTGAAAATAGCGGGAGCTATTAGGTTTGGGCTTCCTCTGTTTTTAACAATGGAATTATCGATGACAATGTGTATAGTTTATTTGTTAAATTAGAGGAAAATTGAAGGGAATCAATTTCCATTCTATTTTAAACTCGGAATTAAAGAATTTAATAAGAATTGAATTGAGATTGAAATTGAAATTATGTCGAGTCACTTTAAAAAGAAACTAAATGATGACAATGTTGAAACGACTGACGGTGTTAAATAGGACTATGGAATATTTCTATTGAGAAACACTGTTCCTGGAGGAAAAGTTTCCCCCACGCCGTGAGTGATGAATTCGCGATTTCACGTGAAACGATTTTTATCGTTTCGGTTATAGTTCAGGCGAAAGTTTTCGGAGGTAAGAAAAGTTAGATATCCTCGCGTGACTTAGAGGTTAGTCATTCCTTTCTTTTATCGGCGAAAGAATGTCGTAGGAAGCCATAACGAAGAGAAATAACAGTAGACATCGTTTGGAAAGGATTATAATTCCAGCGAGCCACTATTACTAGGGACGAATTTTCAGTAAAAATTCGAGAAGTTTTTAATCGGGAACAAGACCTGTTATCGTTTCCTTATTAGTTGGAGAATGGAAAGAAACGAGTAGAGATCTTCATTACATTAGAAGTTAAATTACTTTTCCAGAAGCAAATGGTTCAATTTACTAAATAGATTACTGATTCCGACATGAGGTCTAGAGGCCTTTTCCTAATCTGGAAAAATAAAATCTGAAATTAAAATCAATAATAATCTAAAATATTTAATACCTAGATTATTCTTTTGCAAAAAATTAAAATAACCAAAACTGATAATAAATCAAGTTCTTTAAAGCGTATAAATATAAAACTAAACCGTCCATCATTCGCCATTGCAAAAATATTCGCGAGAGCCGACTCATCGTCTTCGTCTTTGTCAAACCAGAAGCACAGCCTCCCCCTCTGCGGAGAACCGAGAAATAAATCAAAGGGGCATCGCCTCGGAAGCAAAACCAAACTTTGATGAAGAGTCGTTCACCCGTGAATTGCGTCAAGCTTCTAGAACGCGGTGGCCATTTTGAACGCGGTTGAAGGACCTCGCAGGACCTCGTTGCCCTTCGAGGGCTTCCGCAACTTATCGGACCTGGTTATACGCGAAACGTCATCGCGATCTTTGATATAAGACTTTGACAGCATAATTTCCCAAGTTTTCCGAGTCTTCGATTCGATCCTAATCAAAACTGTAAAAACTTCGATATTCTTTCGAACACGAGTTCAGCAGAAATTTCCCGAACGAAGCCTCGTCGGAATTTCAACCCGAACTAGCACCGAAGTCAAATAGCCTGCTTTCTCAACAATGTTCCGCAAGTTTCCTCGGGTTGGTACACCGAGGCAAGACGTTTTCCAATGGCAACGATTCCTCAAAACTCGATTACTTATTTCCGAGCCGATGAACTCGCCCTGGACTCGGCCGGGCTTCCCCCTGAGACTGCATCCTTGCAGCGAGGACGTTCGTTTATTTAGTTTTTTTTTTTTTTATTCGAATAGCCTTTGCATCAAAGCACGAAAATATACATGTCGCTGATAGGATGCTATTCGAACGAATTGCGGGATCGTCGGAGACCATTAGTGAATAAATTCTTGATTTAAAAATTGAAGGAAGGCAAACATTGGCTAACCTACAAAATTACAGATCTAAATATCGAATACCTTCTTTAACTTAAAGGAATCGCTTTACGTGTAGTCAAGAATTCCTTAAAAAATTCATAAATCTTCTTCCACAATACAAACACCAAATACCTTCTTGAACTAAAAAAGATCTACACTCGTACCTATTTACACCAATTTGACCAACTCATTTCCTCACAGATCCACCTAAAATGTCCTCCATTAAAAATTGTCCCTCCTGACACAGAAACAAACCAGACATCAATCCATCCCATGAATTTATCTTCCGGATTTGTTCGAATGAATAACCGAACTCCAGCCCTCCCCGCTTTAAAGGGTGAAACCTTCCAGGCCGAGTTGCAGGCGAGATGGATGGATCATATTCGTGGCTCGACGCCGACGCCGAAAAGGCACTCGAATCCGTCTTGTGTCGGCGGCGGAACGCGTCAAGCTTTGACAGGGGATCGTTTCAGTTGAAAATGCACACCGTTCGTCGAGTATAAAACGATTGGCCCCCTTTTGCCACCTTGGCTACAGTTCGCTCGTTCATCGTTGCAGGTCGTATTGAAATAGCTGGCACGGGAACATGGCTGTACCATTGAAACTTACACGCGCTGAAAAGATTATCGGAAACCCGTTTGTCGCGCGCTCGGGACGAGGCTGGTTAACATTTTTCCTGACGAAAACGACGCCCGGGGGATCCTGTTTGCTGTTTCATTAGCTGGACCGTCGAGCCTCGAAGTCGAGATATCGTACCTAATTCGCATACAGGGGCTGTCGTTTAGATGACCCCGTTCGATGCTTTCGAATGGAGGGGAAGGGAAGAGATAACCGACCGTAGATACCGCGGAAAGCTTTCGTATTACTTTCCAAGATCGTTTTCAGAAATTCGGTTCTACGAGGAAAGAGATTTTCTTGCGCAGTTTCGGTGGAATTAAAATTTCCATGCGGGGATATGGAGAGGTGCACTCGGAGACTCCATTCTTGTTCCGAATGTTAAATAAGACAGTTATTTTTATAGTTATCGCAAGAGGGTTACGTGGGCGAAACAATGGAAGACATCGAGGAAGTGTCTTCGATAGAAATAAAAGAACGAAAGACGTATTGAAGTTTGAATTATAAACACAACATTGAAAAGGAACCACGTTCGTATGTTGAATAGAGCATAGAACAGGCAAAAGATTCGCACATCAAATTTCTAATATCTAACGTTAATCACCAAGCACGTTAATTTAATTAATTTAAGCCTCTCCTTACGCTAAGACGATCCCTAATGAAATTGGATCATTTCCTACGAAATACCACCACATGTTTTGAACCGCGTAAAATCGCAGTCATGCAAGAGGACAGATGGATTAATCGTCAGGCGTGCTGGGAATTCTATAATATCGAAATTACGCGGTAATGATTTTATCGTCTATTTTATTTCCTTCGATCAGGGGGTTATGAGGGCGCGGAGGAGGGGAGGGGGACTGGAGGCTCGAGGGTTAACGGTGATTGGATTGAAAATGAAATTATTGGGGCGAGCCCAGCCGAGACGTTTACGGTTCATCGTTGGAGGTGCTCGGAGGAGAGAGTCGAAGGTCGATTCTAAGTGCCACCGTATTAACGCGCGTTACTCGATTAACGCCGTCCCGAACAATCGTTAGACGAGACGTCTCGAGCCGAGGAAGGGGCGCAAGAAACGTGAATGGGAAAAAGTACAACCACGACAGCTGCTAATGAGAGCGCATTGTCTCCGTGTTGTGCTCTACGCTGCGCTGCGGAGCCACTCGTCGTCGTTGTGCCCTGCTGTGCGATAGGAAACGTGTATGGTGCAACAGTGCAACCAGGGCTGACCTTACTTAAAGGATACTCTAAGAGGAGGGTCTTTAGAAAGGTGAAAGAATAGATGATATTAGAGCTGTAGTGCATAGTGTATAGGACACGAAGCATATAAAATATGCAATATAAAACATAGAGCATAAAGCGTAGAGTAATAAATCGTAGACTATAGAGCTTAGAGTATAAAGCGTTCAATATAAAGCGTAGATTATAGAGTATAAACTATAAAGCACAGGGTATAGAGTATAGAATATAGTGTATGTTACTGTCTTTTTCAAATTTGTAACGCGAGTTGATGGAAAGTGCCTAAATATGAAGTAGTACGAGGGTGTCGAGGATTCTATGGTCGGCCCTGGATATACCTGTTCGGTATGCACGTAGCGCAGAGGGTCTCTCGCCAGGACCATGTTGTTCTATTTACTGCTCCCGCTGGACCTCTATGATGTTATTAACGTATACTTGCGAGGCGCAGCGGTGTTTTTAACAACACCAACGTTGTGCCACGGTGCGTGCATTACGCGGTCGATCTGCAAAACTCCACTGGAAAAAAGGAGCCATGAGAGGATTACAGGAGTGAATTATAATCCTCGGAGAGCAGACGTCCTTTTTGGGCGTTCCTTTTTTTTTTAATTGTTAATGTTAACAATACCTCTTCGATGTAGGAGGAAATAATGTGGAACACGAAAGAATTGGCAAAAGGAATTAAATTTAAACGAAATTTATTAATTAATCTTTAAATAAAACAAGCGAATGCGTAAAATATAAAATTTCATATTATTACATAATTAATTTAATATTAAATTTAATATTAAATATAAATTTATCCAAACTCCGTTATTACGATGAATTTTTCTCCGCGTCTGGATATCCGCGAGGACTGTTTCCCTTTTCCGTCGATCGGCCGATTGAATGAACCACCCAAGGAATATCGATTGATAAGGAAAACGCAAGAGCCCCGAGGTTTTTGCTCGCTCGCCGTAGAAATATTTTGCATTCGTTGCTCCAGTTTCGCCGACTCGATCCTCCTGGGGATCGTCGTGGTAAAATGGTTCGTTTGATGTCCGACATCGGTTACATCCCGACTCGACGTCGCAAACGGGGCCAGAAATTATTATTTATAGGTTAATTGGGGATACGCAGTGTTTGAGGAGAGCCGTCGCTGACCGAATCCGATAAATTCCTTTCGTCGTTCCGCTCGCGAAAGTCGATCGAGTTTATATCGGAAAGTTAGAGCGGCACGAATGGAAATCAGTTTCAGCGAGTTTTTTCGACAATGCTCCAATACGCAAGCAACCTCAAAGCGAGGAATTCATTTCGTTTCGAGGCGTTTTCAAAATCCAGTATACGCGGCGATTAGATTTGAATTTTGATTCGATTAGTGGTACGTATTCCTCTCAAATTTTAAGGCATGAATCTCAACCAAAATTTTTTAAATGGGAATTTTTGACATTTCTTTCTTTTTTTTTTGAGAATTTTTACTTAAATTCAGATTTTCAATTGAAACATTGAAAGGTCAACGTGTCCTTTTCTGTCTGGAATATCAATAACCCGTCCTTATTGGAGCTGAGAAGATGCTCGAATTTAGGGTGGATCGAATCAAAGTCGATGGAATCCAACGAGTGGTGCTTCACAATCGAACACTGGCCGGTTCGACTATCGACGAGGTCAGGGACTTTCAGTTTGGAATTCGACAAAGTCGACTCTTTGTTACATTATACAATCGAATTACCAGGGAAAATGTACATTCCGTTCGTACACTCAGTTCGTCAGTCACTGGGCGACTCGGTAAATGGAAAATCAGGACGAATCGGGATTACTGGATTAAATTGTGGAATGAAACTAATTTCTATTAATTGTTTAAATTAGAGAGAGAGATTAAAGGAATATAGAAAATTATTAGAGACACCGACAAATATAGTTCTCCAAAATTGTCTAAACAGCCAAACATATCCAAGCTTTATTATCGAATGCTTATCAAGTATAGTGCTGTTACTTTTCAAATATTAGTTGCACAGATTTGGATAAAAATCGTCACGCGCTTATATTCGATACATTTTTAACGAGTTACGATGCATTGAACGCTCGACGAAATATTATTTAAAAAGGTAATCCCCAGCTGATGAAAAATGTCACACTGCTCCCTTCCAATTTTGTCAGCACACCCGTCAGTTATTTGTTTCTCACGCGCAGGTGAATGTGTTTTTCCATTTCGCAAAAGAACTTGCAATTGAATTTTTAATATTTTTACCTCGCAGTTTTAAATTACATTTCCCGGGGAAGGTCGACAGACCGTCACGTGATTTGCTTTTACGTTTTCCTTTTTCGGGATGCGGGAGCAATCTAGTTGGCAAAAATTCCTTTACCAGACACGTCCCAAAAAAAATGTCACCGACTAACCACGACGATTACGTGCATAAAACCATATCGCAAAATGTACAATCGGTTAGCTAAACAAATTGAAGAGTTCCTCCTCCTATTTAATTCGTTCCTTTTTCAATTCTCCATCGTGTTAGTTGGCATCGAAATAAATTTCGGTCGATTTGAATACTTTGGACGATCCCCTGGTCGTCTTTCTGTCAATTCCAATCAATTTTCACGAATGCATCGGCGCACCTTTTACTCCGAACATTCGTTGCTCGCGTTCGAATTTTCGATGACCCAGAGTGCAGCGTTTCGTGCAATATGAAAAAGAAGTGTTGCACGAGCTCGGGGCAACTCTGTATAGATAGTATCGTGGGAATAGCCTTTCTTGCCGCCCTCCTCCTCCTCCTCCTCCTCCCCCCCCCTCCCGTCCGCCCGTTTCGTTTCTTCGATGCAATTCAAGGCATCGAAAGAAACATGCGCGATGCGCGGAAATGAACACTCGCCGTGGTTCCCCCAGGCTTCAATCTTCTATTACTGGCGGAAGTGGCCGCATCCGGTAGGATTCTCTTGTTCGATTACGTTAAAGTTTATTTATTTATTTGCCGGGGTCCACCGTGTACACGAGCACTTTACGCGATCGGCTCATTCGCGGGGGATGAACGTGCCCCCGTGGAAAATAAAAGTAATTTCAACTTTCCTCGTCCTTGGGGGCGAATAAAAATATTCCTCGCGTGCCTCGAGCTACTTGGGAGTTGGGTTGCGTGATTTAATTAAAAAATTGTTTATGTATTCGTGAATTTTAATGCACTCGAGGATATCTAGCGACTTATTTCTAGGGTGTTCGATGAATTCTATTAAATTGAATGCCGAGTAATATACTTTATGTCAAGCCTTAAGAAATAAAAATATTAAATTCGAGAAAAAGGAAACCGTTTAAATCAAGTCGAAGCTTTTAAGTTACAATTAAAATTGATCTAAGAGTTACTTAAAATCGACGTGTAAATGTAAAATCAACGATAGAAAATAAGGAAAGTATGAAATTATGAAATTTCATAATATTTGAAATTATTTTCATATTCGGAGTTCTCTTATGCTTGCTCAGACCACGTTTAATTACAGACGGGTTTTATTCGCGTATTCGAAACGAGCGGTATTATTGCTCCCTTTGATGTCTAATTATTCCCATTTCGTCTGTTCGATTGCGTTCTATGCGTATCGTCGTCCATTTCGCTGGTGCGTTCCTCTTATTTTGTCTGCGCCCTCGTTGCCCCTCGGCTGGGCTCATTTGGCCAGACCTTCGGAGCGTATCTCGATTAGTCGTTGATTAATCTTGCCATATCGCGACTTCCGCTCGAATTCACCGACTGCGTTTGCACCTTCGTCGGTTTCGTTTTTCGTTGGACGCAACGGCGTAATTTAGGGAATGTTTCTTCTCCCCCTTTGCAATTAGTGGTTCGAAAACTAACAGTCTCGGTTCTGATTCGCGATCCCTGATATCGTTTAAACTTGGCATAGGAGTGAAGCTTTGAAAAATGTAGAATAATATTTTTTTTATTCGAGGCTTCATTCCATGCAAAATTTATTTTAAAAATTCATGGGACTTGACTAGCGTGTCTGACTACTGCACGTTATTTCCACTTTGAATAGTATCTGCGAACATTGATAACACTGTAACGATATCTTTTACAGAGAACATTTCTATCTTCTAACTAAATTAAACCAGTTAAAACAGATGACATCGCACCACTGTGAATATCAAACGAATAAAGAACTCCACAAGTAGAAACAGGCTGCACTGGTCGGACACGTTCCTCGAGTCATGTTATCAGCTGGTCCCGCTCTCCTCCATGGAATACGCGACTGATTGCAATTGATATCGTTGGATTCGAAATGGAATTTTCCCCCGGAAAGTTAAAGCGTCAGCGTAAAGTGTTTGTTTATTTTTTCAAGCGTGTTTGCTCGGAATATCGAGGGAGGCTGCGTGTTGTCTAAATATAACCTAGTTCGTGTCCGTTGATTAACCAATTGGATCCGAGGGCCGAACGATAAATATTTGCCGCTGCACGAGTAGCAGTGTTTCGAACGGCAGCTGACCGATTTAGCATTAATCACCGCAGCGATATTTGCATAGTCTTGCGACGGCAATGACGCGTTAGTGTGCCTCCTTGACACATTGGGGCGTTAATGAAATCGTTGGAACGTTGTCGATCGCATACAAAGTCGCATAATAATATAAAATAACGAACAGTAACGGTAACACAATAAAAGTTGCGATTATTATTCATCGTGCTGACGATTCAATTTTCTAATCAGGAGATCAATGGAAGCAAGTCCTATAAATTTTCTTATTAGAGCATCTAGTAGCTTTGTAAATTCGGCTAGTTATCGTTCACAGCATTTAATTACTCCATCAATTAAATCGACTAAAGAATAAGTACTTTTTGAAGGGCGAAAATAAAATTCGCACAGTGATTCTAAATATTCATAGGAGCACTCGAATCCCGAATTATTTATTTAAATCTTCCAGGAGAATCCCTTAATTATTATCGATTTTTTTCTGAAACAACGAGCCATCTTGCGCCGAGGTACAGCTGCAAATGAGAAATACCAACGACGTTCCTTTTTAATAACGAAATTGCGACCAGTCGTGGAATCCGCCCTCTCTGTGGGCATCATTTCTAAATCGACCCGGGGAATTGCATTCCAATCGAAATAGCTAGAGCGTCGGGCATACCTCGATCGATTGCACGGATCGTTTCCGCAGAGTCTCGGAAATTTTTGAATGTAATCATCGCGAAATTGTCATGTTCGGGTGTATTACGCGGAGTCGTTCAATAACCACCCTCGTGCACTCGTATTCTCCTACAAGATAAGAATAAATAAGGTGGAGTAGCTACCAAGATGTGTATAAAATCTTTCAGGGGGGAACTTTTTGAAGATAATTGAATAGTGATTTGTTTTTTGTTTGTAACGGATATTAAATTAGAAATGAAATCGATTTTCCCGAGCAAACGTGGATACGTAGAAAGAAGAGACACGACAGAAGACACTCACTCGCTAGAAAGAGATTTATATGCGAAAATTTACGTAACATATATTTTTAATTGCTCGAGGAACATAACCCAAGTTATTCGGTAAGCTCTAAGGAAGAGGCTCGTGGATCAGTTGAAAAGGCAGGGAACGAGAATGGACAATCGACCAGCGATCAATTGCCATATGAGGAAAATAGGAAGGACCACTTTTCCCATCGAGGGAAACTCAATAACGATCAAATCTCGGTCTATTATAGTTGCCAGAGATAAGGTCCGCAGACGGGAGAGGGAAACGAAGGGGCTAGGGGGTTAAAGTAAAGGAGCTTCTGGTGTAGGAGGATGGTCTGCAGAGGTGAATGAGGGACTTAGACGAGATAAGGAGAGTCGAGGAGATGGGAGGGATGAACGTGCTGGAGGCCAAGAATAGGAACATGGGGGGAAAGAGGGGGAGGGAGCAGGAAAATGAAATGTATTCAATGAAAAGATGATGGACGATGTGGAGAGCAGAATGTATCAATGTGGGGAGAAAGAGAAGGGCTGGTGTAAGTAAAGCCTGCGAAATGTTTAAAGCCACTGGGGAAGTGGTATCAAGCGATGTGGTCAGACGAGAGAGTTTTAGTCTTTAGATATTAAAACAGAAAGCGAGGCATTGTGTGAAATATTTAGATAAAAAAGTAGATTTTTGTCTGCAACTGGTGGCGATCGAAACCTAAGAATCACAGGGAAATCGCTACAATCCGAGTCACAGGAATTCATATTTTCATTACATTTACTTGAATTAATTGAAAATTAATATTTTTAACAATCAAACACTTCAACTCCATCGAATTTTAATACGATAAATGCTCCTTGCAACAAAATTAATCAAAAACACCCTCTACAGTTTCAACGAAATCACCCCTCGAATTTCACCGCCCTTAGTCTACTTCATCAACGCACAGCCAATTTCACAGCGATGAAACCTTTTTCTCCATGGAATGTTCATCATCGATATTGGTATAAAGTGACTTCGTTGCACGGTCTTCACTGTAACATCTCCCCTCCCTCTCGCATGCCCTTTATCACGTTCCTTAGTAGCACCATCAGGAGCGCGTGGAATTTATGGCTCAAGTTTTCGCTCACGTCGAACGTCTTCCTCGCGAAATAACGCTACACTCGCCCCTCCTCCTCTCCCCGCGACCAGGGATCCTTTTACTTCCTCATAGGCGCGCCATGCCTCGGCTAAAACCGTCGCGCAGACGTCGACGTTCGACTTTCTCGCACTAGACAGACACATTTTCTTCTTTTCGACATGCCTGGCTACGCCAAGTTTACGCCATTACCGCTCCATATGCTAATCTCCGTCCATTTTGCGACGTCGCATGTGTAAAATTGCACATGCTCCGTCCGAGCGTAACGCTCCCCCAACCGTTCTGTCTGCGTCGAAGTCGATGGAACGCTTCGAGAAATTTCGACGTTCGAGCTATTTCTCGCGGGAAATAGTCGCTGTCTGCTCGACCGGCGAGAATATTGCCTCGAACCGGTCAATCGTGGCTACCATCCTCCAGGTTCGTGTTTTCGTGACCACTCGAACATTGCGATTCGATACCATCGCGAATTCTGGAGGCGAGCTTCACGTTCGCAGACGGTGACGTAAGGAAACGTCGGTTCGTATTTATGCAGAACAATGTGTTTTTATGCAGAGCCTGTTCTGTGGTGATGTCTTTTTATAATTGTAAAGTTAGCAATAATAACATATTTTTATGGAGTACATGGCACTCACCCAACCGAATTGTATCAGTCTAAACACAGATTGAATTCGAACCACCCCACTGCCAGTTTCACCCAAGGAAGAACAACCTAAGTAGAAATCGCGAGCAATGGTCAGACACGTTTCCCTTCCCGAGTTTCAACAATTTCAAAGTCGATTTTCTCCAGAACGAAACCTCGTACAAGAATATTTTATTTCGCATTTTCTATTCATTCTACCGCAAGGAAAGGCCACGTTCCATCCGTTATCCGTTGTCTCATAGCAGCGATGGAATAAAGAGCAGACAGCCGGGACGCGAGATCGTTGTTGACTCGTCGCGCGTTCCCGTGGAACTCAATCTGCCGAATGGGGGAGTCCTCCTTCGTTTCTTTCGCATGCTAACGCGGCTCTTTCGCGTTACCTCGGCCGAGCCACTCCACGGGAATCACTACAAAGGAAATTTTCGTGTCCGTAGAACGGAAGGGAACCCTTTGAATAGGAGCTCGGTGGAGGGAGAAGGCGAGCTTACCTTTCCACGCGTTTCTAAAGGTCCTCTTTACGCGGCGAATTTAACACGAGACGCTTCGACGTTAAATTCCCCGATCGCTCGATGGTTTTGATTAATAGAAACGCTCACCGATAACTCGATGTTGGCCGAATCAGAATTTTCATCGCGACCGTCGACGCGAACAAATTCGTTTCGTCGGCGAATAAAACATGGGGCTCGTCGAATTGGAAAATTAACACTGACAGAGACGGGCATTGGGCGCCAGATGCTGAACCTGTAAGGCATCGGATTTGAATCTGAGCTGCCCGTCGTGGGGATTCTGCCGTTAAAACGGGAATAAAAGTTAGGGAATTTTATCTTACGATTACCAATTTTCCATTACCAAACGGAATCGCGATTTATCTATTTAGCACGATTGCGAGTAAAAGTATGGTAAGTTTATGGAACTGGGAGATATTACAAGCTTTAAGTAAATCATTCGAACTGCATCAGCTCTGTATTTTTGGATATTTGCGTAACGTCGACGCGAAAGTAACGAAATGCAGGCAGCGAAGCTTAATTACCGACTCAGCTCGTTCGAAAAATTTCGACAAACAGAGTAGTCGGAATGTTGCGTTTGGCTGGCAGAAAGAATGGCGAAGTGTGCTCGAAAAATTTCGACGGACGAAGTAGTTGGAACGTTGCGTTCGGCTGGAGAAAGAATGGCCTAGAAAGCTTGCAAAATGAATAACATAACACAAAACAAGAGCAGATAAACAATACACAAACATCTTTCTAACTGAATATTAATATTCCAATAATGATATTCAAATACTCAAATAATGAAAATTTATTCATAGCTTTCCATACCCACAAATGATTCGCATAGTCGCAGCGAATCAAACTTGATTACCGAACTCGTTCGCGCGAAATGTTTTACGAATCGCTTCTAATCTTAGCACCCTCGTGGCGCGTGGACTGAATTCACTGATCCGCAGATGAAACAGCGTTAAAAAACCCCCCCCCCCCCCCCCCCCCCGTTTCCCTCAAATGCGACGTGTTGCGCGTAGCAATGCAACGTCCTGGCCCTGCGGATGCACATCGAAATTGCAACCCCTACACGTGTCTGAAAAATCAATATCACACATTCGGGGTGCTTCCTTACCTCCCAGAACGTATGATTTCATACCAAACCAGCTGCTTTGTCAAATATTATCATTTCACCCTCAGGGGCTGTAGCTACAATGTTTGATTGTGGTTACAGTACGGGTTTAGCGATCCCGAGGTACCCGAGCTATAGGGGGCAAGTGAACCCCAACAAATTGCTGACATCAAAGGTGTCAGAGAATGGAGGGAATGTAATGTAACGTAAAAAAGGAAATTAATCGATATTGTAAAAAAGGGCGATGTACGATAAAAGTACGTATGTTTATGAATATTTTTTGTTTGTTTATTTAACTTCCTTATTGTACAGACGGTGCAATGTTCTATGTACAAAGGGAAACTTTCATTAACCAAAAAGAGTGAAATGAAGTAGACAAAGTGAGCAAAAGAGTCGAGGTGCACCAGAATCCCAGTTTCTGAATTTAACCTTAAATATTGATAAAATTATTTGAAATTGTAGGTAGTAATTAAGCTTGAAATATCGACGTTACGTTTACAGCCGTTTTTTCTCTCATTGGAAATATTTACAGTTGTGCTTTCTCCTGTTTTCCGTTCATAGTTTACGAAATGTGACTCGATTTATATTCAGGCCAAATGGTCCCCGATTTCGTTAATTTGTACCGAAAAGGAGTATGGCGATAATAAAAACTTTGTCCTTCAAAGGAAAACGTTCATGTTCTTCTTGGTCCAACTGTGTAAAATGAATTCGACAGATATTCATGAACCTTTCATGGAGGAACGAAGCAGTACCGCTTTTATTTCGATAATCAAACACTTCACGAAATGGACCCAAAGTAGCTCGACGATGACCATTATCCAATCATCTAAAAGCTTCAGTTTCTCGAGTGGGATAAAGTGTCCCATGAAGGGCATTGCGTTTTTAGAATCGACTCTATCGGGAATCAATTCGAGAATGAACCTCGAATCCACTTCGAACAAGGAACGACTCTCGTACTAAAACGTCTCTAGCCCGAGCAACTCAGCTTTGCTTTCAAGCTTCGCGCATATTCAGACAACTCCGTGTATATGGCACGCGGTGCATTTCATTTATCGATTTATATTTCATCGATGATATTCTACGAGTTCATTGGGAAGTCAGGAAAGATAGTTCAGGAAAGTAGTTCAGAAAATGGCACATCTAGAAACGTCACGGCATACCGAGTACAAAATACAGTAATACCCACTTTCACGTGACAAAACAGGGATTCGCTCGAAAGCGGGCCATTGATGTCTTCTTCGAATTAGAACAGATTGCTCTGCATTCGCATACGCTACATTGAAGATTCACTTTGAAAATATTCATCTCAAAGCGAAATTCCTGCTCCACTAAGCTCAACATTATCCTTTTTTAATTTTCAACATTTTCCACGCAGATGAAAGTCGTGTCATCATTCGTCTCATTTGGCAGGACAAGCTAATGGGTTCGCTTTGAAGTGACTAAATCGAGACCGCCCTTTCGCTCGAAAACGGGGTATCAGTGTTCGTCAGTAATGGACACCGACGAAATATCTCTGGTTCCTCGTACACGTAGGAGAACATTCCATTACAAACTTCAAACAAATATTGTCACTCGAAAGCTGAACATTCCTCCTTTTTGTGTACAATTTTTACCACTAGTTGCAAGAAGAATGGATTCGCCTCGCCATTCGTCTCACCCTGCAGGTCCCCTTTAAAGCGACCAAACGAAGTCAACCAATTCACTTCTAAAACCCCCCAATCGATATCTACCTCTAATCAACGCCTACACACCTCGTTTCCTCGATCCAAACACAAACAATATTAGAAACCATTCCAACCCTCAAAAATTCAACGTGAAAACAGCCCCAGCAGCACCGCTTTCAAGTGACAATCCTCCTGTCTGCACGTGTCGCGCTTAAACCATCAACGACGTTCTTTGCCCCGTTCGTCTCATTTTGTGGAACAAGCTAATCGGTTCGATGGATTCGCGGTCGTGTTAGGCGAACCACGTCGTCCACCGCGAAACGAGTACACGCGTATCCGCAAATGAGTTTGACGGGCTGGCAGCTACATTCTATTGGGTAGGGACGAGGGAAACATGTCGCGTTACACGGGCGCGAATATCGGTCGCCCTGTATATTGGCTCTGGACAACGGGGATGTGTGGTCGACGGGCTAGCCACTTCCTCTTCGCTCGCTGTTCGATTAAATCTTCCGGGAAGCGAAATGAAGCGACGCCGGGCGAAGGCGCGGCCGGCGTCGCGGCGCAAATCACGCGTGCGAGATTGCGAACGCCTCGGTGGTTTGGGAATTAGTTTGTTGTCGGACGACGTTATGAATTCCGGGATCCCTCGGTCGGGAATATGGATTTTACTGAATAATACATCTCCATTGTTTAAACCACCGGGTTGGGAGGGCTTGTGGCACTGGGAAGGTCGTTTGACAGTTTAAGCAGTCGTAAGGAGACATTTTATCAGGATATTTAGGGGAGAGTGTCTTAAAGGGTTATGTGGTAGTTTAAGTAGTCACAAGGTAGTATTTTGCAGGATATTTAGAGCAACCAATTATCATATTTATTACCTCTTATTACCTCTATTATTAGAATATTTATTATAATTATTAATTTCTTTTTTAAACGCCCTAACATTTATTCCTCAACTTTACTCACCGTCCATTGTTAAGTAGAAAATTCCACCCCTTCCCTTTGATGGGACAAGCGTGCAATGATTATTTCTGGCGAAGAATGCCAAGCATTGGCACTCTTCGAGGGAACAAAACGTTGGAAAGTTTTCTTTAGAGAATGGCTCGAAAATGATGTCCCCTCGAAGGGGCTAATTAAGTTCCTTCATAACGGGCGCAGGAAGAGGGCGGCGAAACTTAACGAATTACTTGGCGCAAGTAATCGCCCGAGTCTCGTCAGTTCCTTCGAACTGTATCGCAACACGAAGCCACAGCGTTGTTAACCGAGTTCGGGTCAGCGCTCAAGAAATTCGTGTACGAAGCACGCGAAACCGACGTTCTGGTTTCTCGCGATGCAAACTCGAGCTCGCAGCCATCGGTTTGCCATGGAGATTGATTTACCATGGCCACTTATACTTCGCCCTCAAAGTCGTCTCGGTTTACCATGGGAATTGGTTTACCCGTGGAGATACATTTACCCGTGACCCGTGATACGCCACGTGTGCTTTGATCGAACTGTAACAAGTACGGGGAAAGTTTTATTCGGATGATGAATGACGAATGAGAAAGGACTTGGGACCGGACAATTTTTCGTAGAGGGTAATTTCATTTTATGAAATGAACAAACGATCACTTTAACAACTTAGCTGCCGGTCTCGCGCCGGCGCGAGATGCCTTTAAACAAATAAACAACAAAAAAGAAAGTTGGCTTCTGACTGACTCCCGTGTTCAAGACACTGGCAGTGAAACCGTCAAGCCCCCTGATTTCACATCTTCTACAACGTATATGAATTTGAACGAAGTCCGCGGAGTTGAGTGCGCGGACGATCAATTTCAACGTGGAAGCGACACTTACGCGACTTCGGGGATAAACTTGGCGCGGTGGACGACCGAAAATATTCCATTAAAGGCGGACAGGCATTTAGCCGGGCTCGCGGAGTAGTTTTGTCGCTCTGTTGAAACACAATCCCGGTGGTAAATTTGCTCGTAAGCGGCGCAGCAGTTATCCGGCGCGGTTAATTGTTCCACCTTCAGTTTCTGGGTATAATACATTCGTTTCGGGGCAAAGTAACTTTCCGAATAGGGGGGGCCAACGCAAATATCGTTGATAAAATACATTTCACGAGGAACACGGCTGCCAAGCGGCTATGAAATTACGAGGAGATATTCGAAACGCGTCGTTCGGCTTGTTAAACCGAATTTTGGAGCGAATAATCGGGAAACTAGATAGCGAAAGGAAGGAGGGGGGCAGTGGAGAGTATGACGTTATCGTGACGTGTGTCTAGCTGATTGATATTCCACGCAAACCACTTAGTGGGTAATTGAAACTCACGTTCGTTGGGTTAACACCGTCGACCAAACGTTTTGGAAAGTTTGTGCGATTTTCAGGAATTTATATTTCCTTGTATTGCTGATGAAAATGAAAATTAATGGTGTTTTTATTAATTATTGTACAGGTTAGTGCTCTTGATTCGTGTTCCTTAAATTAGAATCTTCGATTACGTGTCGATGGAAGTCAGTTTTTAAATATCGGTGCGTTCGAGTTGTACGTCTTGGAAATAAAAATATAATTTTGTTTTTAACAAATGAATTCCTGAATTGAACGTGGATGAAATTACAAAATGCGTACAGTATGCAATGATGTGAAAGAATATTAAAAGTAAAATTCCTATTTAGATTCAATTTCTGTAAAGACGCGTGCAAAGATTTTATTTTGCTCGAAGATCCCCAATTCAATAATGACACATACATAACTGTTTGACTGTTGTGAGAAATAAATTGAAAGTCGTGCAGAGGCCACAGTTATTAGAAGGCTCCGTACGGATTACGTCGCTCGGCTAGGGTCGTGTTTTGATTAGCCGCGAACAATGTGACTGCCGCGCCCTACCCGAACTCTCACTACGTCGTGTGACTGTGACGGGTTTAGACGTGCGATGGAACGTTCCCGAGTGAAATCTGTTCGATTAAACATCTCGATAGCGATACTGGTATCGTAAGTACTCTAATTATTCCACATAACTATTAATTATGTATACACAATCGGTCTCGTATTAGGTTGTGCCAGAAGTTTCTTTCGCGACTTGCACTCAGTTATTTTGTGCGACAGTGTTTTGAAAATGTATAAAATTCATTATGAAAGTAAATAATAGTCAAAGGTTAAACACATAGAAAAACCGTATTACTAAAGCGTTGAAAGTCTATCGCAAATCGGTCAAACGTTTGCTGAGCAATTCCTGTTGCTGTAAAATACCAACGGCCCTTCACGCGGAAGCATTGCTCGTCGTCGACGATACGTCGCGACTAACTTCTCCGCAACGAGTTATATCCAGGTAATCGCGTTTCGTCGAGGCTCCTTTTGTCTGAAACGTAATTCACGTTAAACTCTTGCGCGAGAGCCGAGCGAAATCGTCGCAGCGAGACGCTCGAAATCGGTCAGGAAACGTTTCAGTTGGAGGGGGTTGGGTGGAAATCGCGAATACTGTGTCGTGTTCCTTAGCGAATGGCTCACTTGACCCGGGCTCGATGCGGAACGAAATCAGATCAAGCAAGTCGAGCGATACCCGCCCTTTGACTCGAATGCAAATGCATTATAAACGAACCCCCGACGCGCGGCACACGTCGACGCGCAGCCAGAAACTTGACTGCGATGCATCCCCATTGAACGCGATGAAAACAACTCGACGTACGCGCGTCGCGACTCTAACAGCACCCACTTTGCTGAAAATATTCGTCGCGATAGTGATCGCTGCGCTTTTAATTAAATCGACTCGTTTTTAAGAAATTCCGAGGATAATGTCAAGGGTTGATAATTAATAGGATCAACTAGGGCTTAAACAATACGACTACCTTTTGGAATTCTGTTATTCTAAATATTTATTCGAAATGACTTCACTTATTTTGATTAATTTTGTGTATCGTATTTATTCATTTTCTTTTTTGTTCGTAGTATACGATTGTATCAGGTTGTCCCAAAAGTTTCTTTCGCTTTATTAATAAGTAATACATGGCACAATATTTGATGTTTTATGTTACATTACTGAATCGTGCACGATTCATTTTGCTCCATTACTGTTACAACATGAATATCTATGAAATTAGATTGTCTATTTATAAAAACACGATCACATAAAATAATTGAGCGCAACACGCGAAAGAAACTTTCGGGACAACCTAATAATTTCGTTAATCATATACCGATAATAATAATCGAACAATATTAGTCACGTACTTATACTCGAATAACGATATTCCAATGATGTACTCCAACGGTATATTGAAACAGTGTACTCGAATAGTCCTAATTTATTCGCAGCATCGACTACACGGGAAACTATGCAAATATTAAATTGCTAGACTGGTCCCAGGCCCTCGCTATCGAGGGTGACGTACGAGCGCACCCCTATTTCCCCTTCGCCTAAGCTAAATAGTAAATTTCTCCGTAAGCGACGCGCTAAATCTAGCAGATAAGTGCGGCTATCTCGACTGACGCGTCGTTTACCCCTTTGAAATACAACCTTTGAAGGCGAACGAAGCGCGCGGCAGTTTCGCGAGCGTCCGTTTCATAAACGTTTCAATTAAAAGTAAAGCATCGGCCGTGCGATGCATTCACTGTGATTTAATACCACGGCGGATTTTCGAATAAAGCGCGCCCTCGAGTTGGCATAAACGCACCCTCACGGCTCGACGAAAGGGCTGCGAAGGATGATTTTAGGTTTCCAGGGATATCCGAGAGTAGTTGAAAGGTCCAGCCCTTTCCAGAGTCGATGGACCCGTGAAAATGCGTAACTGGAACTTTGAGTCGACGCTGGACCATTATTCGTTTCTCGACTCCTGTTTGGTTTATGTTACGAGGAGTGGCGCTTTCCTGCCAGAGACAAATTGCAGGTTCTAATATTAACTCGAGTACCTTAGTTTATCGTTCTAACGCGGCAGCTTTGAATAGTAATTTCTTCTAAATGTGTTTCCGCGTTTACAGTAAATAGGAATTAACTCGATGGAATTTATTTCGCGTACCTTTATAAATGTTAAGCAGTGAATTGTGATTGGCTTGATAGAATTTATCTTCGCGTGGTTTCATTAATGCTATTTGTCATTTTTAATGGGATTCGTTAAATTTCTGTCTTTGAAGGAAGTAACTGTGAAAGTTTGAAGGTAGGATAATTCATATTAAATATGATAAAAGGAATAAATCTAAGGAAGAATATTAAATGGATACGTCCACACATTTGTAATAAAGACGTTTATAATATCCCTTGGGCTTTAAACTAAGGATATTCTTCTCAGGAAAATTAATATTATGAATGACTACTGAGATTAATGAATCCAATTAGTGAAGTAAAATTGACGCAGAGCTTCCAAATTAGTTAAGCACAATCCAATTGTTCGCCAGAACACCGACTTCCTTCAACGACTAACACACAAATTAGTCTAATGAATAGACTAATGAATAGAGCTTCGTTGCTTCATAAAGGGTCGAAACTTCATTCACGAAGGATAACGAACTATTATACGAAATTCACTTTGCATAGTCCTAATACAAATTAAAGCGTTCTTTCAGTCAGACTATAATGTAAACTATATAATACCATACCGCTGTCGATATTCACAAACCACCAGCACCCCAGAAGAAACATAAATAAATGATGTACACGTCCATGAAAATTTAACTCCACCTACTCCTACTTCGTTTTAAAAATTCATTTTCTCGGAACCAAGGCCTCGTACGTAAAAACTTTATTACACCTTTCCGATTCCCTTTTACCCCGAGAACCACCCCTTTCACAGGTCTTCCCATGAAATCTACCAAATAACTCGCTCAAAGATACGAAGGGGTCAGACTCGAGGAACGGAGTTTAAGAGAGTTGGAAACGAACATAGAAACGGAAAATTGAATGGAATACGAAGGAAAAAAAAAGCAAAGTCGTCTTTCCCGCCCTTTCGCGAAGGGCGAATACATGCAAGTTTCACGAGGCAGTTAAACGCGCCGGGTCGTATTAGCAGCACGTTCAAATAAACGTTGGCTTATGCGTCGGACTGGCCGTTCTTCAACCCCCTCGAAGATTATCGCTGAAACTCCTTCGCTTTGCCACCTCGGGATCAGAAAGTTTCCCGTGTTCCCGCAGCCAGGATTTCCCTAAAAGAGGTTCCAGCTGAAACACATCCACGTCTGGGGTTCTACGTTCGACCAATGACGAGACTTTCCACTTTTTGGAAAGGTCGGCGTAGACGACGCCGACGCGACGGCGAGACAGTAATCGTTTGCAAGGATATCGTCGCGAATGGATATTTCCTTGGAAGTGTTTCCTCCCTGGTTTCCTCCCTGAGCGAAACTATTCAGCAACATCGTGGTAAGCGTCTAAGAGGCGCTTACGGCAGCGGGTTATGAGAACAGCGTAGTGAAGGCGCTGGTTCGGTTAATGAAATAGTAATTGATAAGTGTGGAGTGTGGAAGTATACGAAGGTTTCTACTCAAAATTTTTGGCTAAGTTGGTTAGGTCTGGGTTAGAACTCTTAGTTTTTATTTGAAATTTTGGGACCCTCTTCTGTGTAGATGTATTTATTGATTATGTCTGGGTAGTGTAAAATTTGTTAAATTGCACAGGGGGCACGGAAGACGAATAGGATTCATTTTTACAGTTTATTACTGCGATAAATTACTCTAATTGAAATTTCCCTCGTGTTCTTATTAATTCATTTAAGAATTTCGATTTAGTACTATTTTTAAATCCTTAAATGTCCATAGGGGTTCTAATTCTTGGTCATTTTTTCCATTTCGCCACTGGCTCGGACACTCGAACTCAATATCTCTCTTCGTAGCACGAAAGTGTCTTGCGCATTCCACCTGGCGAGGGGGTCAGACTTTATAAATTAAATGTTCACTCGAATAAATCGAATTTATGTGGCTCGAAAGGGGTCAATGGGATCGTAAGAGCAGCAGTGTTAAATAGACAAATCGATTGGACCAAGTCAGGCATATTTCATGTAGGTGCAGAAACATTGGAAAGAATATATCGATGAATATATTCATTTTTAAACGAAAACACATACAAGAAAATCATAAGTGTCATACATACATACACATACTACGGTCACTTTCAAAATTTGAATCCAAGTAAACGATACATCGTAATTCGCAAAACCATCATCCCTCGATTCAACCTCCAGCTGGCTTTAAACTTCAACGACTATCCTTAATTCCCCCTGCCTTTCGATGACACCATTCCAACCAGAAGTTCCGAACTCGAGTCAGACTTTGTTCCTCGAGGGGTGGGCCACCCCTTCGTCGACCAGAGCAATCCCTGTTCTTTGTGTCCGCAGAACATTGTCCAGCGCCGATCGAATCTGTGAAATTTCAATAAAACGAATTAATTCCGTAGCAGATCGGTTTCTTCGCGGGTAGAAAGCGAGCCGTCGATACTTAATCCGTTTCTCTTCAGCCGGCTTCGCGCGCGGGAGAACGTTTATTATCGAAACCGACGGTCGAACGTTGGATAAAGTTGCAGGGAGCTCGCCACTTGTCGATTCCGCGCGGCCGAGCTGTTATTTCAATTTTATTGTTTCCATTGGCTCCGCTGGTCGGTGTAATAACATCTCGGAAACTAATTTAGGGGTTGCGATTTGTTAGAGGAATGGAAAGGTTGAGATATCGAATTTTGCTGGTGGCTCGGAGGCTAACTAGTAACTTGTCGCTTCTTGAACGTTTCTTTTTGTGGGAATTAGTTGTGATTCGTGAAAAATTTCCATCTATTTTGAAAAATAAATTCGTATACTGACAGAGTCATAAAGAAAACGTTCTTTTCGAATCTCATTTTAGAACTTATCCTAACTACGAAATAGAGAAGAACGAATCAAAGGAAAAATGACGCGGCATTCTCCGGTTATCCATTTCGCCTCGTAGCAACGAAAGGGAATAACGAACGATCAAACAATTACTTCCGGCGCTGTAACGTTAATCGATTCACCATTGTGTGCGCAAGAAAGGAAAGTGCTCGCGGTATTATTTTCAAGAACCATTCATCACGAACGATAAAGCGCGAGGGGGGAACGTTCGAGCTCTCGACACACGGGACCTGTCAATAAGGTCATGAAATCGATTCTCGTTGATCGGCGAGCGAGTCGAAAGCGCGTCGATAAAAAGTTTCGCGCTCGATTCGCAATTCGACGGTGCGAGCATAACTGCGAGTTTGACGCTTCTCAATATTTCTGCCGATCCTACCAGGGAGGGAAATATCGAGAATTTTTAGCATTTCACGTTTTTGACTATCGAGAAAGAAAAAGGGAATATATTTCTGAAAACGGTGTTTGTATTTTAATTTCGTATTTCGTATTTTTCATTCTCAATCAATCTATATGTAATCACAAGCCAATTTGTCTCTACCTAATTTCCTGACTTTAGGACATTTTTATCTTCCGCGCTTTCTAAATTCTTCCAAATACTATTCAACAATATGCGTTAAAAACTGTTGCATCGTCTCCCAGTAATTTTTCGCGAATATCGGAATCGTTGGGAAGATGGCGGATTAAGTAAATCAGTTGATGGCGGTACGAACAGGGTGGAAGGAGTTGTGGCAGTTGCAAATTGAAAATGACAATCTGTTTTAATTAACGTGTCCGTTGCGCGTTCTCATTAATTCAACTGCCGCTAACGTCGCGTCGCCGCGACGTTCGTTTTATTTATTGAAATTAAAACCGCGGTTTTCATTAAATATCGCGCAATTCTAAAGTGGCGTTTACCAGATGGCCGCCGAGAGGATTCGCCTTCATCTTCGCGTTTGATGTCTTTATTGAAAGCTGGCAAACGATTGCCGACGAAAACTTAAAGGAACGGAAACAACAATTGAGGTTCTAACGTATTGTAAAGAATGTTTTTGACAAAAGTTTATCAGTATTTGAGATTTTTTAAATAGCACCATATATTTTGGACATGACAGAGTCAATGATGACGTTGAGAAGAGTTCAACAGTATTACACTAACTATACAATAGATGTTTCCCATATTGAAACCACCACGAACAACTGTCGAAAGCATTCATCTTTGATCAGACGCCTTCGGAATCGACATTTTTCCCCAACTTTGCGTCTTCGTTCACCTATCTTTTCATTCCCACTCCTTTCTCATCCGCTGGCACTCGACATTCTGTTCGAACGCGGGGCAATCGAGGCTCTCCGCGATTACCACGTCGAGTAGCCTTTAGAATGATTCTTTCCCCGTAGACTCCGAGGCGGGACGATTGTAGCGGCAATTAGCGCTTAATTGCCGCTGCCTCGAGGCCGTTGAAACGTTTCGTAGTCCCCGATCCGTTTTGCCTTCGACAGGGGATCCCTCGTTTCGTCGTTGTTCCGTCGATTCATCGTGAGCAATATAAACGGTCCCGCCCGTCGTCGATCCTTCGAACGAGAGGCGAAGACAACGCTGGTAATCCGACCACTTAAAATTTAATAAGCCTTGCGCCGCCAGATGCGACCCTAAAGCGAAATACTAATTTCGCGGAGTTGAGCGGGGACTTAGACCGTTGCTGTTTTAATCCTCGCCCCGCTGGAGCCTGAGCTTTCCCGTGCCATGAATTTAATTGTTGATTAAGCTGAGAGTCTTCGAGACTCTTCTTTTTTTTTTTTTTTTTTTTGTTGCGTTCGCAAATTTTAGGTCTTAACGAAGTATTAAGTTAGAGGGGATAGGCGTCGTTCGGGGAGCCATCGGGAGTGTTTACGCGTTTACAGAAATTATTCGCTGAGAGCTCTCGAGTTCTCAACGTGCGGAGGGAGTAAACCCCTGAGAAGTTGGTACAAGGAGTCACTGAATACTTCACGCTTCCGTGTTAATAATTTTTCGAATGGTTAGAGGTGTACACAATCCACGACAAGAGCTTGCAAACTCTTTACGAAAAAATACTGTATTTTCTAAAAAAAAATGAGTACACCAGAGAGAAATTGTCGTGTCGCGGGCGGGAAGTTTATCGTTTAACATTTTATAACAGCGTGGCGAACGAATCACGTAACTGATAGTTGTTTGCGAGCGGTGGCGCTCGTAAATCAGCCTCAAGATCAACGGGAATTAACTTGCTATTGGAGTAATGAAATACCTCTCTACCCTCGAGGAGCACGTTAAGAGATATCCCGCGAGTTTCTTCATCTTCTCCTTGCGCTTTCCAAGTCTTTTCCCCGATAATTCTCGCGGACTCTTGAAAACTCCAGAAATATCGCGGAGCTGTCGGATTCTTTACGATGATGTTTACAGACTGAGATTAAGTCTGGTGCGGTGGACCGAGAAAAGAATTCGAGGTATTATCATCGCATTGTTTGACGATCTCGTGATGCAGGATAATCGTTATACACGACATATCGTTTTATTTATCGTTTTACGATCTTAACACGGTGAAATGGACAAATGGAGTTTTCGATCGACGTTTCTTCGTGAATGTAGACTGGACAAATATTGCGTATGACCAAGGTTCGATTGCAGAACGAAATATTCAACGTTATTTTTTCAACTTTTTATTTGATTCTGCTTTTTTTTGTTTACCTTTTACACTTTTGACGCAGCATTCCGTGCGATCCGATGCATGAAGAATATTATGGAATAAAGTCTGCGTTTGTGAATAAAAGGCGGATTAGTGATATGGTGCATATAGTGCAGGATGTTGCTAAATAAAAAATATTTGTAGTGAACAAAAATACGTCGAGAAGTGTTTGACATTGTACAGTAAAGGAAATCGATAATTTAACGTTGACAATAAAAATGTGAGCGTAATTCGTTCATGAACTATTATTACATAATAATAAAAATATCTTAAAATACCTTTTAAAAAGTAATAAATATTACAAATGTGTCTAGTACAAGTAGGGACTTGATAAAATATAACAAAATAAATTATAATTGTCTAATTAACCCTTCGTGCATCCAAATATAATTTTTCTCGTCGATAATTTCATTCACTCCCTGCATTCCAATTTCGAACCACGATGTGGATGCAATTTTCTTTAGATTCACAATCTGTTCCAGAGCTGAATTCGACGTCCCCGTCGACCAGCGAGCTGGGCGAGCTGATCGCGGACGTTGAGAACGACGAGTTAAACAAGGACACGGATGACGACGAAGACGCGGTCGAGGACATCCTTTATATGCGCGGGGCGTCGTTTACGATACACCTGGACCCGCTACCTGAGAACAACACAGTAAATTCTACGAAGTCCAACGATGAGACAGGCGCCACCCTCGATCGAGTCGAGCTGCGAGCTACGTCTCAGGTATGAGGTGTTTTATTTCTGACCGTAAAGAACTGTTGCTTCATGGAACGGAATGGAAAGTACTATCGTAGAGGGAAATAAAGTTCCTGGGTCCGAGAGGAATGTGGTGCTAGGAGTTAGTATAAGGGAGGAAATGTTGTCCTTCTGTTCGGAGGAAATCTCGTTGTATGTGTTGAGAAAGAAAACTATTTAAAGAGGGATGTATAGGGTAGTTTGATGTTCGTTGATTAAATGAATTATGAATATTAGCGTCCATGCACAACCTTTGATAATTAATTCAAGTATCAGCCTAACATGTCTGACCAGTACCGTCCAATACTACCAGCAATTTCTCTCAGGTCTGATCTTTCTTTCTCCGCACAGTACGATTGTATCGTCTCTGATGCAAGAGTGATTCATTGACCAGATGTATAGACAGACAGTGAATCAGAATGATGTACGATCGTACACAAAGCACTATGGGGTCACTGTATGGTAGAGTACTAATCCTAATGTTATCGTCGTGTATGTTAAGCCTCCCTTATTTCATTCTCTGTCCGTGTGCCATATGGGACGCATTGATTCGAATGGGTTCGTAAGGGCAGATACGTATCGCGACTATGATGAACGGTACGCTCTATCACGGATTAACTATATTCAGATGGTCTTAGTTGAGCAACATTGTCTGTTAAATATAAATCAAAGATGAAATTCATTTTTAATTTAAATTTTGAGTTATGTGCTTCGAAGTGTCTGCAGAACAATGAAAATTGATGGGACTATGAATATGAAATTAAGATTATTATTATTATTGTTATTGGTGAGACGCGATGGGAGCAAAAGTAATAATATAAAATTAAGAAATAAATTAGAAATGAATTTATATTTAATCTTTATTATTGCTTGTGAAAAATTCAACGTTTCACTCTCCATACCTTTCTGTTCTTCCGACTATCTAACTTGACACATTGTGGCCTGGGTATGTCCATTCAATTGAATACCCCGTGGAGACCAGCCATTTAATTCGTTCCACCTGTGAAATACAGAACATTCCTCCGACAGTTTTAATTTTTATTTCTCGTCAGATTTTTATTCAGCTCGGCGGCTGGTATTTCTAGATTGTCCCCTGTTGCGTTGTACGAAAACAGTTGAAGGTTATTCTTACTCAATTTATTTTTACCCACTATGTCAAAAACAAAAAAGAAAAAAAAACAATCGAAAATTTAAAAATATATTTCGCTTCCCATAGTTAAAAACTATTTGCCAACTGTTGGATTGTCAATTTTCCTCGTTGTTTCAAGGGCTGCTCTAAAAACCGGCCATACATTTTTATCTACGCGAAGATAGGACAATTCTCAATTTAGCATGGAGCAATTCCAACCCCAATCTCGTTCGCTGTTTTTATTTTTATTTTTATTGTTGTTTTTCCGTCCGTTTCTCCGTCGCATTTTTTTTTGAGAGAGAAATTTGTATTTTAATTTTAAAAGTATCTCGGAATATTGGGCAATTTAGATGTCGTATGGGGGTAATTGGAAAATTGCTCAATGTTATTTATCGGGCGTGGTTTCCGCTATATAATTTCACGTTGACGCGCGATCGCGAAATGCGTGCATCCGTTTCCGTTTCAGTATGCGAACCACTCGAACCTCTCCCACTTGCATATCCAGTTCACTGAAAACCGTATTCGCCGATCGTTGTCGAGAATTTTCCACCATTTTGTTGCCGGACGATACGACCAACTTTCCGAAGCAGAAATTTTATTATAACGTAGAGTTGCGAATGGGAGAGTAAATAAAAAGTTACTTTGAGGTAAAAGTAGTAGAAAGCTTAGGTTTTATTCAATTTATAATATTACTATACTTGAATTTTTATGAATTATATTAAATACACGTACTACCATCTCGATAGTGTTTCTTATATAATATAATTCTATAAAAATCAAAATTCCTGTGGAATTCAAGTATACTAAAATTCGCATAAACATCGAAGCACCTAAACAATACCCTTTCCAGTCCTCTCCAAACAAAACTTCTTTCCCTTCCCCAATTAAGGACACTTCTCCGCTACCCCAAAGTCAGCATGCCCCCACGAAATCGCTTTTGTTTTCAAAATTCCTCTCGTTTTCGCGCAACCACAAACATTCCGCGCCCTAATTCGAAAGGTCTTCCGAATAAAAACGTCGCGACGCGAGCAACAGGTCCCCCCTCCCCTGACCGAAGCGTTGGTTCCACGGTCGCCTGGGATCCAGCTGTTCCCTCCCAAATTCGCGATAACTCTGCAAGAAGCATCGATCAGTTAATACCGTTCGGGGCGTTCCGACGAGACTTACGTCTTTTTGGAAGAGCATTGCAGCCTCGTCGAGGGTCTGGAGATGCGCTGATACCGTATCGAGGTCTCTGATCGACCGAACAATAAAGACCCGTTGAAGATCGAGCCTGGTACAGAATTGGAACACAGTGGAAGCACTTTGGTATGAAATGGCTTCATATAGGAAAAATAGGTCGTTCGATGAAAAGGATATAGCCAATCTAGAGAAGCACAGGACTCTGCAGGCTATTGGATTCCTCGTGCACAGGACAACAATTGAGGAATTAGCAGAGTATTAAGGAGGGGGTGGTGAAAAGAACGTCTCGTGACATAGCTTAGTTTTAAGGGCATGTTCCTACTATCTATAAATAAAACACTCGAAGGTTTGGGGCACGTGTTGATGTTAAAATTGAGAGGTTAAATTTTACAGGAATATTTTCTGATGATTTCGCAAGATATTTAGGGGATGCGTAACATAAGAACCACCTTAGTGAACGGTTAATCTCCCACCACCACAGCCGTTGCAGTTCTCAGCATCGAATCCCCCAAAGATTCCTACTAAAAGTCCCCGTTTCGATTTCCAGGGTCCCAATCTGGAGCAGAAACTCCCCTCCACGATGGAGAGCATAGTGATCACCGAGCCGTCGTGCTCCCTGGACTGTGGGCCAGCTGGCAACTGCTACATCGAGCAGTCCAGGGGGGATGACGTCGATCTGGGGGACGACGACTCCGACAACGTGGACGACGACGACGACGCCTCGATGTCGATGGATCTCGAAGGGAACGACGTGGCACCGAGACGGAAGCAAGGGTCCTTCAGGCAGAGGTGTCAATGCCCCCTAGGCAGAGGCGGCGATCGATGTCAGCTAGGTGAGTGATTTTCATTTAGCCACGTAGTCGTGTTTCGTGCGGCGTTTCGCGCCATCGGGTGAAAGTACCTCGCGAAAGAGTTCGTTGGCGTCGGCCAGCACCCCTACAAGGGTGGATACCCGCTTGGATGAGAGCCAGCGGCTCGAGTCGCGCCAGAATTCATCGACGCTCGACAACCTGATGAAATAAGACTCGGTTCGAGCCACGATAGGGCGGTGTTTAATTACAGAGAGGGATTTCCAAGAGGACTGCGTAGACGGTTCGATGAAAAAGACGCGAAGGGCGTTGGAGGACCTTTGACTGCGACGCGTAGGTGTTCGCGGGTCGTTGTGTATCAAGTTAATTAGTTCGAGTAGGACGTACATAAAAAATTGAATCGAAAATGTAGGATACAATTTTGTTCATGTTTGTCGTTCGTGTCATTTGTTATTAAAAATTTGTAAAATTTTAAACTTGAAAAAAACTAAACAGAAGTGCCTAAAAAGTCTGCAACCGAAACGCAAATGAAGCTCGATCCCGAGAGTCAACCGAATCTTTCGAAACCAATTACAAAATCAAACAGATCGAATAAAAAATCTACATCTGTCAGCGATCGGTTGCGATTCGTTTCGAAAACGACGTGTATCCATTTCGTTGGGACCACGATAAATTGGAATTTCCGGGAAAATTGTTTACACACTCGATGGAACGGTTGTTGCGTCGCTATCTATCGCGGGATCCATGCGTGTAGGTAAATTTAATAACCACTATATTTCGCGAATTGATGCGGATTACGCTTTCCCCTGCGCGGTGGCATTGTAATCTCGATGATTGCGACATAATAGCGACTCGATTACGGTCGTTTGCGTTCTTGTTTCGACCATCGATCCGAACCGACCGCGATTTTTCTTTGCCCGAAAAGCAACCGCTGACCGCAAACGGATTTCGTCTCGCCCGTGCTGTAAAACGGTGTTTTGTTTCGTAATAGTTGCAAAATGTCTGCGAACCCACCGTTCGCGTGCACTGTTCGCGCGACTGTGGCAACGTCTATTTACAAAGTCTATTTACAAAGAAAAAAATATTTTTCACGTGAGAATATCAATCAGAAAAAAGTCCATCAGTTATTCATGTCCCACTCGACGGTAGACCATAAGCTTTCGTGTTGCATAAACGTAAAAGTGCATGGTAAAGTTTCTAAAGCTCGGATAATCGGAGCTAGGGAGTAGCGTGATTTTTGTCCTGTTTTCTCCGGCCCCGAGCACATGAAATAAGAAGAGGTCGATCCTCGAACGGAACAGAGCGTGCTGCACTACTGTATTGCGTATAAATAAATAAGCAGACGCGGGGCGAGCTTTTTTTCAATATTTCAGACCCGCGGGAAAATCTAAGAATATCCTCACGTGTGTAGATGTGATGGATGTCTTGACGTTTGCGGTGAATCACGTCCAGCGGGATTTATTCGTTGAGTCACGTGAAACCATCACTATCGCGATGGGAGCATCACTGTGCTTGCAATGACGATCGATTGCAACCACAGTGATGATTCATTGCAGAAAAATATTAGAGAACGAATAAGTCGCTTTCGGATGATTAAATATAAAAGTGGAACAGATATTAAACGTCCCTTAATCCTTCGGAACTGTTACGTGGCAGCTCACGTGCGCGTCGAGACGCCACCTCGGCCACAAATTCTCCAGAAGCTCGAATCACCTCGCGCCGCCCAAGACGAGCATTATCGCGTCGAGCATAATCCCCCAGACGAATTGTATCGCTCGTCTTAAAACGCGATATCGCGAAATTAACGGGAGCCAACGTCGGGTAGCGTCTTGACGGGCGGAACAGCTTTCCCAGCGAGCTCTAAGCTTGATGCACGGGGGAGGATAGAGCAGTCGAGCGATGACAGACCGTCCTAGTCGCCAAGGGATTAACGCCAGCTCTCGGTCCTCGTCACGATTCCTCGTGGTTTCTCAAATTCGTGCCACGAACGACCAATTGCTGGTAGAACCAATTCAGTAATGTGGGGACAGAAGGTTTGGGTTAGGTTTCTAATGGACAAAAATCCCACGCTAACCCCCAGTGATCTCTCTTTCTCCCCATAATAGCTAACATTAATCAATTGCTGTCAGACGTCGAACTCCCTTCTCGAAAGTCGAATGCACCCCGTTCGCTTTTCACTCGATGCTGTAATATATGCTGCGAAGTGGACATCCCGCGAAGTTAACTTTTTCAATTTTAGAACTGTTTGCTCGCGGAACGCCGAGAAAAAGACTCGGTGCTCGAGGAAAGTATTCGCATTGGTTACGTTCGAAGTAGGATACCGCATAAGAATCGAGGGTGACGAGTCTGTATTTTATCGAATTATTCCATTCTAAATGAACAACAATTCAGGAGATGTTATTAAGTATCACGCTACTGTGTTAAATCGATACACAAGTTTGGTTCAAATAATTCAGAAACGCATTAATGATATATCCGTTAAAATTTGTAAAATATTCTTGAAATAAAGAAAAATTCATACATCGGCATTATGAAATATATAAATTGGAAAATTGAACAAGGAAAATTCATCGCGATATTAGTGTTTAATTAACTTTTCGAAATATTAAAATAGCTCACTTATACAAATACAACTATGGGCAACATAAAATATACAGACACGTCATTCTCGTTCCAAAAGTGCAATTGCGCTTTGCCAGACCACACAGCAGTTCCCTTTCCTCCCATAACATTTCCTGCCACCCACTCAAAGAAAAGCTATAACCCCGGCCCAGTTCCGAGAATCTCTACAATCGTGGAGCCATCGCGAGTGTTGCACCTTTCACAGAAAATACAATAAAAAATGAAACGCGCTGGCTTATACCCCGAGAACAACTCGCCCAAGTCGGTACAACCCCTGCGGAGACGGCAGGCCACCCTCGCGCGAATTCGCAGCCGTTGAACTTACAAGGTTTCAGACCTGACGCGTTCAATTTTTCAAAGGCAAGTTTCAAGTAGCGTTTATCCACCCCTGCGAGAGGGAAGCACGTCTTCGGGCGAGGAACGGCTAGAATCTGGCTGATTCGCCTTTGTATTTGCCAGCAGCATATATTCATCCTCGAGACGAGCAAGGGATGGTGGGAGACGAAGCTGAGAGAGCTGGCTATCTGCAGCAATTAATCTCTCTTCCGCGCGTACACAGCCCGCGCTGGCTTTGAGAGGAAATCACGGGAAAATCTTAGCCGGGGTTCATGGTCTTCGCGGGGGACATGGATTAAAAAGATCCCCATCGCCAGTTTCCTATCCTTTTGTTCGCCTATTCGGGGAGTTCCTCTCTGATTGTCCGGGAACACCTTCTCGGGATCTCCGGAAGCTTCAACCTCTAGAAGGGGTGATCCACTCCTGCGAATTCAGGGCGGGAGAATTTTTTTGATTGCGTTCGATAGTAGGTTTGGTTTCGAGATTCTTGGATTGGGGAGTTTTTGGGTTTATCGTGTGTGATCTCCGGTAGATTGGGAGTATGTTTAACAGCAGCGGTAATTTCACTATAAATATTCACTACTTATAAAGACAGACACATGTGACTGTAAGTATTGTAATTACTTTGCTCGCTCAAGAAGAAAAGTTTAGAGTGATGTTTCCTGATACACCAACCCTTCTCGGTAAACTCTCACCCCCAGTTGCTGTTCTTTCTTTCTTTCTTTCTTTTTTTTTTTTTTATTTCTAGTCGATGCAAGTTCTGGACTTGTACTTCCTCCCGACTGGAACAGTTTTATCGGTTCGTTCCAGCTGTTGACGAAACTGATCCAGAAGTTGCGTAATTGCGCTTCCTGAAATTCAACCGAGACAGCTCTCGAGTGAAATTACTCGCCACTTCTGTTCAAACAATTTAATGAAAGTTTCGGGAATCGTACTACCCCTTGTAATTCTAATTGATGTTTTACTTTCCGCGGCAGGCTGACGAAACTTTGGTGTTGCTTAATTTTTGTAACATTTAAGCGTCTTATTTCATTTGCAATTAATGACGAAACAAGTGGTATTGTCTTGTTGACAGATTAATTTCGAATAATCATTTACAGTTTTGCTACCTGTGCAAAAGGAAAAGATGTGAAAAGGACTCGAATGTCAATTGATTGTATCCATTCATTTTCTAATTACTTCATCTACTTTAGAATCAGTTTTAACTTCTCAACTTGTTGTCTGCCATCTATCCATCACCTTGAACTTACGAACGCTGCTTCACAACCCTTAGAACCAGCAAAAATGTTTACTTTGCCCACATCTGAGGAAACATCGAAGTCAACTCAAGCCTTACCATCCCTAAATGAAAGAGATAGACCACCGTACACCTTCCGACACCCCATCTGCGCCGTCAGGTTTCATAGAAATCGGAGATTCCGAGCCAGAGACGGTTCCTGTCGTAGAGAATCGCGCATTGAAGCCGCGAGACCGTTCGCAGCCGCGCGGAAACTTTCAGAGACCCTCGCCGCGCAGCCGTGTAATCTGTAAATCCTTTGAGATGAAAGCTTTCAAGCGGGGGAGGTAAGCAACTTTAGTCGTGTACCTGGCAAACAGGATATTCTCCCTTTGTGCTCCGCGAAAAGAAAGGTTATGAGAACGCGCCACGGCGGCGAGTAATTAATCTTTCCATCGTGGCGCGCGCCTTCGCGGACGATGCTGGATGGTTTTGTCTTCGGGGGCGTCGAAAACACCACCAACCGCCCTCGCCTCCCACCGGATGGTAACCGAGAAGTTTCCGCTCGGTCGTCGCTTTCGGAAACCGGGATAAAATCTCTAGGGCCAAAGGGTAGGGGCAACTTTTTCCATCCCCTCGAGAAACTTGCGGAAGATTCGAGAGCGAAGCGACGTTCCCAGAGACGTCTCCTCAAACACCGGGGAGCTCCTCGTCCGTGCATCGACCCCGTTTTAATCGCGAAAGTCGCCTCGATTCCGCTGGTCAGAATTTTTTTACGGCTGGGAATTTCTCGACGAATTTCGCGAGCTCGTAAATCTTGGGCCGGGGCGAGTTTGGCGTGGTTACTTTGGTTCGAGTGGCTGATACCGGCCTGGAGTGCATCCATTATTCGTGGGTGCGGGAATTTTCGGGAAGAAGTGAAATTGATGTTTCTTTGTGGTGGTTGTCAGTTTTTTTTCGAGGTATTTCTGGCACGTTATTGGGAAATTTTGGGGTGGATAATTATTGGGAAGTTTTATGGAGAATTGAAATTAACGTTTATTTGTGGTTGTCAATTTTTGCAAAGGCATTGTTGTGTCTTTCATTGGAAAATTTATTTAGGAACAGTCCTTTCTATGTGAATAGTAGATTCAGATTGCATCAGCGTTTCATTCAAGTCCCAAACTTCGCGTATACAATTATAAACGAGGAAACGAAACGATCTGAGAAATGTCGTGTCCCCGTGTAGCGCGGAATTTAAATCAATTTGCCTCTTCGAGGATACCCTCCCTCGAAAGTCGACACAGTCAACGAAGTAAATACGTAACGCCTAACTTTCAACCCTGCGGGAAAATCCCGACGGGTTTCCGTTTCGCTGAGAGCCCGAGACAGCTTGCTGCCTTTAGCGTCGATAAAATTAAAGTTTCCTTTTTCTCGTGTCCCGCGCTCCTTTGAAGGATAAACGAGCGGCAGTAAAAAGTCCAGGCAAACGAGCAACGCTAACAATGGACCACTCTTCTTTGCGCGAAGCTAATCTTTGACCCCTGGACATCTCGAAAACACTGGACCAACCAAGTCCAGCTGTTCCACGGAAACGAATGCTCGTCGAGATATTAAACTCTGGATTTTTACTAAAATTATTCCTTGGTAATTTCAGCGTCGCAAATGGTTGACATAAATTCTGTTTCCGTTGCAGAAATTAATTTCATAGATACAGGCTCATTTGTTATATAAAATTTCATAGGTCTCGTAACTTTGGAAACTTAAAATTTACAATTAAAATTAAAAATCAAATGAACATTAATCGATGGAATATATATTAATGAAAAGTCTAATAATAATAATACCAAACAAAATAAAGATTCCGTTCATCGTATTTAATTTACCACTGGTACCAACAGCTCGATTATTCAGAAATAAATATTCCATAACATGGCAACGAGCCAGCCAAGCGTCATCACCTCAACATCTTGCGCGAAATTAATCTCTGACCCGGGACATCCCTGAAAACAGGGAACGCGGAGATCAGTCCAGATGTCTCGCGGAGATGAAAGTTTCACCGTGGATATAACCGACAGTATCTCGTAACTTTTGGAATTATTAAGCAACTGCATTGTTCCCGGCTAAGTATGGCCAGTCCCTGCGAAAGTTGCCCGCTTTAATTGTCCCTTCATGTCGGCTGGAAACTTTCGACATTGCGTCTTGCCGTGAACGGTCGTGGGAGACGTCTCGCGGGAGTTCCTTTAATTGGTCGGTTTGAAGGGGTGCATTTTGAAAATCACGATGTTTGGAGAGGCGAGAGATGGGTTCCCTTTGACCTGGAAATGTGCAATTTCAAAATCGGTGGAAACGCGAAGGAGGAGCACGGTCTCAACGACGAGCAGGGAATGTGGATGTGAAATATGAGGGTGAACTTTATGGAAAGGAAAATATGTTTGAGGGCTTTGAAGAGCATCCTTTGACCGACTACCTTATTTGTAATTACTGGGAAATGTCACGTTTAGTTTCTGCTGATCGATAGCGAAGGGGTAGCAGGGTTGTAGATGTGTTAAAATCATTTAAAAAAATCGTGTATGAACAAAGATGACCGCGCTGTAGTGTACAAGGTACCACGGACACTTTGAAATGAAAAGTTTTCGTCAAAGTGACGGGTATCCACGGGAAAACATCTCCGATGAAACGGGAAAATTGGCAAAGCCGCACTGGCTTGCGTGAATGGTATTTTTGTTCATGAATAGGTGGAAGTTACGCCAACGGCTGTCGTGTCTACCGCGGCCTCAGAAAAATCGGTTCCATTAGTGGTCACACGGGTGAAAGGGCAGACGACCAGACACCAGCGTCACTCGTGGTTGTTTGATTTGCGGTTGTAGGTCAAAGGTTCTATTCCGGGTCATCGAGCTCTCCTTCGATCTCTTCTTGGTTTAGGTCTGTACAAACTGATCGCTTCCGCTACGCCTGTTACTGGATTCGGAGACGAGAAATATCTTCGATCCCGTTCCTTCCACTAATTGCGTTCATTCCACTGACATATCTCACGTGCATTCATATCAAGGTCCCCTAACCGCCTCCGATTCGTTGCATTCATTCCGGAAAAAGTTTCTTAGACCCCCTCGCCCGCACTTGCTCGGAATCTATTACGATTTCAAGGAACACCCATCGCCAAGAACTTTCTCTAATTGTCCTTTCATCGGACGAACAACTTCGGGAGCATGTCTGACCATAAATGATCCCGGGACTGGTCGGGGAAGGGGGACGTCTTCCGCCGATAAGTCTAATTCGCCGGCACGGTTTTCGGTATCCTCCATGTAGATCAGTTTGTCCCTTCCGCGAAGCGGAGGTGGGGTAAACTCGATTCGAAGTTTCCTCGGCCGAGCGACCGTGTAATGTCTAACTTTCAATCCACCGGGAGCACGCTTTCAGTCGGCCATTTGATAACACGACGCTAAGCGATCTTTTAACTGCCTCACAAATTGTTTTCCATCTCGCTACGGTCCTCTAGCCCAGGGATTCTCAACGAACACAGCCTCAGAAATTGCCTAATTTCGCCTGATTTCTATTTGTTAAAGTCGAAGTGAATTTTGATAGTAACTGTGAACACAGTTGGTAGTAAATGAAGTAATCAGTGTAATTCACACTCAAGTAACGTCTAAATTCGCTAATTACAGGTATGATTACTGTTTATATTTGCTAGTGGAAGTGTACGCTACTATGTTGTCTGTTACATCCATTGATAAACTTGTATCGTAGTAAAGTAATCTGTCCACATTCGCTATAAGTAAAACGGTAGCAGTAGTATACAATCCCAAGTACGCATAAACTTAACGAAATCTTCCACATTCACTCAAGCGAAGGTACACGCTCTCTAACAATAGTTTAGAATTCAATATTACCGCTACACGTACACCTCAAGGTACTCGAGCATGAGACATCTACGAATTGCACGTTCGCACACAAGTCAAACGTCGAGGCAAACAAACCAAGGAAGAGGGCCACGAGAGCAAAGTTTGAGAAACGCTGCTCCAGCGACAGCGAAATTCGTGGCCCTCGCGGGAAGCATCGATAACAATTAAAGCCTGCGTTTCAGCGTGTTTTCATGGAACAATGCGAGAACGTGCAGGAAGGGGCTGATTGTTTGCCATCGAATCGACAGGCTTTGTCCGGTTCCCTGTAAGTTGCCATCGCTACCTTTACACTTCCAAGCAACGGGAGGGAACGAGTTAGGTAGGATTTTGTTTTATTTACTCGAGAGAAGTGCCATTTTTTTTTATTTTTATTTTTCTTCTTCGCCCTGTATTGTCGAAAGATTTTAGACGGGCGCGTTTTAGTCGGCACTTACTGCGGAGATCTTTGTCTGGCCGAGGCCGTCGCGAGGACAAAGTAAAGTAGAACAAAGTGTAGAACCGAAAAAGATCTTAAGAGGATTTCGAGATCGGGGCGGAAACTTTCTTCGAGAGGAAGCTTTAGAGGGAGCCATAATACGCCCGGAAACTTCTCTGCCCGTTTCTCGCGGCTCTGGCATGAATTCGTTGCGTGGCAAGTAGGTGTAAACAGATCGATAAACGAGGGAAGGTATACGCAACACATCGACAACGACAAAAATATTTTGTGCTCGTTATATCTGGGTCGGGAAAAATTTATTTTAACGCTTTCTATAATTGCGTAAAAATTCGTCTAAAATTGTTATGGCGGATATCGAATTCAAGCTTGAACTTTCCACTTATTGACCTCTTTGGTTGATTTCGTTGGAAGCGATGGCCGAGAGGTCACTCGTATATTTAAATGCGTCTTCTATTAATAAATTGAACAATGGAAAGCTTGTAGAGAAATTATAATACGATAGTGTACATCATAGGTTCCCAATCGAATCCTCGATTCTCTGGAGTCTCTACACCCGTCCGCACCCCCGAACCGAGTAGTTTTCAGCGTCGCGCAAACAGCCAGAGGCGTCGCGGAAGAATGGAAGTTCCCGTTGCCGGCACGCGGCGAAAATATCCGCGGACGTAGCTCAGCATTTCTCCCGAAACGTGGCTGGCAGAAGCGCGAAGGAACCGAGATCCGAGTTTTATGGAGAATAATCCCGTCGCGAAACTTCTTGAATAAAATAGCGCGAAAATGCGTCTGGATACGATGGCGAACGCGGGGATTGCATCTGCGAGGGTGCATTCCATTCTGGACGTGGTTAGGGAGCTGTTCGTACCAACCCCTTGGCTCCTACCACGTATTTTTCCACGGAGAGACTCTGAGATACGTCTGGATGCGTCTTCGTTTATGGAATCGGAGCATTCTCCTTTTTTTCTTCGAGGAGTTTCTATTCTGTATACTATTTGGTCTAAAAATAATAGTTCGTATCACGCGGCATATGGAGAGATATAAAATAAATCATTTAATTATCGATATGATTTTTAAAAATTATATTGTAAACAGTAAAATTGTGGGACTTTGGTGAATTATTTAGCATTCAAGTATAACTAAGGTATAGTATAGGCATAACTAAATATGCTTTCTGCAGATTCATTTATTAAAACACGTTAAATATGTTCCAATGTGAAAATCGTATACAGAAAAATCATCTACACGGTTATGGTACTCGAAACGAAATTTTTTATTGCTCGTCGAATTCGGAATGACGAATTCCCGTAACAAGAAATCGAGGGAAGTGCGTTTTAACAGCCGTTAGGCGGCAAAGCAACCCTACTACATCACCAGACGCTTTAATTTTGCAGAGTGCGGAGCACTCATAATTTTTGAACAGTGCATCGTCCACTTTCGCAGAACGAATGTCGGGGCCCTCTAATTTACGCCGCGGTTGAAGTGACGCAGCCAAAAGAATTTTACAGCCCGAAACGGAAAAAATTCTTTATCTAGAGTGAGATTTATACCTCCACGAAATCCACCGCCTTCATTACTAAACATTAACTACGTTTACTCTTTATTATCGCTATTATTTTACTACTTTCCCTGTCGCATTTACCACGGAATTAAAATTAATGCAGCAACAAGAAAAAAATTAGACGTACATACGTAGATTTGAGTGATTCGCAAACACAATTACTCCTCACAGCTATCCCTCGTACTCGCCCATACATAAAACGGTTGTCACCTTTCCTAAGGGACACCCTTCCAGTTTCTTTTTAAAAACACGCGTTAAATTGATCGGAGGCGACAGGGAGGTACGAAAGGCGGAAGTTACCGAGGCTCCTGCTGGTGTAATCGCTGGTCCCCTCGAGTAATTGTGTTTTTCTTCCCGTGGGCGGAAACCGAGCTGGAAGTTCGCTCGAAGAGGGATTCTTTTCACGGGACCGAGAAGATTGTCCGGAGATGGACGGTGTCCCGTGGAATCGGTCGGAATGTTCAATAAAGATGGAAATGAGAGAGGGGCTTCGAAAACTTCAACGTCCTTGTCGTCGTCGAATTGAAACTCGGCGAACAGAGTAGTTTGTCGTGTAACCGATACCTGTCACTTTCATTTCGGAGATGGAAGGATAATGTTTAGATTGGTGGAGGGAACCAGTTCGAAACCGTAGGAAAAGAATTACAGAGAAGAAAGGAGGAAGGGTTTGGGGAATCTGTAGCCTGTAGATTCGTGTAGCCTTTTGCCTCCTTCGTTCGTACATTGGTGATAGTGGCGGGTACAATTGATTTATGGTGTCTTTTTATTTTTTGGAAGAACATAGTTTCGTCGTCTCGCGCGAAGCGAACGATCGTTCATGTTGAAGAGCGAGGCGTGGCAGTTCGCCGCAAAAGAATAACGCGGCTGCGGTTACAGCTTCATTATCGTTGCAGGAAAACAGGGAGCGAAGTTGAGTTATTATCGTGTTTTCCGCGACAGGCTGTAACTGCGAGAAGACGCACTGGAAGCATAGAACCGTGAGCTCCGGTGTCGTGATAAATCAGCAGAATTAGGTCGGGACGAATTTATGACGGTGATTACTGTGACTGATTACATACCAATGGCACACCCGGTACGCGCATAAAGGACAAAACACGATGCAGATACTCTGCTGGGAGAAAATTCCGATGGTAATAAAAGCATGTGCGGTAACGGTGTCCTGTTTCGAACAATAGGTTTGAGAAAGTTTGAGAAAGTTTTAGTTTGTTTAATTCATAATATTCTTCTATACACTCGCCTGTTCCAAATACTAATTTTTATTCGACTAGAAATTCATATCCAGAAATTCGCCCACGTCTGGCAAAGAGTTCGAACGAACCTGACGTAGGGTTGGGTGTATTCGGTCGGCGTAAGTAACAAAAAACGGCTGACGAAGCCAATGCCATAAGGCGTAAAAGCCAAGGAACAAACGACACAAATTTATTCAGGCATAATCCAGCGTTTCCTCTTTGCGTCTGCTCTATAGAATCGTCTCTCTAGTTCCTAGGTTGCCATTGTTACGGCTCGAGTTTACCTTCTTTATTCCCCCCGATGGATACTTTGGATGAAGGGTCGCGGAGGCCTCTCCGGCGCTCCGTCTTAGCTTTCACTCGGACGTGTTTTCTTGCTCCTGTTCTCTTTCGATCATCTTCGATTCAGTTTCGATGGCTCCGTTTCCACTCTTACCTTGTCTTTGTTGACTCGTCGTCCATCCTGCTTATTTGTTTCATTGTTTCTACTGCGTTTGCCTTCGAATGCCGAAACGTTATCTTTCAGTGGCATTATTTACTAAGAGATGGCAATCTGAAGGGGATACACGTGGCTGGAAAATATACGAACGATTCTATCAGATAATAGATCAATTTGTTACAACGTTGGGCAAGATTAGAAAATCGGATCGTTGAGAATATATGAGGTAAAATTTCACGGGACGTCAAAGAGTTCTTATCTAGCCGCACGTGTGTTCATATATCACAGGCAGCAGTTTCCATGTTTGCATTTTGCTTTACAAACCGAGCTTAGTAAAATTTGTAGAGGCTACTGCGACGTAGAAATTATTCATTCGCGGGGGTAGTTACTCTGTTTGAAAGATGGAAGATAGTAATGCAGCGGTAAAGTTATATTAGCAGCACTGATGTAGGATCGCTCCGGTGGACACGATGAGAAATGTTCGTGTGTGCCTTCGATCCGCAACCAAAAGTTACCAAACCAATAATTTAAAGGATTATATGTACGGAGGTAAAAAGTCGTCCAGTCGTATAAATCCGCAACCAGAAGTCAGTTTAGTCGTCAGAATAGCTCTATATATAACTCTCAATAAACGTAGTTTACGATTAAATACATATTCCCTGGTATTCTGAATATTCTAAATATATTAAAAACGTTTTAATAACGTATTTCCATACATTAAATATCTCCTCTTCGAGTTATTCTATATCTTTCATTAACGAGAACAAGCTCCGCAGTCGAAACGTGCGCTTGAATAAATTAGTATGTCGAACTTCGAGCGAAATGATCGCTAACGATTCGCCCCCATCATCGTTATTCGCCACGGTTAATAATATTTTTCCAGCATCGTAAACGGTTACATTACCGAGTTAAACAAATTAAGTGTAATTTCTGATATATCGCCAAGCATCGACGTAAAAATCGTTACTGCCGCATAAATTATGCTCGCTGCGAGGGGAAACGTCCGTTGGATCAATTTCGATGGCATTAAATCATCGTTAAAGTTTCATTGAATTTCCCGACGAAACATTACGGACTTATTACGCGCTTTTCCCTCCCTCATTTTATTATCCGAGTGTAAACCGGAATATGTACTCCGTTTTTTACGTTCCCCTGGTACATTCATTCTAGCTCTACGTTCGTTTCATCGGTGACCAACTTTCATCGTGCAGTTACCGGGGGAGTTATAATAACGCGGAGGCAATAAACCATGTTTATTACTACCCTTATTACGACGCACGCACTGGGGAAAGTACGACGCACAATGGGCTCCAACAGCATGGAAATATGGTTGTTGCCAGGGTGTAGTGCGCGATTCGTTCTCCAAGGAAACGAGGCTTCCCTTAACTAGATTTAGACGTTAAAAAGGCAGACACTTCCATTGGGCGTTAAACGCGGGGTTGCGAAAAATGTTAGAAGGATGTAGAGCGTGTTGTATGTTTTACAATAGAATGCAGTCCTTCGGGTTGTCACAGTGTTATCTCCATAATTGTTCGTTATACTGTTGCGCCGGGGGTTGGTGGCACATCGAGGAGTATTTTAAATAATCAACACGTCTTTATAAAAGGAACAAGAATTCAAAACGATTATTAACTATAACAATAACTCAAAGTAAACACGTCTGTTCGATAGCAAGTCTAGCGACGTTCTCCCATTCAAAAGTTGCCGGTTCTCTTGGTAAAAGGAACATCCCGATGATCCGCTTCCGCTCGCTCTTCAGAACGCACTAGACATCGTCGCAGCATCTTCACGCTGCCGCGACGATGCAACTTCTACGGCATCTTCATGCCGCCGCAACAATACATATCTCATCTTTGATTATAGGAAATTTGAAAATTTCCTTTTCTTGACCATCGAGTAGTCACAGCTCAATCATAATTAAATCCCATTATTGTTCAAATAATTTTACAGGGTTATTATCTTGGATGTTTTCCAGTAGAGTGATACCGACGTCACGGTTCAGTCGCTATTAAATCTCCCTTCCTATAGAGTTCTACCTAATATTCGTGTAATTTAACAAAACCACCGAGCCTTGAAATCCTATTAAAGGCATCTTCCCACCGACCTTTTTATTTGCCAAAGTAGAAACGTGCCCTGGCGTTCCAGCACCCCTTCTCTGTAAAAGGGGTACCACCTCGAAGTCATCCGGTAGAACAGGAAACGAGGTTGCGTTCGTCGCTCGGATAACTGGTATCGTGACCCTATTAAACGCGGTTGCGAAGACCACGAACTTCAGAATGACTATTCGGACTGTTCGTGCTATCGGGAACGAGCAGGTTGCTTGGCGTGCGGCCAGAACGCCAACCTTGCACGCTAGATTACACCGATTAACCGCATTTTGCCTTTGCTAGTCGTACGCGACACCGCGTACAATTGACCAAATTGCTCCAAATGCATAGTTAAACTCCAGATAGTTACAGGTCCATCCCTCGTGATCCTATGATTAGGTTACTACGATTCGGACCAAAAATTTTCGTAATCAATTTGTGCACTTCCGTAGCGATCAACGCAATCACAAATTCTGTCGACAAAGTATCACAATTGGCCGTCGAACGTCGAAGCGAACCGTAATTGGCCAGCTTGGAGAAATTCGGTAAGCTCGGAGCGATTAAATCGAACGTGTTTTCCGTGGCACGTTTTTAACGAGAGAATGCGCCCCGTGAACCTTCTCGTCAAGTTTAAACGTTAGTAATTGCTGGTTGTTTGTCGATAAATCCAATCCTGTCGGCGGTTTAATCGGCCGTCGCGTGACCTCCGCAGCGTCGCTCGAAAACGCTGCGTCACGACGCCACCCCCCCCCCCCCCTCCCGGTAATGACCAGAGCGACAAACGACGTTTTTCCATTATTTCTCCGTTCGTTGTTGCAGTGGGACGTCCCACGGGCAAACTGAAACATTTTTCGAGGGGGCCAAAAGCTTCGTTTGTACATTAAAATGATAATTTCGAAAGAAAACATATTTACTAAACGCATAATAATTATTTATACTGGAAGGAAGAAATTATATGAGGGATTATATTGTCGCGCCGGGGGGGTTGAAACACGAGAATTCATTTTAATTAAATATAAAGTTTATTAACAAACTGTAACTTTTAAACAATATAACGATAATATAACGATAATCTTGGAGACTTGTAACGAAACGTCTTCTCACTTTGAGTTCTCGAATCGCTGTCCTCTATTTTAAAAGTTTGCCGCTTCTTGGCAACCGGAACATCTTCATCTTCATCGTCGCAACATCTTCACACCGTCGCGACGATGTAACTCGGAACTGTAGTGCGGCATCTTCATACCGTCGCAACAATATGATTTACCTAACTCATTGTCAGACCTAACACTAAAGTACAGCGAATCCAATAGAAAATTAAATTTCTGTTTCAGTAGTAACGCTTGAAATTGATATCGAAGAAACGAAATTTCCATGAGGAATTGTCCAAGTCTGTATTGAAACGTTTACCCCGCCCTTCATGGCCACTGGCAGCCGTTACTCGTTCCCTTCGATGGAACGAAAACTACGTCCAAGCTGGCTGCAACAGGCTACCCAATCCATAAATGCAATAGTCCGTGTGCCCATTCTTTTCCTCGCGTCAAACGCACTCGCGACCCTTTGCCTGTGACACGCGACGTCAGTTTTTGAACGTGTCAAAATCCAGAACAAGTCTGAAAAACTTTTACAATTGAACACGTAAGCAGTAAAAGGAAAATAAAATTTATGAATATACATATAAATCATTACAGCGGCGTGCAGTATTTACGACGAGTAAATATTTATTTTAATGAATTTTCGACTACTTGGATCGAATCATTTTTAGCATCAATATGTAACAAACAATATCTGCATTACTTTTACAGGAAAGTTATTCATAGTTTAAAATTATTAATGGCAACACCAAAACATCATAATACAATTTTCCTCAACAGCAATTCCAATAAAACTATACATAAATTCTCTTTTTTAGTATAAATATTCTCTATTAAATTCTACTTTAATAATTCTTCAAGTTAGGATCTCGAAACGTAAATAAAACAGGTAATTTCACAGGTATTCCACACAGTGATTCCACGCAGACCCACAAAAAAGGTACTTGTCAACATCGCATCTGATGCGAAAGCGAGCTAATTCGACTTGTTCAGCGTATCTATTTAAAGTGCCGACTCTACGCAAAAACAACGCAACTCGTGGAATTATATTTTCACTCTCAGGGAAGCGTTTTGTCTGGTATAATTACGAGGCCGAGTGCTTTTGTTTTCAGAAGGAACACTGCCTCGAAGGCAGAACAGAACACTGTTTCAAGCGGTTCTTTCGGTCCCCACCGTCTCCAAAAGCGATTTAAAAGATTTAATCCGCGGGAAAATTAGGTTAAATGGAAAACATATAACAATTCGCGCCGTCAATGTTCTGGACAAATGTTACATTTTGGTATCAGGAGAACATAATATGCGAAGAGGTGACACGAGAAATACCAGGTACGTATCGAAATTCTGAGGAAATTTTACATTTTGGTATCAAGGAGCACATGATATACGAGGAGGTGGAACGTAGGAAATCCGGTACGTATCAACTAACAAATTTTAACAGCATCGTGGAAATTTTCTCTTTAATTTCCCTTCATTTCCTTATACATTTCCCTCTAATTTCCCTCCATTTCCTGCTTTAACAATGTTGCAAATCGCTCCGCTCAAAATTGTGATGGAGAATGTCTAATAGGTCTAATGGGTCTGATGGGTTGCCTAATTCAAAGGGCACATTTTCGGTACGTGTGGGAATTTGCATTTTGGTATCAGGAGAACATGATATGTGAGGAGGTGGCACGAGGAATTTAAGGTACGTATCAAATTCTGGCTAAATTTTACTCCTGGTATCAGGAGAACATGATGTTCGAAGAGGTGGCACGAGGAATTTATGGTACGTATCAAATTCTGGCTAAATTTTACTCCTGGTATCAGAAGAACATGATGTTCGAAGAGGTGGCACGAGGAATTTATGGTACGTATTAAATTCTGGCTAGATTTTTACTCCTGGTATCAGAAGAACATGATGTTCGAAGAGGTGGCACGAGGACTTTATGGTACGTATTAAATTCTGGCTGGATTTTTACTCCTGGTATCAGGAGAACATGATATGCGAGGACGTGGCACGAGGAATTTAAGGTACGTATCAAATTCTGGCTAAATTTTACTCCTGGTATCAGGAGAACATAATATGCGAGGAGGTTGGACGAGGAGTTTAAGGTACGTATTCTAATGCCCCTGTTCTATGACAACCTACACTAGCTTGTTTGTCGTTTTGGTTGCCATCTCGTAGGTGCATGGGTGCCCCTGTTATGCGGCAACCTAGATAGCAGTCCTGTTAATTCGGTTGCCATCTAGTAGGCGCACAAGTGCCCCTTCATGTGGCAACCTACATTTGTCGGTTTGTCGAACCGGTTGTCTGCTCGTAGGCGCAAAACGTGCTACCTCTTCGCACATCATGTTCTCCTGATACCAGGAGTAAAAATCCAGCCAGAATTTAATACTTACCATAAAGTCCTCGTGCCACCTCTTCGAACATCATGTTCTTCTGATACCAGGAGTAAGATATGGCCAGAATTTGAAACGCAACATTGTGGAAGTTTTCGGGAGAATCGATTTGCAACATTGTTGGCTTTGCAACATTGTGGAAGTTTCGGGAGAATCGATTTGCAACATTGTTGGCTTTGCAACATTGTGGAAAGTTTCGGGAGAATCGAGTTGCAACATTGTTGGCTTTGCAACATTGTGGAAAGTTTCGGGAGAATCGATTTGCAACATTGTTGGCTTTGCAACATTGTGAAAGTTTCGGGAGAATCGATTTGCAACATTGTTGGCTTTGCAACATTGTGGAAGTTTCGGGAGAATCGATTTGCAACTAGTTAGATTGTCGTTTCGGTTGCCATCTCGTAGGCGAAGAGGTGCTCCTATTATGGGATAAAATTCTTTTTGGCAATTATATACCAATATTGTACGAATAACTGAATATATATACTTTATAATAATATATAATACAAATAACACAGATGTGAATGTTTTCTTTCATTAATTAACTAAACAGAATATAATCATGGCGCAACCCAAATAATGTCTGACTGTTTCTCTTAACATAGTGAGAATATGATAGTCCCATTTTCTCCTGTAAACGAGAATACTCGAAAATTGGTGTCCCTCTCGGAGAAACCGTGTCGGCGAATTATCATAACTTTCCATAATGGGAACGCGTGTTCGCGTCGCAGCGGGGCGTAATAGCACGACGCTTCTTGCGCGAAAGGAATTTCGTGGACGGAAGGGTGTAGGGATTCCCCGTCGTCCGAACGAGCCGTGATATTCCGACGATGCGAGAAACGTTGTTCGTTAGGTCAGTGGATAATTAGACCCGGCACTTTACCTCGGGCGTTGTAGCTTTCTTGCTCAACGGACGAGGACGACCGTGCTTGCATACGAACTTCGCAAAAACCACGTCGCCCAAGGCTTTGAGGACGTCTGATGTTTTTACCAACGACAGTTTCCAACGGAGAAAATTTGTATTTTTCTTTCCGAAAATCGATCGGAAAGTTCGTAAGTGTGTTACTCCCTTTGCTAAGTACGTGGTCTCTAATTTCTGCGACCGAAAATCGGTCGATTTTAACCAAAGGAAAACTCCTGGAAAAATATAGAATTGAAATAAAAGAAAGATAATATTTTATGAAACACTCGTGGAATAGAATGTTTATTTAAATGAAGAAATTAATATTTCACTGGTCAATCTAACAATTTATTTCCGTTGTTATTCGATTATGTATCTTTGAATTATTCTATTAAACTGAAATTTTAATGTTGTTGCCGGGTATAATATGCGGCTGATATCTTTCTGAACTTTTTGCACAAAAATGTTTCGCGAAATTCTCTCCATTCAGCTCCATTTTGTTTCCTTTTCTCGTTTCTGTTGGTTCTGTACTCTATTACAACTTACTGCCAGACTTTAACGCAGTCCCTGTCCGGCTTTATTTCGTTCCCTTACTTTCCGCACTCCGCGCTTTCTTTATTTTCTTCCGTAATCCAAAGTTTCGCTTCCGTGTACTTTTATTGTACGCGATTTTTATATTCCCTCTTTTCCAGTCTTCATTATATTCGTATTTGTTGCTTTCTACACGACTTTTCCGCGCAGGCGGGGAAAATAAATGGATGTAAATCGAGCCACGCAGGTAAACTCTTTTAGATCCGCGAACGTAAGAAACTGTTCTACTCGTAAACTGCGCTCACAGGGTTACTAAAACGTTGGAATGAGTTTGAAAATAAATATTCGCTTCCCAGTTTGTTGCGTAAAAATAATTAGTGTTTTAGGCCTTTGCCAGGTGCTTGAATTTTGAGAACAGTGCGGATTAATAAAATTAAACGGTACTTTGTTATCCGATAGTAGCGAATTAGTCGCTTTTATATTTAATATTTGACGCGTCCACAACACCCCAACGAAGAAAATGTCGCGTTGGAGAATTATCCTGTGCCGGCCACAATGGCCAGCGCACGCGAGACGAATAACACTTTCGATTCACCGTATCAGAACTCGTGGCGCGGGTTCATTCGCTGGATAACGGCACGCTGCAACGAGCTCCTAGATTTTCTAGAAAATGAACACGCGACGCGGGACCCCGCGAACGGACAATGGTCAGCGCGAACCTCAATGTGCCCGGCTCGATATAATCCACGCGGCGCAAATACCAAGTATGATCACCGCCGGCGTATAATATCGGCTCGTAACCGTTCCAGCTTCGTTCGACCACTCGTTTCACCGGGTGGCGAGGTCGTCCGAACGGTCGTACGCTCGCCACGCAATTGTTCCAGCTCGCGACGATTCCACGAGCAAAAACGTCGGAGCGCGAAGTGGCTAGATTGGCGCGGGGGTCGTTGATCTCTCGCTGTCCCCCTCGAACGGTCTCATCAGAGGGCTTTTCTTACTCGCGACATGCCGGAGGAATTGCCGCTCGCTGTTCCCACGAGTCGTCTACCGCCAGACGTCACGAGGACCTTGGGCGCAGCTGGTGAAAACGTTGGACGTCTCGTGGGCTGCGATATGGAAAATTTATTAGCCTAATTTTACACCTTGGCTGGGTTTCAGGTCAATTGTTTATGTAATTTTTCCGTTCGAACGTTTCATCGTATCGAAGAAAAAATTACAAAAGGACAAAAATTCAGCGAATTAATTAAAAGTATGTTACGTGCGGAGACTTCACTCTGTTTCGTAATTTCTATCGAACCTCTCCTCCGTGACATTCGCCCTTTCGAGCGGATGTGGCCGCGGCCCTTAGTAACGTCACGCTATACACCTTAACCCGCGAAGAAAGACAGGGTAGAATCCCCATCGAGCATAGTAAAGTAATGTTCGGGTCATATTATTTGAGGAAGTATCAGATGCTGACTTCGTGTTACCTCGGTGTAAGATCGGGTAGAATGCCCAGTCTAGCAAAGTCTTGAAACGTTTTTGGTAAATACCTTTTCTATTCTAAACGTGACCCCCACATTTCAACCTCGGTGCGTAAACTAGAGAGAGTGGAATTAGTTTGGCATTCCTTGAACGACGAAGAGTTGAAATTCACTCTCGCCAAAGTCTTCGCTCATTAAATTATGACTTTGATGTACGCAATATGCTCCGGGACATGCTGAGTGTGCATTCGATAGCTAATATATTAACGCGGAAAGTTTGAACATGGGATACGCTTATTCGTACAGCATACTTCGGAAATGGAAGCGGAAGTTTGAACTTTGATCTAATGAAAGCATTCCAATGACAAAGCAGCTATCGAAGAGCTGATAGCTAAAAGGCACCTGAACGCGTTCGCAGGCTTTGGAATTTCGTGCGGCGACGCAATAATTTTCGAAAAAGCGACGTCGAGAAAATTGTTCGCCGTTCCCCTTGGGTAGGAAGCAATATGTCTGGAAAGTTTCAGAAGAATGGCCGGTAATTTTGGAAGATTTCACAGGGACGGGGCTCCTGGCTTCGCGATGACGAGGAAATATCGCGATAATTTTATGAAAGGGGCGCGAGAAAATAAACAGCGGAGAAGGAGAAATAAGATTGCGACTCGCGAGGTAATTTCTATTCCTTTGTTCTTCTGAAATCGGTCTTTCTTTCGCGTTTATTTATAACACGTAACTTAGTTATTTAATATCCTTCCAGATTTATTTTTTGCCTGAACGTTCCCTCAAATGGAGAATAACTCGAACTCGTTTAGATTGCGATTTATTCTCAGGACGACGGGAAACGAGCGAAAGTTTCTCCGCGCGGAGCTTTTCCCAGACTCGGGAAGTTTCAGTTCCGCGTAAAGCGATACGAATGAGGAAGATCAAACGCGTGGGAGGCTTTTTGAAAAGTCTACTAGAACGAACGTGACGCGAAACGCCGCGTTGTTTGCGTGAATTTACATATTGAATTTGAAACACGGAGACGGAATAGATAGAGGGGAGCATAAATTGAGGCATCTTTCTGGGAAATGATACCCGATGGAAGAAATCGAGGTCATTCGGTACGATACGGTGAACGACACGTTTGTTCGCATGATGGTATCGCCATTCACCCACCCGAATCCAACGTGCAGATAAACCTCGTTCGAAGTCTTCAAACATACGTCGAGTGAAGATACAGATAAAAATGGAAACCTTACACGTGGACTTCCATATACGTTTCGAAGAAAAGTACAGATAAATATGAAAACCTCGTAAATTATTCATGAAATATCTTCGTTCGTCGAACAAATTAATGACGTAACATAAAATATAAGGGGTACTCAGAAACGTATATACGAACAATTGAAGGGACCTAACCAGCAAATAATAAATCCATAAATATTACAACAGAAAACGAAGAAATAACTCTCGATTCTAATATTTCAATTTCATTTTTACCTGTCGAATTATCTTTTCTTTCTCGTAACCCTCGCGTCTCCAATCCCCCGGTAAAACGAGTTCCACAAAAACCGTAAGGATACATCTCGTGCACACAGTGACAACGAGAACCACGAGCTCATCGTGGAAAGCTCGTTCCCATCACCGGGCGAGGAGCAGCTCGCGCAAGCCGCGGAAATTGCTGTTGCGCTCCATTCTGCTCTCCCGAGCCGCAAAAAAGGAAACGTTGTTTCGATGCGGGGGAATAAGAAGGCCGCGTTGTTACAGGACGGAACGACTTCTCCAGCCGCGGTGAAGAAGTTCCTTCGCGAGCAGTTCCCCGGGATGATGAACGCTTCCCACCCCCATCAACCCCCCGACCATCGTCTGAATTTATCAAGTTTCGGTGTCGTCGAGGTTTGAGGGCTGCTCCGCGGCGAGTATCCCGCGTATTGTATGCTGGGAATATCCGAGCCAGGCAACTGGAATTCCCAGTCTGTACTCGTTTCGCGGAGACTTGAGTGGAATTTTCGTCGGGTCGCAACGTATGAATTTTTAGGGGATGACGGGACCTTTGGAAATTTTCCCTTTTGTGTCTAACGGTTAGGTGAAATGGAATATGGAACTAGTAATGGGACACGTTTATTTATTTGTTCGTTTATGCATTTATTTTATCGTGCTCCATGGTTAGGGGACGTGAAACTGGCGATGAGAATATTTATTTGGTTAGAATATTTATTTGGTTAGAATATTTATTTAGTTGGATTTAATGGATCTTATTGTTCGATGAAACGTGGTATGGAGATATGAGACTAACGAGAATGTTGTTTGTTTATCGGGCTTCGTAGGCAGGCAGAATGTAACAATGAGAATATTTTTTTTTTTTATTTAATTATTTATGTCCTTATTGGGAAGACATTATTTTAACCGAGTCTATGCAGAAATATTAAATGACAAATAGTAAGAGGAAGCACTATATCACTCCTACGTATAGCAAAGGGAAAAAACGAATAGAAAAAAGTATCTATCAAGCACCGACCTTAAATATCACGTAGCGGGGGAAGTGCGGGAGGATTCAAAGTCAGCGAAGCTATCGGGCGCGCTCCGCGGTTAATTCTTCTCGGCGTCACAATGCGGAGAGGCATTGTTTCTCATTGAAAAAAAAGAAAGGCAGCGGGGTTCGTTCGGGTGGCCATTGTCGGAGGGCTCGGTGTCTTTTTCGCGTCGCCTTACCGTTTCCCCGTTATTCTCCGCGGAGCCCTCGATTATTTTCTATTCAAAGCCGGCGTCGAGTGTATCGTTCCCCGCCAGAAACTTCCTTTCTTTTCCGAGGTGCCCTTCTCGCGCCTCTGAATCCCGGCGATCTTACACGTTACACCTTGGCTCGTTTGAATATCCCTCCAGAAGTGTCACCGACAACTTTTCTTTTTTCTCTCATTTTCATTCGCTGCGCCCGTGGCTTACATAAACGCGTCGCCTAAAAAAAAAGGAATCCAATCCGACGGAATTTCTCGCCAGCCCATTGTCCGGTCTCCCTGTGCTCGGCTACGAAAAATAATACGGTCGACCGCCCCCCCCCCCCCCCCGCCGCGTTCTTGTATTCGAGGCGAAGCTCGCCGTTTCGCGGAAACACGGCGTTCCTCTGTTCCTAGTTAACCCAGTTATGTCTGCTGGTTAACATTCGACATCTGGAGAGTCCAGAATGCAGTCTACTAGTCAATTTATGTGTTTTGGTTTGAAGTATTTCAGTTTGGACTTCTAAACGATACTATTTATTCGATTTCGATCGAAGATGTAAATAATCTCGTTTAGGTATCCTCATCTAGAAATGAAACAATATATGTGTCTGAACTGATTTGAAAAATAATATTTCCAGATTCCGAACTCAGCACACACTCAAGAATGAAAACGTAGCCCAAACTCGAAAAGAGACTCACGTGGCATTCTTCAGCCACCCTAAAGCACCTTCTAACCCCCGTCAGCGAAAACTGTTAAAATACCCATCTCAATAATGGCGCCCATCCCTGAACCAGGACGCTCCACCCACGCGTCCCCAACTTCCAAACTCCGAAACCAGAAATAAAGTCGTCGAAGGTTGCACGGAGCGCACACCCAACATCATCCATTCAGACCCGGCGCGATGTTTCCAGGACTCGAGAATTTATATGCATCCTGCGATTTCAGTCGTCAGGGATCGATATTGCCACGAAAGGCGGCTAGCTCGATCGTTCAACCGTGATCGCGCGCAGAATCGTGAATCGCGTTCGTCCCAAACGCCTTCGCGAACAAACGGGACCCTCTGTCACCAAAAATGGCCAGAATTCTCATCTTGATGACAAATTTCCAACGATGAATAAGGGATGAAGGACTGTTATTTGTCCAGGAAAATTGCAATGGAAATTGTGCGAGTCGTTGATCAAATTGCTGAAACGGAGAAGGGAAGGAACAGGTTTCTCGAGACCGAAAATGACTCTGAAGATAATGTTTTTGGACATCGATACACCGAATTAAATCAAATAATTTAACATGGTAAATTATGTATCCAGAATAAACGAAAATTATTATAACCCGTTCAAGTTACTAATTATTGGGAACAAATCACTGTACAGTGTTTTCATCATTCGTTATTCGAATAAAAATTCTGGCCAGCTCGGCCACGACCCCGACAACCGTCTTTGTTGGAAAGCTTTTTCTCCGGTTGTTGTAACGATGTAACTTTGCTGCTAGGCGAGCGCGTGCCTAACGAGCGAGGAAGTTCGAAAGGAAGGGCCTGGCCTCGCGCTCGTTTCGCTCTGCAAACTCTCGCCCGATCCCGCCACCGAGGGTAATTCACAGAATAAGTTGGCAAGCGTGCGCGAAGAAGCCTGGTATAATTGCGCGACGTAATCGCTGGGACGATAGCTTGCTCGTGGAAAAATATTAAAACTCGTTGGAGGATGGAACAAGTAAAGAGAGAGGTTATGGAAATGAAGACTCCGTCTGACCAAATTTGCACTCGACTACTGGCAAATGCAATTATTTGTTTACGTAGACTGTATACTTTGCATGAGAGTGGGTGCATACTCGTTGCATAAATAAATAGATATCTAAATGAGTATTGAACCTATTATTCTAGAATCCGTTATACCTTTACATAGAAAAATTTCGGTGAAAAATATTAAAGGAAATTTTCATAAGAAATAGAGACTCTGTCTGATCAAATTTCCACTCAACTACTGGGAACTGCAATAATTTATGTACACACCCCTACCATGAATAAATACATAACTAAATAAATATCGAACCTCGAGCTTCTGATCTGACCATAGATTCATAGGGAAAGAAAACCTCCTAAACAACACGAGTAATAAAAATACAAACGAAGCATCGTAAATTCAGGGGGGGGGGGGGATGAATTTCCAACAGGACTAATGGGGTCTGCAAGAGAACGACGAGCTTGTTCGTTATCACGAGCCGCTCGTAAACGTCGCTCCTAGGAGAAATACCAAGGGGTGCGTAAGTTACAGCGACGTCTGCCACCCTTTGAGGGGCAACCCTTCGGCTCAGCCCCGATACTTAGCCCCGACTTTGTACGTCTTCCGACCAGAGGGTGGAGAAGGAAACACGTTTGCGTTTTGGCATGCGACGTCGCGAAACACGCGAGGAGAGCATGCTTTCTTCCGCGACGTTTTGCGCGATAAAAGTGGCTGCGAATGCTCGAGGGCGCGAAACGTATATCCGCGCCCTTCGAGCGGCGAACTGAAAGGACCTAGCCCTCTTCAGCCGGTTTTCGATACATTCGCGTCGCGATTCATATGTAACAGCATTTGTAAATAAATAATTCCGCGTTGTAAAATTTAAGTGTAGGATTCGAATGTGAATTCAGGCCCCGCAAAAGGTCACGCCGGTCCTGCCTAAAGTATATTTACTATAAAGTGTTCAGAATGATTAAGAGAATACGTATAAAAATCAAGAAATGTGTTTGTAAAACGTTGAAACAAGGTATGATTCAAGAATAATTACCTTACAAAAATTCCAGGGTAGTTTATACATTCGCCAAGTGTGAGGGAAGAGTAGACAGGAGTAACCATATGTTTAAATTAAATTAACTCTGTGGCTTCTATTCATTAAGGAGCAACCTTCAAAACCTCGCTATTTGAATCTTTTCAAACATAAAACCCTCATTCAGAGTAATCTCCATCCATTTCAATTTAACTTTCTTCGCACATATTTTTTCGCGGAGCCTCGAACACCTAGTATTTTAATTCTATTTGAAGCCGTGCTACCATCTCCAAATAGTGGCGGGGATGACCACGCGACACTTATGCAACAGGGCCCAAAGACACGTCGCACACGATTCCCTGAAACGTAAAAAAATAATTAGTCTCTGCTCCACACTCTACGAATCGAATGTTATAGCTGAATGTTGATGTTAGTTCGCAGCAGTCCCAAGTTATGGCGAGGATAATCACGCGACATTTACGCAACAAATTCGGTCGGCACCATCCCTGCCCACTACAGCGACACATGCACACGATTCATCCTAAAACAAAGCCACGTTTATGCTCGCCGTGGGTGCTTTAACACCTGTCAAGTGATTTTACAACTACCATGAATTACGAATCGCAGGAATTACTCGTGGCGTCCGTAGCTCGCAATGATCCCCCGGAACGATACACGGTAATGGTTCCGTGAACGTTCCCCGACAGTCTACGGGTGCCGTCGTCCGTAATAAAAGCGCCGTTCCGAAGGTGGATGGAATTACGTGCACGGAATTACAACGGGGCGGGAAAGAAGGGCGACGCGAGGGCGCAGGTATCGAAGGGCTGCGGATTCCGTGACTAAAGGGATTTCACGAGCTCGCGTGTCCAGCACGCTATTGCCCCGACGCCGACAATGTCTGACTCGTCGGCTTATTACCATTTCCATCGAACCCGGCGATACGGCACGCACTGCGAAATCCAGGCTTCCACAAGCTGGCTTATCGACAATTTCCCTGTTATCGTCCAAATCTTCGCTGTGGGCTTATCCCGCTTTCAGATCTCGAGTGCTTCGTTGTTCTCTTCTTTCGCGGTGGCCCGTTTCGAATTTTAGTACATATATCCCGTGGATACAATAAAATATTTTATTTTGATAATCTAACATTCCAAATAAAATATGCTTCATATTAATAACATAAAGCATAAAATTGAATACTTTCCATAGTTCTTAACCTGAAAATAAACTGTATATATATGAGACATAGATGGAGAAACTATTTCTTGCGATTCAAGAATATCTCTTTCCGTCGCTCATTTTATGAAGATTCTTATTGATGATTCTTAATAGAAGTATACATCGAAGAACTGCATTGAATGTACGTTTATAATCCAGAGGAAAAGTACTTCGTTCGTTTTGGGTTACCAAAATAAATATATTTTACACTATAATTTAGTAAAATAAAAACATTTTATCTGCTCATAATAAATTAAATAAATAAAATATTCCGAACCATGGCACAAATATTTGCAGTGTTTTTCAAATAAAATATTATTTGAAATATTATTTTAAACGTTTCTTATAACAAATAAAATATTTTATTTTTAAAAATACTTGCACGGTCCGAAATAAAATATTTATTCGCTATTTATTATTTGAAATACGTATTTTACCCAGCTCTGGATGTGTTTCGATACTTCATATGTATATAAAATCCATATAGAATTAAACTTTGTTTCAAAACTGTGTCATTCGTCTACAACAGTATCCCACGAGAACTACCAGTATTATTCACCCGATAATTCGAGAACAATTTATTGAAATACGCTTTTATAACAATAAATGCCCATCAGAAATGAATTTCAATCCCAGTTAGTCACTGTATCCCATATTCCGTCGAGCTTTATTCTCCACAATAAATCTTTATCGCGACGCGCGCTCCAGGAAAAATTCATTCGAATAACTTCCAACTCTGAACTAAATTTTTACGCTGGTTATAAAGACAATTGTCGATAACAGCGAAAATATTTTAGGTCGCCGACAAGTGGAACGTTCCAGCACAAAGGAAACGTGTGTCCCATTGTGAGAATCCGTGTTCAGTTTACAACGCGACAGTTTTTTTTTTCTCTTCTCTTTTTTTTTTCGACAGCTTTCGAGCCGGACAATGGCGTAGCTCGTCTCGAACTCCTGTTCCCCGCGATGGAACGCGAGTTTCCAGCGTCGCGCGAGTGCCGGATGCAACCTGAATGCGCCAGGATGCGCTTTTCAGTTGCATTAGGCCGTGGGTCCCCCGGTTTGCCTCGCGTTCTCCAATCTTGACGCCATTATTCCCTCGCATGCGCTCATTCCGGAGCGTAGGACGCGACTGGGAAACGATAACAGCGTCTCGACGTTCGCGTTTCTCCGAATCGAGTTACCTCGAGGCTGGAGCGTCACTTAATATCGTTTTTCTTGGCGTTAGTCACGTTTTCGGGAGAATCGAGTTTCCGCCGCGGGCTCGTTCGCGGATGTGTATAAATAATCGAGGGAGCTCTCGCCTTCACGCTATGGAATTACAAGGGGTAAGGTCGGTTTTAGAGGGGATTCTATTTTTGGTTGAAAGAGAGGGTGGAGCAGGTACACGAAAGTAACCGTTTAAATTGAGAACAAATACTGTAGAGATTATTTATCGATAAACTGCTGGTTTTTATGTATTAGCTGTCCCACTTGGAATTGCAAGGGGTAGATAAGGGTCGGTTTTAGAGGGGATTCTATTTTTGGTTGAAAGAGGGAGAGTGGAGCAGGTACACGAAAGTAACCGTTTAAATTCAGGATAAATATCGAAGAGAGTATTTTGTATCGATAGATTGCGGATTTTTATGTATTAATAGAAAATCTGAACGTGCAAGAAACTATAGATGAAAATGTAAACAAATATTGAGAGTAAAGTTGACACTGTAATGTTTGCAAAGTAAAAATAAATAAATACTCGCATCACTGACAAATTTAACTGTTATTCGTCCACAATTTTACTGGTTGCTCTCGCGTTGCCTCGCTCCGATATGAAACTACCCTATTCATCAATTTTTTATCCTACTTTGTTACAACGCTGAAAAAATTCAATTAAGAAAATCCACCTCCAATCTCTCCCATATTTCAACATTTAAATTGATTCAGCAATCAATGCTTTCAAAGTAAAAAGAATTAATAATAGTTCCAGCAAATCCTTGGCGCGAATTGCAGATTGGCCAGAATCCTAGCATAAGCTAGAATTTCCCGGAGGCTAATCTGTTTGCACCGTGGAATATAATATTTGCGTTATCGGATGAATTATATTGGCGCCTCCCAGACAGCGATGGAAGTACTGGAAGTCGATTCGAGGATACATAGTGCCTCTGGTGTTGGGAGTGATTCGATGGAATCGAATATAGGAAAGAGAGAACGAATCGAGGAGAGAAATGTCAATTATTCTCGCAATCTACGCCTAGAGGAAAGTGGATAAAATTAAATGGAGATGAAGTATCGTAGAGTCGCAGTCATTCGATTACCGTGAACGCGAAACAGAGAACGCAGTTATGCGTTTTACACGGGAGATTTTCTGTATTAACAGTCGCATGCAAACGAACGGTTAACGCGGCATACATAGTTAACACTCGAGGCGTAAATAAACGTGTATTATTTACCCGTTAGATTCGAAGAGGGGTGCGCAAAGTGTATCGATCACTGCGGAGCAATATATATTCCCTCCCTTTTTCGTTGGAGTGCTTTATTTTCGATAAATATCATTAGCGTGTAAAGTTTATTGAGTAATGAACAGTGGATGCGCGGTATGATAGTTTAGAATTTATTATAACTAGGGGAACTCGTTTATTGGTATAGTTGTATAGTTCCAAGGGGATGTTCAGTTTTACTAGTGAATTCAAAATTTATTAGAATTAAAAATATTCATTCAGTATATATGGTTATGTAATTCTCCAAGGAGATATCCAATTTTATTAGTGAACGGTATAAGCAATGAAAGATAATTTAGAATTGATCACAATTAACAATGTTCATTTATTGTATATAACTTTACGAAGATATCCAGTTTTACTGGGTTATCAAATTTTCAGTTTCACACCGTACAATATTCTCGATCAACAAAGTCAACCTAAAGCGTGCACCTATTTTGTGATACACCAGGATCCCAAACGCTTCATTATACCGTACTGCGCGCTATAATCCATCCTCAGCGTTCGTTGTATCGTGTTTCCCTCGAATGACCCTCCGTCGGAAAGCAGGTTATCTCATTACCCAGCTTCCCATGGAAGAAGGGGTGGGTTTTTTTATTTAAAAAAAAAAAAAAAAGAAAAGAGTTTCTTGCTCACGATTCCCCAAGTTTTGATATTCATATCACGAGCTTGTTTCTATAATATAATCTCTACAGAATAATCATTCGTTCTGGCTCCCAATTCAAATAAAATTCAATCAAATCTATAACGAATGAAGTAAATATAATTTCAAGTAAAACTAGTTTAACGTTAAACATGACATATCTATACTCGTTGTACAGGCTTCTATAATTTTGTTCATACAACAAACGATAGGAAAGGAAGCACACTGCGGATCAGAGGCAGAAGGAGACACGATGTCCTCGAATATTGTTCCCGGCATAATGCAACGGGGGGAGGCTCGTACAAACACAATTTGTCGCGTCACAGCGGATAGTCAATCGATTAGGTACGTTATGCAGGGTGCGCCACAGGTGCATGTGCTGCACATGCGGCACACGGATTACGCCTGTCCCGGTCCCGCTTACAGTTTCCCATAATTCCGACACCTAACGAGTCGATGCGCCGCTCTAATTAGATGCTATCGTGGCCCGCGTATCAATTACACCTCAACAAGAACTTGAAACACGGGATTCCTCCGCGGGCGATAGTTGTCTCGCAATTGCTACAATACGGACTGGCGAAAACATCATCTTTCAAAGTTGATCATCCCCTGCGTTAAATTCGCCCTTCGTAGTCAGAGGGTAAATTGTAGAGATCCCTGATTCACGTGCATCGAAATACGCGGGTACGACATTTACTTGAACCTTTATTTTAACTAATAAATAAAGTTTTACAAAGTACACTAAAAAATTTATTATGTTATATTTATTCGTCTTATGTTTATATTTTTTTCATTTCTTTGTTTGATTGCTTATCAATTTTTTCGAAATTAATAAGGATCGTTATTTTAGAATAAAAGCTTTCTTTTACATAAAAGTTTGTATGTAAAACTAATTGGATACTGTACCCGTATATTTCGATGTATGTGTCCCGTGTATTTCGATGCAGATACCCGTATATTTAGATATCCAGGCGTCAGCGTATTTCAATACCCGGGTAGTACCAGTGTATTAAAAATACCCGTGTTCTTAATCTCTTAATACACGTGTTCCGTGTACCCGTATATTTCAATACCCGTTCAAAACCGTGATCTGTAGACTAAATTGGTCCCTACAGAAATGTCCTTGGTACGTTGCCCCGCCAATTGCATAAAATAAACGACTAGTGTTTTCGAATCGTAAAGAACGCAGTCCTCGATTTTCAGAACGTTGTCGTGGAAGTTTGCTCTTCCTGGTGAAAATCCCGACGAGAAAATTGGCCACGCTCCGCGGACGGGAAACGATCTGAGGAGTAATGAATTGGACACGGTCGTCTCTTATGGAAATTCACGGTCGGTAAAGCTTCCGTTATTTAGTAGACGCGTGTAAACGCGTACGGTCGCATTGTCCCTGGCAATAAAGCCGCGCTTCATTCGACGCGTCGGCCAAGTTTGCACAATGTCCGACTGTCGAGCGACGAACGGTCATTTCCGAACCCGCGAACAGAGATGGGACAAAAAGAATCCCTGAGAATTGTTGCCAATCGATTTCTGCTTTGCATTCGCGTATCCGACGATTTTTACCTGAAAATTACCGAGTTCCATGACGAGTGGATTGTTATGTTACACTCAACGAGAGAATTCAATCAACAATAGCGATTCAGTTTTGAATTAATCGTTATAAATGTAACAAACATCTTTCGTTTATAATTCTCAGAGCCCAGAATTCTTTTTCTATCTTACAGTGGCATCTTTCGAAAAGTACGAAAAAAAAAAAACCTCCGACATAAATGGTTAGAATTCAGATGTTACACAATAAATTGCACGTAGAAAAAACCAGTAACGAACTTAACGCGGGGGAAGATTAAGCTTGAAAGAGGATACTTTTGCCAGGAGGGTCGGTGCATTACAACTCGGAGCACGAAGAAGCGCAAGAACGATTTCTCGCTCCGCGAGCTTGTTTCTTTTATCTCGCGCGAACGGTACTTCGCGATAACGACCGTTGTCAGACATCGGGAACCGCAAAAAAAAAAAACGCGAAATGGAAACGCAAGAACCCCTGGCGAGGGACCAAAGATCATCGGGAAGAATTAGCCTCCGGTGTTCTCCTATAGTCGCTCGCAAAAGTACTCTTAAACCTTCTCAATTGACGACTTCGAAACATTGACAATTGGTTGGACGACAAATTATTAGATATAAAGAAACACTTTCAGAAACACTTGCGGATTATTATATACTCATTAACGCCGATTGAAATGAAGATTCGTTAACAAACAAAGCTTTGCTTGAAAAATTCCAAGAAGAAAGCAAAACCCAAAGTTAGACTTCAAAATAACTGCGAAAGAATTATGGAATTATCCAAATATAGGCTACTACAACTTTTTGTCTTTAAATATCGACGCTTTTAAGTCAACAATTGAACCAACGCGAGTACTTTCGCGACTTCCTGTACTTACATCCCCTCAAAGCGTTGCCGGGTGCATCAGGAACCCCCCGAATAAACAAAAGAAATTCCCCAGCACCGAAACGGCCAACCCAGCATCGAACTTTCCCTGTCAGAACGCTAATTTCGCGTGGACTTTTCGTTCCCGCCCGCGTGCGCCGCCGAGGAAAACTGCACCAGTTGCGTCAGTTCGCGTTGCCACTGGCGAAGTTTGCGCCCTGGGGTCGTTCCACGAGAAGAACACGGGGAAAACACCGGTCGGTTGTTCGGAACTTCCGCTGGCAGTTTTTTCCACCCTCTGGGTAACTGTTGTAGAGCCGCGGATACGTGGCGTTTCGCCGCTTCGTTATGCGTAACGAGGAAAAACAACCAGGAACTCAGACTCGGAGTGTTCCTGGCTGGCGAGGTGAAAATTTAGAAGCCGAGAGGGATACGTGGTCGAAACGTTAATGCTGTACAGGGGCGTGGAAAATTATGCGGCCACGAGGTACTCTATATTTCGAATACCTCTATGTTCATTTTCATTTTTGTTTTACTCGAGGGAGTTCTTTGGCGGAGTATCATTTTATTGAATATTTTAAACGTACTGAAACTTTCCTCCTAACGCTCCAATATCTAACAAATAGATTCTCTTCGATTTGAATCCTACTTCTGCCATACTTATCGCCCTGTGTCCCTTCAACTGTCCACGCAGTATCTTTCCTACAGTTTTCCCGTGTCGATAACACGCACCATCCAGCACGCAAAACGAGCGTATTAATCAATAAAACGAGCTGGTAATTTCCGGTGATAATTCTCAAGAGAAAACGTTGCACGCCAACGGGGACGGCATATGTTTCTAATGGACCATCGATTTAGCATACGATTATTGGCGGTGTCCGTGTCACGAGCCGCTGGCATCGACTCTGTTAATCGTCAGGGGCGAGTAGGACGAATCATGATTCATTCACAGCGACGTACGCGAGCGTAATGCTCGTCTTCCACGCGAGATTCGGGGATTAAAAAAATATCGCGCGGCTGTTTCTGACTCGGTACTATTAATTTCGATCGCGACAGTGGCTAGTGGAGGTGATTAGGGTGTCGAGTTGGCGAGATGTATAAGTGAGATAAACGAGGGGCGTGATTTCGTGTCTATTTTGAGTGGCGAGAGGATGAAGAAGAGGTTGGCAGGCGACCAGGAGATGGTTTATTTCTGGTCGATTTGCATCTGGTCATTTTAAATGTTTCGAAGGAGGACAAATTCGTTTTAATTATTCTCACTGGAGTGTGGGGGATAGGAGGTAATGATTATATGGATTGTAATTGAAAATTTGCAGAGAGGATGTAGATCCTGAAACACAAGATTTTTGAAATTATTAGAAATGGATGAAATTAAAAAATAAAGTCTTCCTGAAGACTTAGTTCTTCTAATAGACTTCTAACATGGCCAAGAGTCTTCAACCCTTACGAGTACATGAACTCCTAGAAAAACCCCTAGAATATATTCAAACATAGCAACACCACATTCACCTCGATCCTCCCATCTTCACGAATCCCAGGAGCTCAAACAGCCACTCCCAGGCCACTCCAACCCCCAAACAATTCCCTATTCGTACCGAACAATCGTCTTCACCCTGCGTCCCCTTAAATGCAAGGAATAAAGTTCTTCTTTTCAAAGGTCCTGCATCGATCTAAAGTCGAGTGCCCACCAGGGGATCAGGCGTCGTTGAAGGGCGTGCTGCCCAACGGGAGAAAGTGCACTTTTACCAACTAGGGAGACGAATAGTGGTGACGGGTAGGAGCGTGTTCAAAACCATTATCCCCCGGTGAAATTGCGCGTGGGGTGCGCCATTAATGGAACCGTGCTCGCGACCCTTCGTCGCTGCAAATATATCCGAAGCTCTTTTTCCGTCGCTGCATTTTTCATTGCGTCCGTGAACACGTGGACACAACCGTGAGGCCACTTCACCCCCACCCCCTATCGTGGGCCATTCGCCGCCTCATTCGAAACAGGAGACACCCTCTTTTTTTTTTCTCTCGCCCTTGTGCGCGGTTTATCGCCGTACTTTACGTGAAAAACCTGCGATTCGCAGTTTCGTTAGCTCTTTGAACGTTGCTGGTCTCTGGTGGCGTTCGTGAGGGGTTGTTTTCGATAACCCCTCGTCTCGGAGTGGCTTGGATTTAGGTAGATTGATACAGTAGGTAGAGAAGCTGAAATGAAAAGAATACAGATGGTTAGAAGGAATGCTTTTTTAAAAGTAATCGTTTATACATTTACGAATGTTCCATGTATGTTTCGCAAATTGATCAAAGTTCATGAATGTTTTATACTCATGGAAATTTGTCAGAAATTTGCAACTTTTAATGGAGTTTACAAATGGATTATAATTTGATGAATATTTTATGAATTAACAAATCGTAAATGTGCTATGAATTATTTTGTGAATTAATATATGTTTATTATTGATGTACAAATTAATTATGCATTTATGAACTTGTCAATTTGCATCGCCACATGTTGTTACTAATAATGATTCTATTTGTATGTAGTTTTGTTAAACTAATTAAATAACTACACCATTCGAAATATAATACCTTTCAGTCCAGGTAAATCGATATTTTAATTATTTCTAAATAACATTGCGGAGAATAATGGACTGAGATGTTATTTCTCGTGTAGTTATTTCATACGTTTGTTTGAAATAAATTTTTCCATCGCTCGAGTGCACGAGAGATGATGAATGGAAAGTTCTGGAATTGCTTCGTTTGAAGCTTCGTTTTCCAGAGAATAGATTTTGAACATTGAAATAAGCTGTTAATGGCGAAACGTCAGTTGGATAATTGAATACGCGAATGCTCCATCATTTACAACATTTCCCCCATTTTGAAAGTACTTATTCAACAACAATATCATAGCTTCATAAGTTCTATTTTTGTAAAAAATAAACATAAGATGTGTAATCACACTTAAGATAGCTTAAGTGTGTTTGGAAAGAGGTTGTATTTTTGGATACCCGAGGAAAGAAACATTAGGGTTATCAGACACGAGATAATCTGGATTACCTGGAGAAGGTTCGTAAAAATGGGGGGCACGCCGTTTAAATTAAATTGAGCAAAACACAGACCCCGTCGGGAGCGCGGAATCCTCGAATAAGAGAAAGAAATTGACTTTATTTACTGCCACACTTTTGGGAACGCGGAAAACTGTTCCCATTTATTTTCCACGATTTTTCTCCCGCGCTCGCGCCGTCCTCGGTTCGCAATTTACGTACTGGCGTCTCTTTATAATTAATTTTTCCAGACTTTCCGGAATTACACCGAATTACCTCACCTTTCTGTAACGTAACCGCGACTGAGCCTTGATTAATCGCGTCAGGGAATCCCCTCGCGTGTCAAGAACAATTGTTTACAACCAAACAGGTGAAATGCCAACGCATTAATAGTCTCTAATACAAATCAACCCCCAATTATTATTTATCATTATTTAATTTTGTATTCTTCGATATGTTTTGTAATTATAAAATTGTTGTAATTATACGCATAACTTCGCATTATAGATTAAAGTATTTTGTTTTTCCTTTCATAAAATAGCACGCAAAGAAAAATGTAAATTTAGATGTCACTCGTGCAAATTAATCGCCTGATAACCACGTGAAATCGTTGTAAAATATTTAAATGTATTTTTGTAACCATGTTTAGATATTTGATAAACAAAACAGGAGACTTGCATATTTCAGATTATCTACCGGAAAACTGCTCGCCTGTTAACATGTTAAAAAAGCATTATTTTAAGCTGCTTTAAATTCCACGCGTTATTGCACGCATGCAAATGTGACTTTACGCGAGAACCTTCTTATCAGTTGCGTGGAACCTGTTCCCCCGTTCTTGGGTGAGCATGTTAAGCTCGTATTTTCATGTACCGCAACCGCCTCGAAACCACGCAGTACGTGCCATAATTTTCGATAAACCTCGCATTATATACGATTACACGATGCATTAAATCGATACTTCCTCGCTCGAGTCAGAGTTCCTCTAAGCTACTTTAATGTATATCCGTGAAGTTTTGTCATCTCTTAACAAATACTCTTAAAAATAAGTAAACATCCCCATTTATCCATAAATTATCATACAAAATTCTGAGTATTATTTTTTGTGCAAACAGAAGTGCATTTACCTTGGTGAAAAGAATTTCTTCTCAGAAATTATTATTATCTTAGAATTTTGTATGTTCGATGATGTTAGGGCAATCCGTCAGCTTTGAATCGACGGCTTTACCAGTAATCAGCTTACCGGCAGAGTAAAATCTTATAATATTTTCACCTCTGCAAAATTCACGTTCTAATTTCCCTCCCTCAGCGTTTCTTCGATCTCGCCCTACCTCCGAGGCATTTCTCTCAATTTGTACAGCAGTTTTATTCGATAAAAATATGCTTCCCGAAGCCATTCCTCGGATTCTTATATTCAACCGACACTTCTCAGGCAAATAAGATCACTCGGTTAAATTGCCGCTACACGTTTCGCTTGGAAACCATCCTCAAAGTGGAGCACACTCTTAAGCGTCTTCGCGAGCCCGCAGATATTTTTTGTATCCATGCGTCAACTACTAACCCTGAAAATATTCGACAATATTCGAGCAATATAAAAAGACATTCCATTTAGCAAACTATTTTTCGAACAATTCAGATATGATCGTACGATATAAATCATCGCGGGGACGGGATCACCAACCTCCGTCTTTCTGTTCTACGTGTATGATCAGTCACTTTGGCTGGCCGCCAGAACCAGTTTCCTCTCCGAGGCCTCAATTAACCACTTCAGCTGCTCAGGACCGCGGAGGCGCGATTTATCGCGCCTGAAGATTTGCAAGCCACGCCAAACGGAAGAGTGTCGCAATGGACAAGTTTCCATGCAGCGAAATCCCCATGGCATTCTGGCTCGCCGAGTCCATTTCGAAAGTTTGATAGCAGCTATTCGATAAGCCTTCGATACAAAGGGTGCCACGGGAATATTCGGGAAATTTGGTCATAATTTTATTCTCTACGAGAAATTACAAATATTATCCCTACTAATTTAAATCAGGCTAACGGATAAAAATTCTAGTTCTATAAAAACGATGAATCTGCCTCATAGCTGCTCACCCTGACGCAGAAGTTTGCGTGAGAACATCAGCCGATGGATCCGTTTGTTTTTGCTCCCACGAGTAAATCTGGGATTTTTATTCCTTATACGTAGTAAAGCTCGCCCAACTCAGGCGTGCTCCGTCTTATAGTTTTATGCGCCGACACTCGCGTCGCGTTGTTCGTTAACGAGTTCGTAGTGGCGAAACGAGCTGAAACTCTGAAATTCGCGTCTTAATTTCTGCGTTATCCTCCGTTAGAGGCGAAAAAGGAAGAATTCGGTCCGCGTTGGCAACGGGCGAACCTACAGTCTTCTATTTGCATGCAAAGTGGCCGACACGCGCGACCCGTTGTTCTAGGGCAGTGGTGCACAAAGTGCAACCTTGTTCAACATGGTGAACAAGGTGAAATAAAGTCAAAAGAAAATCCGAAGCTCTGAGGGGATAATTTATAAAGTATCTCACATTCGCAGATTGTCACGTTGGAAAACAAACGTCACGAACAAAATATAATAGTCTATAGAGGAAACAACGACTCTTCTCTAATTATTTTTTTATATTCGTTAAAAACTCGCGAGCTTTTAACGATCGGAGGATAAACGTTCCCAAGGAGTCGTTTATATGACCATCTGGATCACTCCAAAACCTCTCCTTGAACAACTGTTTAGAAAAATACGGATTCTACTTTAAGAGTTCGTGAGCTGTTAACGAATAGACGCTCTAAATATTTAAAGCGTCAATTGTCTTGACTCGTGAAGAAATTAGTTCTCTAACGAATAAGGTTGCGCACCGCTGGTCTATGGCAAAGCGCACAAAAGCAGAAGCTTTAACCGACTAATATGATTCCAGTCGCGAAAGCGCGGTCAATTTAAGATTCAGCGAGGCATACTCGAACCGAGTATGACGCAGGTTGCAGTCGATCAGAACCAGACTGAGGAGCTTTCGCGAGATTTTGGTGAACGATCGTCGCTGCCAGCACTGAAAGGACGATGCTTGTTCCGCGCGGTGACTTGATTGATCGTTTTACCATTCGGGGCGTGCCTTTATGCAAATTGGGAAGCTTCAAAAGGCCTCCGGGCGTCTGCAGCGGAGATTCTACTGCTTACGCTCTGTCGCGACGTCCTACGACACGAATATGCTAATAACTGTGCTTTCTTCTCGACCCCCTTTTTACCTCCTTAACCCTTTCATGGCGAAGGGAATTGATGAAAAACGCTTTATCACCGGTGAATGTCGAGTCCATTTGATACGGGTTTCTTTGAGATAGCTGTGGCATTTGTCATAATTTAGGGGAAGGTTTACCGAAGTATGGTCGATCATTTATTTGGAGAAGGTCCACTGCTTTGAGGGTTTTCAAAAAGTAAAGGAGGACATTGCATTTTATTAGCTAGACCTGTCCTAAAAACACTTTACCGTAAATTCTATCATATAAATCTCGTAATTCCTGACGAGAACACTACTTCCCTCTCAAATTATCACATGTCTCTCCTGAGCTTGAGACAAAGTAAAAGAGATTGCTACCAAGCGACAAGAATCCATTTCGTGCTAATTTGTATAAACGATGGAACCAACTGTGTATTCTGTCGCGTCGCGCTAATTCCACGGATAAATTCGCGTGTGACGAGCCACGAGCAAGCCGTATCCATTCCGTCGCGAGCGATAAAAATGCAACGGCACGATCGGAAGTGCATTGCGGTTATACGTGACGGCCGACGGACGCATTCGTGCCTGCACACGACACGCCCAGGCGTCGGGGTCGCGGACGTCGATCCCTTTTCGCTCGATTGGACCTCCGTTGTACCTCGCTATTTCGGATTAATATACCGTTGCGTTTGGTACGATAGCGGTTGATCAGGTGTAGACAACAGAACACTGGTTCGTGTACTCGGAGCTCTCGCATATCCCGAGTTTCGTGGGCACTGCGTTCCTTCGTTTTAGGGATATTTTGAGAGTGAATGATAATTTACTGTTCGTTTTATTTTAATAAAACGTCGAGGGCTTGAGTGGTCTGATTTCTGAAGGAAGAACGTTTCTTGAGAGAATTACCTTAAACCTTGATAAATATTATTTATACTTATTAATCCACACAGTATGAGTACTAAAAGCAATCCCAAGAATAGTGCAAGACTAGGACTCAGGTCCAGTGGAGACAGATTTCAGTAGCGTCGAGGCAACTTACAGCACATGGAGGCTCTTTCGTTTACTCGTGCAAAAGACCTCTTATTCTCGATAGCAGCTCTCGAGGGAAAATCTGTCGAGTGGACACCCAACGTAACTCTATTCCTGTTTATTCGCCTCTCGAGGGCCTGCACCAGGGGTTGAAACGTCAAAGAATCATTGTCTCCAATTCTGTTCCACCCTGAACTCGGTACACTACCTTAAAAAAAAATATTTTTCGAACTTCTAAGGTACACACAAACACTACCTAAAAGGAAAGGTCAAGACTGTCACTCCTTTCCTTAAAATTAATTTCCAAAGAAGCCTTTGTTTCCAACTGACTATCTACACTCAGCCCCACTAATGAACCGATTTGATTTTATTTTTATCGCCATGATCGGCTACTGTTTCAAGAGCTAATTAATTCCACTCACCAAATTAGTACTAACGATTTCATTTATTATACCGTCACGTCGCCTGCGATCGACGCAGAGACGATTAAAAATGTAAGCCACGAACCCCGACCTGGATTCATCGCGGTAATGAAGGCTGACCGACAAAACGGTGGAAGAAGAACACCAATGCCTGTTCCTGGGAAATGATGCCGCTGATTTTTTGCTCCCTCCCTCCCTCCTGGTAATACAAACAACACGATTTTCCGGTTCGTTACGCGCCGCGTTGCGCATACACGATGGTCCTGAAACGTTTGGCTATACTTTGCTCGAATCCGAGCCGTGCGAAGGGTATTCTGTGGCTGGAGCAGGGAATTTTGGTCAAGGTCGCTTCCCCAGAGTTTGAATCATGCCAAGTACCCCTCCTTTTCACGCCACGGCAGCTTGCACGTTTATTTAAAGTGGGCACACGTAGGGGTTAAAATTGTACCGGTGTTTGGGAATTTTTTTTTTTTTGGTGGTACAGGAATGTTTTGTGTAAGTGTTAAAAGTGGGTTCTTGGAGCAATTTTTAGGGTGATATTGGTCGAGGAATTTTAATCTGGGTGGATAATTCGAGGCGAGGAGTCTTGGAAGTGGAGGGGCGTGGAAGTACTCGGGCAATTTAACCTAGCTTCTGATTTTAAATGGCCTCCTACAAATGAAATTTCTGTATCCACGATTTCTAAACAAGGAATTATCCTCACTTCGATTAATAAAAATTGATTCGTCAAAAACCAGAAGATTGAAGATTATCTGACTGCTTTTATGCATCACCAGTGATTCGAATAAAGCATTGGCCATACGATCAGTGGTCGGTCGCTTTATTATTCGACCAGTCACGTCGATCAGTAGGTGTTGCTCCGTTCCCAGGCGCAAGTCTCGTTCCTTTCCTCAGTCTGATATATCGCCGCCCTTATGCTCGCGTGTACTACGAGCAGGGCCCTTCTTCTCCCGTGTACCGTTTCCCTGACTGATAGTCGGCTCTACATCGCCAAAGGTAAGTGATGTTCCTTAAGCCTCGCACGTTCCTGGCATCCTCGATTCCCAGCTTCCTGTCTGTCCCTCTCCTTCTCCGCTCCACCCTTGACTTTAACCATATCTCTTCGTTTCCTCGGTGAAGGCACCGAACGGGAAACGGAGTCACTTTTCTCTGAAAAAAACCTACCCTGATACGTGACGTAGCGATTAAAAAGTACGAGACAAAAAATAATTCTGGAGTGAAAGGGTTAAACTAGACTGCGGATGCTTAAACATTTATGGCAAGCGAAGACGCGAGGGAATCCACGAAAATGTGCATAAATGTAAATGTAAATGAAATGTGAACAATAAAATGTTACACTCTTTACATGATAAGATATATAGTTTCTTTCACTTCAACACGTTGATCGCCATGTCACCCACACGTGGGTGACGGTGCTTTCCACTAAAGAACTAACGAAATTAATTCCGAATGTCAAGCATCAAAGGAAACGAATTTAAACCAAATTCATGAATTTTCATGAAATTACAAGACTAAATACGACGATAAACGTTTGATTATGCAGTCTCCAATAGTTTAAATAACATTTCATTTTAGTAGAAACTTTAAAGAATATTTGCGTGGCAGTCAACGTGTTAAAGTAAATATCCCCTCAAAAGCAACATCGACGCGATAAAGATACCTAGCGAAAGCAAATTGAATTGTTGTTAAATTGCTGGACCGCGTGGATCGATAAAATCGCGAAACACCTCGCAAAGATAGAGCGTGTAATCCTCTGCGAATTGTACAATTTATCAGGGGCGTTACAGCGGCGCTAACCGTCACGCCCCGATGTACAATAGCAATAATAATGAGCCCCCCCCCCCTCCCCCCCGTCCCTTAACGATGGTAATTTTTGCTTGCAGAGGCTGAGGTGAGATCGCCCCGTTTCACGGGCTCCGGCTGGCTGGCGTTTCCCGCTTTAAAGGCCGCTTACAAGCACGTCCAATTAGAATTGGAATTCCGGCCCGAGGCGTGGGACGGAATTCTGCTCCTCGCTGGGGAGAGGGACGATCTTCAGGGTGACTTCATGGCCTTGATACTGCATCACGGTTTCATCGAATTTAGGTAACCATATCACGCCTTGAACGTTCGCGTGTTGCAGTCGTATCGAGAATTGTATCATGGCGAAATCGAAAGATGAATTGTTTCGCGTATTCACGATACCAAATTGAAACGTACACAGGTTTTAGAATACACGTTTCGTTAAATTTATGCGCTAGAATATCGGATCGACCGCTGTGTACTGTTTTTAAAGACAATATATTTATTCGAGCCTGAGTTTCAATTATTTTTGTTAAAGTCTACTTTATTCCACAAAAAGTGAACTTTATCATTGAATCTTTTCCCAAGAAAACAATATTATAGTCTTCGATTTGTTTCGTGCAACTAATCAGAGCTTCCTCGATCCCCATGAATCCCATCACGCCCAGGTTCGCGCAAACTCTCGAAAGAACGAATTGAATTCGAAGTTTCCCTTCGGTAAACGCGCCTCGCCTAAAATCGAGGACGACGCGCTCGAAGTCGATCGATCGGAAAGATATAACGAGCTCCACTGTTTGCCGCGGGCAACACCGAATTATGCCCCTGGCAGCTTTCCACGAATTCTCCTTATCCGACCACGTACACGCCTATTCTGCCTGTATGTCTAAGTACTGTTTCTATTTTCCATATCTAACTACGTAGGAACGTCTATCCTCTCTGTCCAGTTAGAAATTACACCTGTTCCCATTGTCTGACTACATGCACGCCTATTCTCCTTGTTCGACTAGTACTGCCACTATTTTTCATGTGTGAATATTTAGAATATCTATCCTTACTGTCTGCCTGGCTACTGCAATTATTCGTATAATCTGTTTACAATCATTTCTATTCTACTTGTCTGATTATATACATATCTATTCTCCTTGTATGACTAGCTATCGATTCTGAATTTCCACGACTGATTACGCAGAATGTCTAGCCTTACTGTCTGACTGGCTACTGTAACCATTTGTATTATCTGTATACATTCACTTGTGTTCTCCTTGTCTGACTGTATACATCTCTATTCCCCTCGTTCGATTGCATTCATCCCTGTACTATCCCTTGGCTCGTCCATATATAATTCTACACCACTTCTCTTAAGACATGTGGTCGTATACTGTGTCCTGATGTCAGATGCGAACTGTATACTATCTATCTGGCCACGCGTTGTCTGGTCACACACGGTCCTATACTACTTCCACCTATTTTCCAACTACCCAATCCACCGTATCAATATTTTAATAATCCTACGAAAATCAAGGTACCCAACGATATTCTGATTTCATCTTTAAGTACCTTATCAACTGAAATATGTTGTATATTATAAAATACTCTTTCTTCCTCCGTCATTCGCGACTGAAAGTGTACCGCCACAACAAGCGCGCACCGAAAGCATGCTTGACGGAAACCGATAGTGGTCCTCGATGGTCACGTAAATGAATTTAAGTTTCACGGCAAGTTGGCCGTAGAGCTCCGATAAAGTATCGCGTAAATGAACTTCGTTGGCAGTATATTTTCCTAACACAAGGGGAAGGAGGAAAACTGCGAAGTTTCGCTGGAGAACTTTTACACGACACTTTAGCCCCGGTAACGTACCCCGACGGTCCTTCAAGCGAGGGTTTGACGTGGTCATTAATTAAGAATTCCAGTCGGGAGCTAATTTTTCGTTTACAGCTTAATAACCCGTGACTACCGGCGGGACTGCCGGCCGATTTATGAATCTGCAAAGTATCGCGACGCGAAAAGTTCGCCCGTCGACGTGTCGAGTGCCCAAAGCGTGCTTCGTTTGTCTTATCGTTTCCACCCTTCGCCAAATTTTCATTACAGTAATTCCTTCGGCCGAGGAAAATATTCTTCTGGTGGTTCTTGAGGGCCTGACAAATGTTGCCGAAGTGGAATATTAGAGGACACAGGTGAACTTTAATATTTATGATAATGTCGGGGGTGAATTTGTTTGTTCCTATATTTTATAAGGGTAGGTAATCTGTTTTATATCGATTATTGCACTTAATGATCCGGTCTTTTTTTTCATATTACTTTTACATTTTTTTCGTTAATCCGTAACTTCTTACGTTACATACTTTTACGTGTTTGTTGGGGCTCAGTGTCCTCTTCCCCCTATAGCTCGGGTACCTCGGGATCGCTAAGCCCGTACTGTAGCTATATTGTTCAATCAAACATAGCTACAGCCCCTGAGGAGAATATTGGCTGGAATATTATTTTTTTTTTTATTTCGAATGGAAATTCCCTATTGGAAATGAGTATTTCCATCACTTTGAGAAGATGCAAAAGAAGATCGATATTTCGAAAGTTCTAGACTACCCCGTTAATTTTAATTCCGTCGATCGTTGACTTTCCTATATTTCCCTCTAAGACAAGAGTGGAGAAACTCGTTCGACGACTGGAATACGTAGTTAATTACAGAGATGACCCGTTTAAAACGTACGAAATCCGGTCGCCATAGAAAAACCCTCTGGTCGTGGATGTAATTTATTCAATACTGCCAGGGATAATCGTTCATTGTTCCACGGTTTCGTTTCCATAATTCATTAACCGTACGCTAAACGATTGGCCGAGGGGGATTTGTTGTTCCGTTAAGCAGACCTCGACGCGGTAGCGTTTATGCATTAACGAGCCGTAGACGTGCCTGAAAATAATCCTGTCCTTCCCCGATCCCTTTCCTACCTACAACAGCGCCATAAATTGAAAAGTTGGACGCGACCGCCGGGAAGCGTGTTTTTGAGCTCAAAGAGCGCAGGAAATTGGAAACCCAAATACCTTAACTTCTGGAAAAGCTGGTAAAACTCGCTGTCGTTTCTGTTGCCGCCGCGTTGCTATTTGATTAAAATCAACGCGATCGTTTTGTATACGCAATTCATTGCTCCGACATTGCGCGCTGCGTTACACTGCCAAGAATTTTCCAAAAAGGTTCACGGAGATTTCCTGTAGGACTTTTAGTAGATGCTCCCTTTGGTCGGACGTGTGATTGAATTTAGTAATATTTGTTTATTTTTATGGTGTTTTGTTAGGAAATATTTATTTTATCTATCGCAATCGCGTTTAAATTAAGACTTGTATGATATTTCATAGCTGATAGAAAAGTGTAGACTCGTCCCCTACCCCCACTGGTCCTATTAATAATGCCAGATATCGACTAAACGACGCTTCCCAGCGTGAAAGCAGTAAATCTCGGCGTACTTTCGAACGAAATGAAATCTTCACGCTGAGCGGGCCGTTCTGAAAGAGGTATCCACCGTTGTCCTATACACGTATGTAGTTACCGTTCGCTTTCAGCGACGGAACAAAATCTCGCCCCGGGTTTTCCGGCTTAGCTGTCCAATCTGAGTAGCCTTTTCTCTGGTTAAGCCGCGTGCACGTATCCCGTCGCGGCTGTCTTTCCGTCGAGTCTCCCGTCGAGAACTCAAAGAATCACATTCACGTACACGGATGTCCGCCTAACGGTTACATACACACATACACACACACACACACGGGACGAGGCTACGCTTCGAACGGAAGTAATATCATGCGAGCCGTGGGATCCGGACAAAAATAGAAATTGGGTCCTGGAAACCGGCCAAAGGATTTTGTTCGAAGGAAACGACGTGCGCGCACCGTGTTTCCACGAAACTGTTTAACTCTCGACCTCTTCTGCTATCGATATTTGGTAGATGAGAGGATCTTGGATAGGAGAATTTAGAGAGGTTTGATGCGGAGGGAAATTGATCTGTTTTGTGTCAGGAAAGTGTTCAATTTTGGGTTTTTTGAATTCTTTGGTGAATAAAGGCAGTGGCTTGGTTTCATATTGTATTGTTTGTCAATACACAGTTCACTTCCCAAAATAGAGTATTATCTAAGGATTCACTGTCTCGACCAACTGTCTCACAAGTAGTATTACAAACTATGTGTGTACGTCATTATAATTTACTCTACTCCTGAGATGGATCGATATTTGACCCAACCGTTAGATTCTGATGCGATATTCTGTTTTGGAAATTGAATTGTTTACTGCACCAACAATCCAGTCCTTCAATTAGAATATCAAGCATGTCGCGCGAAGGACTTACCGAGTCTAGAAACGATTAATTCGGGCTACTCTTTGCTCTCAATGGAGCTCGAAGCCTACGAACGTGACTTTCTCCCGTTCACACATGTCACATCGACGTCGTGAAAATGTCAAGTGCAGCCGGGGTTGAGATCGCGAAAAAGCGTGCCAGTAAGAAGGTCAGGGTCGCGATCCCACGATACGCCTCCGGGGAGTCCTCAATTATTTTGCGGGGCTTTCTCGGCCCTGGAAAAATTGCACCTCGGGTTGAGCTGAACGGTTTTCGAGTGGAACACGAGCGACTTTTCCCTTTCTTACTCGACGGATATATTTTTTGAATTATGAAACAATAAATAATAATCTGAAAATGATTCTAATAGATGAAATAAATATTATGAAATTTATATACATCGAACTAGAAACTCAAAGCTCAATGTTTCGTCTCGCTTTCGCCGTGAGACGAAATCCTCAAATATTCCAACGAGGAGTAAACACTCTTTACAGTCTTGAAGATTCCCCAAAGTTGCGCTCTCTACAATAGGACCGAAGTAGAAGGCGGGTATCAACGCAAGAAGCGGCGATAAACGCGCGTAGACGTTGCTCGAGCTCTCCCATGGGAAACGCACCGTGCCACCCACGCTCACCCCCGGAAAACATTAAGTCTCAAGTTTCGATTCGCCAACTGCGCGGCTGAAAACTTCCAAGTAGCGCGCGTGCCGCGAGCGGTGTGCTATTAATTACGTACTTCGACTGTGCAGGATTTACGGTGCACTCGGCACAACTCGTTAAAATTTCTCATTACCATGTCGTTTACCCCTCGCCCCTCGCCGACAGTGATAATTACCGCAAGTTAGAGTCCGACCCTTGGCGCCGCGACTAAGCGCCCTACGCGTGGAACTTTCTGTCTTTCCACTAGACAGTCTCGCGGGCCTGAAATAAACCCGAGAAGGAAATTAAAACGACTGTGTACGGTGATCGAGTTATTGTGGAGAGCATAGCAAACCTTTAAGGGGAATTTTCAAGACTATATTTCATCGGTTCAACCCTCGAAGCGGGGGAAGATTTGACAGCAGGCCGAAGAAAAGGAAAGGGTGACTTTTGACCCTGCGATAAAATTCTTCATTCGAAATTTCTAGAACATTTTCTCGTTGTATTTTTGTCTCGGCACTTGAAATTCAATCATCCCCGTCATCCTTAATTCGTGGTTAAATTCTTTATCTACAGTTTTAAGAATAAACTTCCTCGCCACAGTATCTTAAATTGCATCTCCCAATAATTCCACGTCTATAATTATAAGAATTTCGGAATCAAAAATATCCAATATCCAATCATTCTTGTCGAAAAATATGCTATTAGTATTCATGATTGAACTGTACATAGTCTGCATTCAAGAAACCTGAAACTGTGGCGGAATTGGAATTAAAAATTAAGGAAGCAATGCAACGTTTCCTGTGATAATTTTGATTCATCGTCCACGATTAAGATTGATAATAATAATATATGTCTATGACGTACCCAAGATTATACGCAAATAGAAATGGAGCGTAGATACATAAAAAGATAAAAACAGTTATACGCTACGGTATAAAAGACGGGTTGCAATCATAAGCTGTTATCGACTTAGCCAGAGAGCTACGAAGATGGCATCGGATTAGATGATATCAACCTATGATCTGCAAAAAGCGAACGGGAATATCTGGTACAAAGTTTCTGGAATTAAATCGAGTTCAAGGGGTTAATGGCACGCGAAGATTACTTTATTACGTGACAACGTGATAAACTGGGATCCTTGGGGCACTTGTACGCCCCGTTTACCAGGACGCTAGTAGGAGTCTTTAATCATGGCCAGAATAATTAACCAGGATAATTCTCGGGTGGGTAAATTTAATTATTAACCTTCCCTCGACATTTTCGCTATCAACGACTTGGCACTCGATCTTTCGGTGGAAAAATTTATGGAGCATACTTTTCATGAAACCGTGCACGAAATAAAGGGAATTCGACGTTTTAATGTCCTTGGACACGTAACGATTAATTCGTTTATTACTTTTTAATGACCGTCTTTCAGCGTTGCGCGTCAACAAACGAGACAGTTGCACGCGAATCACGAGTCACGTACCTCTTATGGTAGATTGCTGGTTTCAGTCATTCTTTAAATTGAAATTTGTTAGGATAGAATATGAGTATCACAGAATTCAAATTTTTCAAACGGGACTTAATGGAATCAATTTCTTAATTAAAAAAATGTCAAACTGTGGGAAATATACTTTACAACTTCGTACTAAAATTGAAAATTATTCGAGTTTCTAGTTTTCCTTCAAAAAATTCTACAGATCCGAGTCGAAATATCTCCATCACCTATAAAAGCTAGAATCATTACCGAGTACTTTAATTTCCAATTCGACGCACTCTCGAGCCCAAAACGTCGATTTATCGTCAGAGTGGAGTAAATCGCGAGATGAAACCGAGCGCAGCATCCCCATCCACGGAATCTATATCCCGGCACGCGATAAAGGAGTAATTGCAGCGTCGAATCGTGTCGTTCGTTTCGATGAATTTCTCTTTCACGTGGGCGGAATTTCCAAGCGTTTTCGCGTCGCGTCCGTTAATCCCCTCTGTTCGCATCTGATTGACGTCGACGTTGCGGAACAGTTAATAGATAATGCTTTTTAACTTCATGTTTGACGCGACCGTTTTTCGCCGCGACTCGACGCAATTTATCTCGGCAATTATGTTCCTCGAATTACCACAGTCGAACGCTCGCACCTCCCAGGGTACTTTTTCGTAAAACCAGGGAATAAAGTCGACCGTGTATCTTAAAACGTGAACGTTACTCCTGGTTGTAGTTCTCGAGCAACAAATTCGATAGTGTCTCCTAAGGGTTGATGTTACACCTGAGTCGAAAAATGGTCCAGGATTTAGGAAGGCTAAAAAATACACCGTCTTAATATTATGAAGTTCAAAAAATACTAAAATATAGAAAATGTACTCCACGATTTTGTAACAAAAATTGAAGATTATTCGAGCTCCTAGTTTCCGTCGAAAAAATGGTATCCCCCAAGAGTTAACGTCAAATTTGATTTAAAAGCGTCCCCTATTTTTTAAATGTTACAAAATAGAGAGCATCACTTCCTGCTCCCTACGTTGACCCATAACCTCTTCCTCCAGATACTTCCCCGCGATCCAAAAATAGCAGACGTGTCGCAGAGCAGATACCGAAAAGGACACCAAAAAAGTAACACGCGACTTATCGAGGAAAACCTTTAAACCTCTTCAATTGTATCGGCTGTAGAGGCTTGTTGCATTACACGATAGAACGACGTCGACGTAATCGTCCTGTTTGTTCAAAGGTTCGATTGCGGCAGCGGAGTCGGCACCGTCAGGAGCACGCAAACAGTGAGGCTGAACGAATGGAATACCCTGACTGTCTACAGGCATCGATGGGACGCTTGGATTCAGCTGAATCAAGAGAAACGCGTGGAGGGAAGATCGAAGGTAAGGATACCTTATCCCTCTGAAACGTCGTCGAACTGTACGTTCCTGCGACGGGGTTGAAAAGAAACGACCCTTTATCGACAAAATCCGTTTCTCACGACAGATTTCTCGGGGTGCACCGTCGCTATCCGAGGTAATTGCTGCGGCAATCGACAGTTGTCGACGGGGACTCTAACAAAAGAAAGGAAAAAATATTAGTGGAAGTTAGGGGATTAAAGGGTTAATGGTTGAAAGGTTAGAGGGACGTTTAAGGTGTACGATGAAATTGAGATAATTCAGACAGAAATTGTATGAAATTAATGAGATATTAGGTCTACCGGAAAGTTCTGTCCAGTTACAACAAGTTTCAACGCGCGCATATTCGTTAAAAATGATATACAAATTGCAATCACGCTGGCAAAATGTCACAAGTAATGATAAAAATTATATTATTCAATCAAATTTATCGAAGGTATGAGAAATTTATTATTTTGTTTTATTCTATAAACGGACAGAATTTTCCGGTAGACCTAGTACATAGTTGCCGAACAGTTACGCTAGGTCTAGTTTATCTTTGAAGGAATATGCTGGTAAGAGTAGAAGCATCAGGATACATTCTTACATTGGTACTGATCATTGAACCGATGTATCGGGGGTAAGTAATGGCAATCGATCCCCAAACTCGCGACGTCTTATGAATGGCGAATACGAATTTCACGTTCGAACACGTTCGAACATAATAACGAATTATGAATTTCACGTTTGAACGCTCTTCCCTGTGCACGAATATCTCCCGCTTCGACAAAAGACTCGTCGAGGCGTCCCGGAATCGACACGAGGCGTCGTTTCATACGCGCTCGCTTCCCTTGGCATAATTTTCCGCCGGTTAAGTGGAAGCAGTACTCGCGTCGGACGTTTCCCTTTAAAATTCCGAGCCCCGGTTGACGTCTTTAGAGACGAGCAAATCCTTTTCACGACTCCCCGTGCATTCTTGCCTCGGTGCACCCCGACGTCATCGTTATTCACCTGTATGCAATTCCGTCCGCGATCCGTGTTTCTCGGGGAAACGTTATTTTACGGGGAAATCGTCCATTTAATGACGGAGCCGCGAAACGCCCTCGCGATTATTCCTCGAGACACGCTCGGAACGAATTTTACGACGTTAATTACCGCTGTGTTCGGCGCAGGGTTGTGTTCAGGGAGGGTTGAGAAATAATGGATGTGGTTGTTTTTGTTATTTCGTTTTGGCAAATCCTCGCGGTTTGATCGAAGCTTTGATTGAAAATAATAAAATAACTTGGTAACGATGATGTTTCTTCAATTCTTCTGTTGGGGGGGGGGGGGGGAATTTAATTTGTACATAAATACACGAGGACAATTTCGGTTATATATTTTAGTTTTTTCTTTGTCGTTTGTATATGTTTTTTTTTTTTTTTTTATTGATGTGGACACGGTTTCCCTCTCACTGGAAAATTGATTTCCAGTTTAGGAGCGATCTCCCATCGAGGATGTATTAAAACTGACAAAATTGGGGTGGTAGTTTTCAACAATCCACCGTATCCGGTTCGTCCGTCGATCGGTTAACAGCCTGCAGAACAGTTTATTCGCCGATGTACATAAAAACTGATAAATTGTTTTGTCATCGAAACGAGGGGAAATTGTTTACGCGGAATCGATATTTAACACTCTTCCGATGAAAATACGAGGAAAAATTCCGGAACTCCGAATTTCCAATACCAAAAACAGAACGAGTGACTTGAAAATATATTTAAATTTATATTCAATGTAATTAAAACTTAAGCGAATCGTCTTCATTTAATAAATCTTTTAAGTCTTCCAATTAACACTAAACCTAGCGACGTTCGGTATCCTTCTTCGATCCAAGAAACATCCTTGCATTTTCTATTTCTACTTCTAAACAATTCCCAACTCCTGATCGAGCACGAAACGAGGGTGTCCGCTCTTTCGCGGGGAAGAAATCGTTGGGAAAACGTCGAAGGGGGAAAAATGTGGAAGTGGGAGAGAAATAATCGCGAATGGCACGGCGAAGGGCGACGAAATTGACTTACCTCAGACTTTTCCGCGAACAAGAGGATGGCTTCGTTTCGTTCCGTCTCATTTGTAAAAATGAAGGGAAAAAAGAGGGGTTGAAGGAGAAGTGGGAAAAAAGGGGTAGGCGAGGGACAAAGGTAACGTCGACCCTGTGAGTCGCGAAAACCCCAGCTAGAAATAAAAAACGAGTCGAGTAAGTGCCGGCGTGATTAAAACAGAGCACTGTACTTAACAATGGGGATACGTGTATGCGTTTCGTTGGCGAAAAGGATCCTACTTTCAGCGCGTCGCGGCTCTGAATGACAAGAACCCGTCAAAGAAGGTTTCTCGACGGGAGAATATTACTTTCGCTTCGAAAACCGATATAACCTGCCCCGTCGCACCTGCGGATAGCCATATTTTTCTCGAGAAGTGCACCCGATGCATCTGCAATGCTACCCTTTTGTTTTAGACGGGAACACGTGTATTCTTTTACATAAATCGATCCTACGTGGAATTTCGTGGATGAAAATAGAGAGGGAGAATTTTTAATGCAGGGAAAATGTGGAAAGCTTGAACACTTTGTATAAATTAAGTTGAATATTTTGAAAGATCAAGGTATTTTTACGCAATTGGTACTTTGAATAACTACTAACCAATCGAGTGACCTAACCTAAACTTTCCAGAGCACCTAATATTAATAAAGTCTGGACAGAGAAAATGTCACTGTACACCTTAGGGCCACTCAATATACGCAAATTGTGTCTTGTAATTAAAGTAAACATGCACTTAGGTTCTTCCAACGGGTATTAGACGTTCAAAGACAGATGGCCAATACCAGAGGGGGATGAATGGTCGAACCACGCCCCTAGAACAGACACCCGATCCGTGTAATCAGTAAAATGTACAAAGTTGCCCATAGTTTGCTCGATTAAGGAAATTCACCCCCGTCGCGATATCGCGTCTGGGGTTGTTTATCGATTCACTCGTCCCCGGTGCTACAGGGGGCTAATTTTACCCTAATTTACACGCGCTAGCCGCAGGAAAACTGGGTCGATGTGGGGTACGATACCCCCGTCGCGTGCGTGGTTTTATTAAAAATGTCCTAATACTCGGTAGTAAGGGATGCCATGATTAATTAAAACATTATGGTCTGATACTGCGCAACGTTTTACAACAGGCTTGGAAAACTTACTTAATTCATTTTACATGGCTTGGTAATTACGAAATTGCATGAAAAGCGAACGTCCATCTTAGCTTAGAAGCTTTCTTGGAGCTTTGACCATTTTTATTTAGTTGTTTTCGTTGAATACAATAAATCACTCTCGTAAGAATTTCATTCCTCCAACAATAAATATCGGTATCAATGATTGAAACTGTGTCGATGAAATTGCTGTTTAAACAATTAATTATTTAAGTAATTAAATTCGGTGAAATACGTTAGATCTTTGTACGTAATAATGAATTATCATTTATTGTTTCCATTCGGGATTTATTAAATTTTGCTCGAACTCGAAAATCTCTTGGTTAATTAAATATTCCTTGCTTCAATAACGGCGCAGCGTTTCATAATGAACTATACAAATTGTTTAATTCAGTTCACATGTTTTACGTAATTGTGAAACTTTGTTCCCTTGTTACGGAAAGTTCCTTCCTGTGCCGGTCATTGTAACACACTGGATTATATTTTACAATGAACTGCAGACCAAATTTCATTTTCAATACCGAATTAAATTCAATCGGATGAAAATTTTGATTTAGTGTTCAATGTGAATAAATTATTCTAAAGTAAACTCACTTTAAGTATTTTAAACGTATGAAGCATTTCATTTTAATTCCCCTTTTTTATTAATAATATAATATAATAAACGAAAATACTTGAAGTAACTTATTAAAACGCGAACAAAATTGATTTCAACGTGCATTTAAATGAAATCTTTTTTAAATAATACCATATTGAACCGAATAAACCTACAAGAGACAATCTTTTTCCTGCGTTAAAAATGAAAAATTCCCCCGAAAGGAAACTGGAACGCAACTAAAATGCTTCTATTGTTTATCGCGACTTTGACACGAATTCACGCTTCGCACCTGCTGGATTCCGTATGCCCTCCATTTTTTAAATTCTCCTACAACTTTGCAATCGCAAACGCAGTAACGGGGCACGTTTCATCACATCTCGACGGCGTTTTCTTTAAATTGCACCACCGACGAGCATTTCGTCCTCGAATTAAAAGTCTTTAAAGGCTTTTCCCCCCCTCCCCCACCCTCCTCTGCCGCCACTTTATTTCTTGCACTCGGTGCTTTCGACCTCTCTCATAAGACTTGCAAATTGTTTCGTAATAAATTAGCACGGGGGCGCCTCGGCAGAAGGAGAAACAGGCGCCACTTTCTTCGCGAAATAGTGCTTCCGAGTGCTCCTATAAAAATAGCCAACTTCGTCCACGACCAACTTTCGCGAAACAATCGCCGGAATATTGTCCGTGTCTCGTCGTGGGAAGGAGATCTTAACTCGAGCGGGAAACCGCAATTTCCTGCGAAGAACCCGAGGCTGATCATCGGCAGGGAACTCGGAAAAATTGGAAAAGTGGCTCGTGTTTGTTTGTAATTTATTCCACACGTTTTTAACACCTGCACTTGGTAATAACTAGACTGCGGATCTTTATGCATTTATAGGAAATTTGAATGCACAAGAAACTACAAAATGCAAACAATATGCAAGAATATGAAAAAGATTCAAAGTAAAGTTCGTGTTATAATATTTGCAGAATAAAATAAATTCCTATTTAGGTACAATTTTTGTAGGAACGTTCGCGAAGATTTTATTTTGCATAAAGATCCGCAGTCTAATAATAACAATTCAATGTTTTAAACAGAAACCTTGATAATTTTCACTTCGAAAAATTCTCCCAGAAAGACCCTAGTATTTCCAAGTTCAGACTAAACCTCCCTTTTAACGTTACACGAAAAAAGGTGAAAAATCATTGAATTTTCATCGACAAAAGTTTTCTCTAAATAGAAGCACGAAAGGACTGTAATGCTTTCGGTCCAGCCTGGTGCATCTTTCGCTCGAAAAACCATAATTGATAGGCGGTTTCGCGACTCGATGACGACCAGTCTGTTTTTCCCGGCGGGACGAGTTTAATTGCCTTTAAAATCAGCCGGCGAATGGTTCCGCGAACCGGAGTCCACTTTATCGCCAAGTGCCATTAAGCACTCGGTGTCCTAACGACAGCGTCGTAATTAGAGGAGTCAATCCCCTCGACACCCGCTCCTTTTTTTCCGCTCCCTTTCTGTTCTTCCCACCATTCTCGACGGATTCTTTTTATTTTTCTTCCCCGTGTCGCGAGACGACGCGGCTCAAAACACAGAAGCCACCGGGTTTCGCGTCGTTGACACGTGCCTCGGTTACTTTCGTCGGATTTCACGACGCTCCCTTTCAGGACCAATCGATATCCCTAAAGAAATCGGGGCCTTTCTAGATCCATTTAATGTTGGGTTCTTTTTAAGAAATTGTCAACAGTTTTCTACCCTATTTATACATCAACCATGGACAGAAAAATAGATATTCTGATTCTTAAATTATCACTTTCAGGCATCATATACAAATACCCTGGCCAGAATTGTAATACCTAGCGTGCCCCAAGCAAACCGCAAACCCAGTTTACTCAAAAACAAAGCCTCGAACGAAGAAACTACACGCTACATTTTCAACGTACTTTTGCCTTCACAATCACAGCCCAATAATTAACACAACGCTAATTAGGAGATCCTTTGATGTAAAAATAATATTTCACGTTAGCAAATTAAACAACGCGAATCTGCGTACCTTGCTGGTTCCCATAAAAGAACCGGCTTGTAATTAATAAATTACGTTGCCTCGTTTAAAACCCCTACGGCAAAGAAAATCTGCTGTTACAAGTTACTAATAAGACTAAAAAGAAAAAAAAAAAGAAAATGTTAGCCAGGTTTTCTGCACCGAAACAACGCGCAATGTGCAAGTAAACCGCTCTCGCGATACAAAGCACGTTTCTTGAGCATCTAATTTTCCCGACTTTGCGACGGGTCAGAGAATAACCAGTTCCCTTCTCAGCTGCTTTAATTTTCTCTTCTTTTTCCGCACGACCAAGCACAAGAAAAACGAAATGAAGTCGCAAAACGATTCCTACGTTTCGCTCCATAATGGCGACTTAATATCTCGATACGGTAAACAACGAGAAGTATTTTTCAATTTCGTTCCGTGCCAACGACGCGTTGTGTTTATTTTTGTTTGTTTGTTTAATATATAATCTTTCCTGCCCAACTTTTCAATGGCGAGTTGCGCGTTCGTTTATTCCGTGTCTATTTGTTTCCGTTTGTTTCATTTTCGCTCGCTTGTTTCGTTCGTTCCGTTCGTTTCGTTTATTTCGTTCGTTTTCGCTCGCCGGGCTCGTTCGTTTCGTCTTCATTTAGCCTATTCAGCGTGCTCATTTAATCCGTTAACGGACTTGTATCCGCGGAAATCAAAAAGATGAAGCGTAGAATGTACCTGCTGGACGATTTAAAGAAGTACAAGCGCGTAATGGTTTGTTAAAAGTAATAATGGTGGCGAAGTTTAATTATTGAAAACGGAATATTGCGTAACATTAAATAATGCGTACTTTTGTGGTAGAATTTATGTTTAATTAAGGATGTTATATTGACTTTTACGAGTGTGCTGTGAACAATACCCTCCAAGCTTGGAGAAATAAATAAAATTCAATACACAAACCAACCATTTCAGATAAATTAACTCTAGCGACATTTTAATCTCGATAAATCTTACAGATAGAATTGTTTGCTACCTTCGCCACCCAGTATCACGGCTGCAATTCCATTTGCCATCGGAGACGTCGATACTCCCAAGACCGAAAGGAGACGTCCAAAGAGACGGAAAGAAAAAAAAGAAATTGAGACACAAAGCAGAACATTCCCTTTTCCGGCTCACCAGGCGTTCAGAGAGAAATTCATTAAAAAGCGAGTGCCGTGGTTCCCGGGTTTTCCTGGGGGTAAACCGTCGAAGTCGTAGGAAATTAGCCACCCCTCGGCACAGGGAGAGAGGATTAACTGCATCTGACGGCTGATCGTAACGTCAGCTGGCTCAGCGCGTCACCGCGGAGGAGCCATCTCCTCAAAGAAGCAACGGGGAATCCGATTGTATCATGCCGCCTTATAAAGTCGCCTACAAACGACGGATTATCCCCGTTCCACCCCTCGCGAGCCTCTACCATGAGGTTTCGGTGCGAATGGCCCAGATAGACGGGCAGCAGTTTCGCGTGAAAAATGGATGGAACGACCGAAGCCATCGCGCAAAGAGAAATAAATTGTACGCCACGTGGAGTTAGCCCCATGGGGGACGGGCGAGGGAGGGTGTTAAGAGGGATCGACGCAGGGGTCGTGGACATCGAAAATTTACTTCTATTTTTAGGGTTGGTGGAAAGCAGACCTAACGGAATACGTGGTCTCTGGTTGTTTGAATAAATAAAAAATCCACTGAGAATTATGTTGCAAAAATTCACCACCTAATAGGGTCCGCCAATCAACCAAAAATCGACAAATAAAGGGAAAATTCACTAACTCCATTAACCAAACAGTTAAAAAAATATTGAATGGTCCCCAAATCAGTTTCCAATAACTACCCTCTACGAGCAGATAATCGAAAATTGAACCAAATGTCGTTCGAAATGAACCTTACGGCGATAAAGAAACGTTCTTCCATTTTCCGTATTCCACGTCTCGATTAATTATCAGCCTTTAACAGAACGGCGAATTCGTTTATTTCGGAAATGAGTTCTCGGAGGGAACAGCGAACGGTTGACCCTTCGACGGACCGAACATCAAAGGGAACGACGTTAAATTTGAATTTCTGAAAGAGCATATCTTTTGACCGCCCGCCCATCGGGAACCTCATTTACACTAATATTTGAAGTATTTCTCCCGTCTCGGTGTTAATAGTGCTTGCTTCGGTTCCGTGGAACATCAATGTGCAAGATTCGCGCTACGCTCTTTTTCCCTTTCTCATCGCGATATTTTCGTAATGGCTTACCCGCAACCCCTATCCCCGTTGGATCAAAAGATTTACCTCGTCCGTCTCGACGAGCCTGTAAAAGTTCCACGGAAGTTTTCTAGCCTACGGAACAGAGGCATCGGTCGTTTAAACTTTCCGTAATTACGAATGAGGCCCTCGAAAGTTCAGCCATCTGAGTTCAACTCCCTCTGCGCGTTTTGTCGCTTTTGGTAGGGAAAGCTTGTTATCGAGACGAGCCTGAAATTAGACGAAAACAAAATGTTATTTTAGGGGAACACTCGTTTGTTGCTTTTCTGTCTATTTGTGGTTTTAATGAGCCCCCGTTAAACTTTCTGGGACATCAATGTTCTTCATAGAAAGAATGAGCTGGGACATTTCATTTTGTACGTCGCTGCTTCGTTCTAGGTCATGGCTTCTTATTATTGACAGTGATTTGAATAAATCAATGTTAACGTGGTTTAGAATGCTCCAAAGAACACAGCGAAAAATAAAACTTAAGAAATATGCATATAATTAATTATCGTTGATTTTTAATTCCATATATTTCACCAGTAACATTTAATACTTCAACATTAATCACCGTCAAATAAAAACTTCGTTCCACTAATCTCCAAAAGAAAACTTTCCCAAAACCTTGATGATCTTTTTTACCAAAAAAGTAAAGAAAGTCGATGCAATTAGCTGCCTTCCTCGAACCAAAAAATATCTAGGTTATCTCGATATCGTTAACGCGTTCAGTTCTTTTTCCTCCAGCGGCGAGAATTTTAGTTGTCGAATAAAACAATCTCCCGTTCAGTTCTAAAATCATTAACGCGAACTTGGTAGCGAACACGGTCCTAGCAGAGTGAAATTAAAACTCGAAAGTCAATTACAACTTGTCGTCATCGTTTCTCGAGAGATCTCGAACGAGAATCCTGGATCTTCCCATTCAACGACGAACGTGTTCCTCTCGATCGACCATGATTCCGCTCTTATTTCTTTTAATTGGAAGGAAAAAGTCGGCATTTACGCGACACTTCGAATGTAATTCGAGCAAAGTTCTCTTTACGCTCGCGAAGAGGAACGAATCCACCGATGCGTGCTCGACTAAAAGAGATTAAATTGAAGGATACGCTCGCAAACTCGCTTTGCGATTTTATTTTCGTTTATTATGATCTTTTAGTTCACTGGACTCGACACTTTGCGCGCTCAAGTGACAGCGAAATTATTTTCAATACTTTTAATCAACGAAACACGCGCAAGTGTTTTTCGAGGGCCGTTCGAGTGGAAATATTAATTGGGAGAAAATTAATAAAAGTTCGATTGTTATCCACGAATGTGTTCCCCTTTGCGACACCTTTTCAAACAGTATTTTTAAGCGTACTTCTATACTCGCGCAGTTTTCGAGCTATCGTTTACCCCTGCAATTATTATATTTTCGTTAGTAATGAATTAACAGGTATTCCTCAGTTATTTACTCTATTTTGAAAACCACTGATTAAACTTGAAGCTCGAAGTACTTCAAAACGTTTCATTTACGACCAAACTGAAAATATTCACTACCATATTAAATTCATTTAAAATTATTCCTTGACTCGAAATCTAACAGAATCTCCTACATTTATTATTTTTGGGTTGCACTCTCAATTCTATATGAAACAAAAATTAAACTATCACTCGAATCTAAAAATACTTCAAAACATTCCGTTTACAATCAAACCTAAACAACATAAAATATTCGCCACTATATTAAATTCATTTCACATTGCACCCTTGGGAAAAGGAGTCCAAGTCCATGAAATCTGAAGCAATGTCTGTGGCCATGATTGAACGAGAGTCTCCAAGAAGTCGAGAAATCCTCGAGGAAGCTCGATAACTCCCATCTCCGAGATTCCCGATCAAAATTATTTTCTGTCTCGATCATGGCAGTCGAAAGGTCTCGCCGTAAGTTTCTCCGAGGTGGAAGACCTTTCAGCGCGCCGCTGCGGGGTAGGAGCATGATTTTGAGACGAGTCCAGGGTCGATACACCCCGAAGAAAGTTTCGAGACTTTTGTAAGTGCATTAACTTGGAAACCTGTCGGAGGGTCGTCGACAGAATTCCGCTATACGTGCACGCCGCCCGACACTCGCGTGTTTGATACGTGTACGCGAGAACGCAACCGTGCTCGGATACAAGAAACTCGCTCGTCAGCGGACGCGCTTAGACGTGTCACCTGGGCAAATATGGGTCACCTCGGATATGCATAATCCGCGTAAATTGCTGCCATCTCCGACTGCATCTCGACGTCTGCGCGACGCTCTCGAGAAGCTGCGTTGTTGGACGATGCTATTCGCGCGAAATATCCACGGGGAAGCGTCGAAAATTCATGCTAAGTGGATTTGTCAGCATTGAAGTGACGGATAGGTTGAATGGATAGATTCATTGGACGGGAATTTGGCATTTGATAGAGATTTTCTGTTCTTGTGTCCTATCGAGAACTATTGATCAATTATATTTTGAGTGAATTCATCGACCAGTCGGGTAATCAACTATAGGTAATTTCGGTTGCATTTTAAAAGAACAGATTTCAATTGCAGTTAATCCAAGTGCGACTGCAAATTCAGTAAGGGCATGGTTCTTACGTAGCGGATGGTGTTTATTTTTTTAAATGGTCTTGGACAACACAATTCCGAATCCACAACGTAAGAATCTTCTTTCCCCTGAATTTTTCTTCATCTTCTTCGCGTTTCTTTTCTGCGACTTTCCAACTTACATTTCTTATCTACTTTCCTGTCCCGGAGTACTAATGTCCTTACTGCATCTCCTACAGTCTCGTTCTTACACGACGTTATATTTATATTGCCCGTTTCCTCAGAATTTATCTACAATTTTCCTCTCACACGTAACAAATAATTGAAAATACTATAAAAATTATTTAATAATATCTCGAGGTCTTCGCCTACAAGACCACATCAATTATCGAACCAGGGAACTAATTACATTCGATGTAATCGATTTGTCCCCCCTCTCACTAAATTCATAGATACAGCACTATAATATACGCGCGCGTGTTAATTGAAATCTCAATTGAAAGTGAATCTTTCATCCAACTACCAATGACTACAAAATCTGAAAGTTCCGACTTCGCTAGAATATTTAAGCAACTGCTAAAGTTTCTAACCACATACTGAACACACGCATTCGAAATCTCGACGTGGTTCCGCCATTATTTCGTTCGCGAGGAAACTGCGCAAAGCGCGCCGCATCAATTTAATTTATTACACCGGTGATGCACGATTTGCTGAGATATAATCTGCGCGAGAGGTGAGTATAACGAGGAACGTTTAACTGCGCAACCCGTCGAGTTATTACAAAATTGAATATTCTACACCGTCAATGTTCCAGACGCGTCTCGCGCAACGCCCAGAAATTCCTTCCGTAATTGCTTGGTCTGTAAATAATTTTCCCGACATCGGGCAAGTACGGTATCTGCGGTTTACGCGATATCCACCGCTCTGAATTAGACGCGTGTTTTCATTAATGAAGTGGCACACGTTGATGAAAAGTTACGGGAGTATTTAATAGCAGCGAAAGGTGTTCTTGAAATTCTGTGAAACGAGGTAAATTGAAAAGCAAAGTTTAATTATATTGGCGACGAAAATGGCGAAGGAGATTCCAAAGAATTTATACATAGAAAGAAGTTCGCGTAGTATTATTCTTTGAATTTGAACGCGAGTTATGCGACGCGTTTTGATGCAACAATTCGGCCCCCGTTTACTCCCCTGATTAAAATTGTTTAATTTCGTGGCTGTGCTCGCGAATAATCCCTACTTCAAAATCCATTGTATAAATTATAATAATAATTCATTTACGCAGATAAATCCCTTCAATATTCCGTGCACAATACATATACTAATAACAAGAACGCGATCATAGATCGAGGTCAGTTCACAGAGTTTCCCCAACTCTAGGTCCCCAAATTTTTAATTACTCCAATTGCGCGATTAAAATTTCTAATTTCCAAATTTTCCAGCCACAATTCCCACATTTTCTATCGTACGATAAAAAGGGCATTGCGTTCGAAGAACGAAAATGTAGAGTGGGCGAGAAAACAACCAAGAATTGAATAAATCATAAAGCGGTTGCAGAATAGCGCGAATTATACAACGACTTTATGCAACTACGTAAACCGGACAATTCTGGATTTGATTACAGGGCTTGTTTGCGAGGATTACCTTCCGCGAACCGCTCTTCGTCGGCGGCCCCGGAAACACAACCGGCCTGGAGCGACTTCCGGTGCGGACCGGATTTAAGGGTTGCGTCCGGCATCTGGAAGCCAATGAACACCGCTATCGCTTCCCCCTTGCACCGCAGGGGGATGCTGCGAATGGTTTCGACGTTGGTGAGTATAATTTTCTTCCAAACCAGAAATCAGATCGATCTGGTGCTTCAGCGAGCAAGTTTGCGCAAAGATCGATATCCAAAAATCATTAATTATTTCGTCTTCGGTATTTAATTCACTCTTGGAATATTCATGAACGTAATCTCCGGATTGAGTAGCGTAGCGAATAAAAGGTTACACGCGATATAAAAGTCAATCAAGCGAATAGCTGCGCGAGCCAGGCGGAATTACTTTACCTAATGTGATTGAGTTTGAAATATATTGATGAATTTCTTATCGATATCCAGCCAAATATAAACTGAAGATTCTATACACTTGGGACTATACAGTCCCTATACAGTCTGGCAATCTCAGACGCAAATAATCCATAGGAATATATTTCTAAATAAATATCCTCTGGAATATACTCTTAGCTACAATAAATACTCCACGAATTTGTTGCTCATTTTAAAATGTCAACACATACCTTATCAAATTTGAAAACGAAACTTTAGAGACATACATTTAAATAGCGAACCTGTCAAAGTGTCGCGTACACATTTTTCTCCATAATGGGGTCAGGAAGATAATTCCCCCGGCTTATCGAAATCGTGTCAGAGATTTTCCACGCCTAATTCTGGCACAAAGCAAAGGTTAGAAGCGTTCCAACGACGAAGGTTTGGCGCGTTACCTTATCACGAAGTACCAAGAACCTCCCGAAACCGGTCAACCGACTGTCGAATCTTCCATTGAAAGGTTCAAGGAGGAGATACCTATAATCCTTCCAAGCGTAACCTCTCCGAGTAGACAGCTTTTAAGGGCATTCTCCCCGGACGATAGACGTCCGACCACTCCGCCACGTGCAACTCCATTCTCGGAGGCAGTGTATAATACATCAAAGGGGCGCATTCCCGTGTACGATGCATTTTTTGGTCTACGGCTGGGCCAGCCTCAAAAGGAAAACCGCATGGCGACGTCGAAGACGATGCCAGGACAAAGAGGAAACCGCGAGGGACGATATCAGAGTAAATCGTCCGTGGATCTTCTCCACTCGTCGCGACTCCGTTTCACGGATACTCGGGAAAGTGTTCGTGCTTGCGAAAATAAGTTGTTCGGGTTGTTTTTCCTCTTACAAACTCCTCGTTGAGATTTAACGAAGTTTACCGAAAACTGGGTCGATTAATCGCGGAGGTCGCGATTTTTACCAACAAAGCGCTCTACATTGCCAGCAGAGAGTTCTATATTGCCAGCGGAGCAATATGTCTTATCAGCAGAGCGTTCTACATTACCAACTCTCACCTACTTTCGTTTGAGTTTCAATTCTTTTTCTGTACGTCTTTTGTAGTAGTTCTGTATTAAACAGAAATTTAAATCAGAATTCTGTTAAATCGTTTAAACAGAATCTGCAGCACGAAATTGTGGAATGACTTACAATTAGTAGCTGCTGCTGGTTAAATTTCATATAATAAATTGAGTTTGTTTGTATTCATTTCCAATGAATTAAAAGTGAAATCTTAATAAGCAAATTTATACTGTGTACAGATAGTTAAGCGTTGTTCGTGTGGTGGTGCTACGTTTATCGGTGATTTCTCGATTCAATTCTTGCCTGGTTTGTTTCCCATCGAGTTTGCTAATCCTGGTTCAGAAGAGCCAATTAGTCGGAATACATTGACGTACGTTGAAAACGATACCTAATAAAAAAACCCGCTGCATGCCGTTCCTCCATTGTGTTTCTTTGTTACCAGTATAATTTGCATGCTCTACATATGTATACACCGAGCGAACGACGCGATTCCTTTTCAGAGTATCTTTTATTCCCTTCGCTTTCAAGTTGCGCATTCATTGCGTGCGTTTTTACCTCTCGACGTTTACGGACGAGACTCGACCCCGAAGAATAATGTCAATTGCCGGAGTAAAGTGATTTATCCTCCGTAATTCACTGTTGCTATTGTTTCACGTTGCCTCGAACGGGACTAATTTTGTCTCGATTTTTATTTAAGCGAGGAATTGAATGATAAAGTTGCGAGCGAGCTTTTGTAATTTGAAAGAAATTATTTTTGTGGAATATCAGTTATTTTTAAAGTGTACGATCGTAAATAAATTTTCGGAAACTTCATTTTTATTATTAAAATTTAATATTTAACTCTTTTCCTATTATTGAAATTTAATATTTGATTACTTTCCTATTTCTTAAAATTTCGTGTCAAATAATATATTCGAACGGTTCGAAGAAGATACTTGGCGAACCGGAAGTTCGTGCAACGAACACTGAAGGGTTTTCCAGGGAAATTCATGCGACACCTGTTGTCTTCCGTGATATAGGGGTTAACTCGCGCGACCGATACCGGCGCAGCTTCGTCCGAAGCAAAATTTAACTGCAAAACGCCTAATTATGGATCGCGGTGTTTCGTCGTCGTCATTATCGTCGAGTGGAATTGCGAATCACCGCGGCGAAATAGCCTATTACACTTTTACGTTTCGCGTTATGGACGTCGAGCGATTCTGCGCTCTCAAGAATTTATTTCCATCTGGATTGCCAGCTTTCCGTCTCCTCAAAACTCGTGAAATTAGATACGATATTATCCGCGGGGCTTGCTACTTTCAGCGAAACACAAAGTGATACTTGTTTAACTTTAGTTGGTTCTTAATTAACTACTCGAGGAACGACGACTGTGCCTAGTGGAAATATTATTGGAGAATCGTAAAGTCAAGATGATTACACAGCATGTCACGCCTAAACCAGACCACCTGAATGTCTCTTTCGATTGTGATTTCACTTATAAATGAATTTTTTTCGTATCGTATTATGTAGCTGACATTAGAATACCGATGACAGGGCCATACAGGTTGTTTGTCGAAAAGGAATTTCGATGCTCGCGAAACGATGACGTCGCCTCGATAATTGATTAACGCTTGATAATTAACGCCGAGCCCTTGATGCAGTGGCGGCATCGACTCGCGCGCGATTAGCCACGCCGCGCTCTTGTCCTGACTTTGATCGTGAACTAATTACCCGACGCGAAGCGCACTTCGGCTCAGAATTTAATTTAACGCATTCCCACGGATGCGACGTCGTCGTCGCGTCAACTAGCGTTACGTTAATCAATGAGTGCGAAAGAAGGAAGGAATTTTTGGCCGGAGGCCTTCCTTTCGATCAGCCTTTGAATTTTTCCGATCCTAACGTAGGGGAGGTCTTAATCTCTGCTCTAGGAATTCTTGAGAGCGTCTGCAGCGACGTTTCTTACGATCTTCTCTCGCTTTTTGTACGATTTTGTATGATATTTCGCTTTTTTCTTGGGTAATTAGTTGATAGGATCTTATAGCAAGGATGTTGCTGGAAATTTGCTAGAAAGATGAGAAAAAATCGTAGAAAGTGATTGCTAACCTCTAGATTTGTTTATGCAAATTAACACTTTCAAGGGTACAGAAAAAGAATTTGAAATTTAAATGAAAGTGAGCGAGACATGGTAACGTAGAACACTTCCCTAGCTTAGATATACCGCGATATTTTGATTAATATATAGAGAAAACTTTCGAATAAAATGTTTGCTCAAACCAGCCGAAACGTCTATTATTATTCCCCTTTCGCGATCAATATCGGATTCGAACAGAAATGTTCTCCCGTTGCATTCATGCTTGGCTATTGTTTCCCGCGACCGCACGAAATATAGAAATATTATATTAAAATATTACCTCGAAATATTAATATTCGGTATCCCCAATCACAGAAGGTCGTTCTCATGAGAAAGATGGTTTCCACGGAATAAATTTCCCTCTGTTTAGTATTTCGCGGCGGGGTTAATCGGATTACTTTCGGTGAATAAAACACAATTCCAACGAAGGAAACGGGGCGGTAGTAAAAGGAAGCGGAGGGAACGTGACTCGTATGGACTTCGTAATAATGAATGACCCAGACGATTTTTAAAGTTCCCTATGCCGAGGTGGAATCGAGGTTATTCGATTCGACGGGGGTCGACGAACTCGAAACCAGCCGAAATCACCTGATCGAAGTTTCTCAATTTACCAGACGTTACTTCTCTCTCCTCCTCACACTCTCTTCTTTTTAAATCGAGATTCTCTATGCATTAGTAACGATAGACGAAGGAGAAGCAGTCCTTCCAGGCGCTGCTTTCTAACCTGACACGATATTTTATTGCTCATGGTACTTGAGATACGCGTTAAGTTTTAAATAAACGAGGAGGACTCCTTCGTGGGGCCTCGTAAATTCCTTGGAAAAAGTCTGGCTACGTTTTAAGACCCAACTTCGATTTCCTATCTCGAGGTTCATGTTCTTTTTTTGAACTTATGAGATACCTGTAGATGACAGAATTGGAGAGTATATTATGGATATATAAATTGGCAGTAATGTTTACGTTTTTATATTTTTATATAAACGTACAAATTTACAAATAACATATATTTTGATATATTTCATATGGTCATATATTTTGAAATGTATCAATATACATGTTACTTATAAATTTATATGTTTATATGTACGTTCATATAAACACAAACATATGTAAAAATATACATATGCAACATTGAAATCCAATCGCGTTAACTAAACGATCGAAAACACGATTTTACCTGAATTTATTTCAAACGAATAATTTCGAGAAACTGGACCAAATCGGAAGCTTCCCTTCCGTAACGAGGACGACCCTTTCGCGAGATTCTGTTTGCATAAACGGATTTTTTTTTCTCGAATATCTCTGTTTACACGTACTTCTACCTCCTCCAGCGACGAAGTCTAATTAGATTTTCTTCGAGCAACGCGATCGATGCTTCCCTCGAAGTTTCCTCGTGAATTCACGTTTTTCGCGAATTCAACGGCCAGTAAGCACCGTCCTCGAAAATTCTCGACCCGTTTCGAAATTATCGAGGCGTACAAGTGTCGTTAAATAAATTTCCCGAAGAACAGAGGAAAGGTCTGCCACCTCTCCGCGATGAAACTAAACTACTTGTTGGTTGGGTCATGACCCCCTGGGCACAATCTCGTAACGATTGCCTCCAGAGTTTGTCGACCTGCGACGCGACCAACCCTACGATCGTATTTTCTAAACTAAAATAACATGCGAATTCTATATGTAGTGCTTAACACTTCGACTGCGAAGCGCGTATGGACTCAGAGAAATGTTACAACGCACTTCCTAGCCTACAAAAATTTAAAGAAATTAGGAATGCAAGAAGAACGAACACCAAACGTGACAAATAAAAAAAGCAGAAGCTTGAAGCATCGAAGATTAAAGCTTGCGTACAACTCCGGCTACGACAAAGAAATAAACCACTTCCCAGTTCTCAGAAATTCCCCGATAAAGTCGAGCGAGCACATTGGATGATAATTCCGACGACATCTCCGTTCCCAGCATCGGCGAGGAGCGGAGAGTGGTTGGGGGTGTTTAAAGCTTTCGTATTTTCGTCAAATATTTGCTCAGATAGTATCGACGCGTATACCAGAAGCTGAAGAATCGAGCGATATTTCTCGAGGACGAGTTTCTCTGGCAAACCGTATGCAGTCGACGCTTTTTCGCTCGGTGTTTATTTGAGAAAGGATTTCGCGGCGTCGCGAAACGAGATTCTAGCGATACCGAGCCATAGAGGAGAGAATCGATCCGATGTATTTATTGTTGTCGTTGCAGAGGAATGCACCGCGGACAGATGCAGCAAGGTGCCCTGTTCCCACGGCGGGAAATGCTTGACTACCGGCGGCGACACAGCCGTGTGCCTCTGTCCCCTCGGATACACCGGCGACCTGTGCGAAACTAGGGTGGATTTACAGGTAAATCTAAATAAATAAAATCCAATTCTGTCCGTCTGTTTGCTCAATTACCGCGAACCTTGAGGCGCGCCCGCAGGGGAGTCTTCTTTTTCAATGGGGTAGGAACAACTGAATCAAAATGAAAATTGGTGTATGGATGGCTCTTTCGATGTGGTTTGATTGGATATATTTTGTTTTATCGAAGGGTGGCTTGGGTGAGATTTTTCTTTATTCATAGGAGAACGTGCAGAGATTCGCAATCCCCCGATTAAATCGTGACAAGAAATATTTCCACCTGGGAACCCCCTAAAAAAGAGCAGCGAAAGTCTGAGTCTCGAGAAGGACGATTTAATTCGGTGCGCGAGAGCGTGGATGGTCCCTTTGAAAAATGTTATGAGGTGCGGGGCGATACCTGGGGCATCATTTACGTCCTCCCGACGCACCGCTGACCCGCTTTTCTTTCTGCGCGAGTAAAAGCTACGTCCTTGGCGATAACCCGCTCCCACGGGTCCGCGGAGGAAAGTGACCCTGTATTATACGAAAGACCAGCTGCAGGATAGATCCCACGAGGGAGAAACCATTTTCTCGCGGCGACGACGTACTCGCCCGCGGTAAAGATCCGCCACTTTGCTTATCGAGTTCGCTCGGTGCGAAAAACAGTCCCCGTGCAATCTCCTCGCTGCCTTGTCGCGATAATAAAGAGAGACGAACAAGCTCGGTGACAATATCTGTCAAATTGGTAATGGGAAGTTTCTATACGTCGGTACGTGACGATGAAAGTGCGCTTTGGTTGGTTGCGAAGGATTTTCTGGAGGAGGTTTCACGATTTTACGTTTCAACTAGCTATGCCCCGCGGTTTCACCCACGTGGAATACAGGATTGTCTCGAAATAAGCAACTCGATAATCTCCATCTTTTTATGTGAAGTCGCTTGCCGAGTGAGAGATCTGACAAGAATTGAGAATCCCGTGAAAACGAGAAGCCACTTTATTTCGCCCGGGATGTTTTTATCGGTCGTCCACTATTTATTTTTCCAGTCGCATGTCCGTATCGTGTATCAGTCGTTGCGTTCCGCGACTCGAAATGAAATTCGAAGCGATGTCGATGAATTAAATCACGGCTAAACGCGAGCCCCGACGGTCGACCGACTATTTCCATTCGATCCTTTATCGTGAACGCGAGCGAGAGGGTTCGCAACGACGTGAAACGGGCTTTTGAAGTCGCCGCCGATAAAGCTTTCGGAAAACTCGATCGAATTGTCGGCGGCGTGCATTATATGGAATTAAAGGGGCGACGGGCCTGCACCCTCGGAGTTGGAGAACGAGTTTGAGTTTCAAGTGACACTTGTTAGCTCCATGGTCCTTCGTGGCTGTTTGTCGGACGAGCTTAAAGGAAGTTCCGTTTCGACGGGAAATACGGTTATCCAGGATGAGTAATAGAAGCCCTTTGCCCAACGGCAACGATTGATCAGTATTCCCTCCCGGAAATTTCCGTGAAACCGTACGAACCGGGCGAAACAAAATAGCGAACCGATAGAGGCTGTTGCGAGAGACTCTCTTTAGGGATGCTTTATTTTGCTTGGAGTGCAGACAAATTCGAGCTGACTTCTCGTACGACTGGTAGATATGTTTTCACTGCTCGTAGCGCGATGTTAAATATACGGTGTTTATTCGTTAAGGGGGTATTCTAGTCTGAAGTGATCCAGTAAAAAATCATTAAGTGCTTCAAAACTTGACTGCAATTATATTCTGTACGTTGTAATTATAACACTAATACAGATTCTATTCTCTCGTCATACGAATGTTATCGCTTCCTAGCGTTCTAAATTCAGAGTGTTCTGCTTTTATCAGAATAGATTTGATCGTTTGAATTGAAGCAGTTGGTAAACAAGAAAGCATTCGCTCGTTTCTGCTAAATCGTGCAGTTGCCGTAGTTCAAAGTATCCGAATGCGATTGCACGTTACGAGAACCGTTTAAAGAGTCTGTGGGAATCGTGTTCGTAGCAAACGAATCATCGAGTACCGTGCTTAATTATACCACCGCGCGCCGTATTGAGTTCTTGAAACGTTGGATAACAATCGACGATCTTGCTCCAGTCGTCGCTACGGATGATTTCATACAGTGACTGCGAAAAGTATTTTCAGGCGAAGCTTTGCGTAGCTCCGTTCAGTAGAGATCTAATTTAAGCTCGAAATTTTGATTTCGGATAGAGAGACTAGAAGTAAAATGGAGGATTAACAAAAACGGGCGAACATTAATTTTGTTTCATGACTCTGCAGTTGAAATTTTCCAATTTTCTCTCCCCAATTTTCTTTGATCCCCAATTGAAATATAAACTTTACATTATAATTGTACAATTGAATTCATTGAAGCATTTTTCTTACTGATGAATTAAAAACATTTAAGTCATTCTCATGAATAAATTTGTTTTGTAACCTCCTCCTTTCTTCCTCGCCATTTATAATTCTTTATTCTAGACATTTCTAAATTAATTAAGAGAAACTATACGCAAAAAAATGATTTATCCTATTAAAATTGATTCGGAAACGAGCCTGAACATTCTCCCTGGATACTTTTCGCGCTCACTGTACGAGGTGAAACGCGTGCCGCGATTTTTCGCGTCTCCCGAGTACAAAGGGGATATTTCCTCCTTCTTGGCGATTTTAAAACGTTTCAACGTGCACGAAGGCATAATACCGATCAATTTGTCCTCTCATCCGCAGACGCCACTTCACTTGTGCACGCACGTGTGCGTCGAAATATATGGCGGATTATGCGCCGCTATATATACGCTGATATCGATTATAACAATGGCGGATGCATTAAAGCCCGTCGTGGACGCGCGGAAACGCGTCTGATAAAATTGGTATCGGCTTGTCGGCCGATATTACTTCCGGGACACTTGGGAAAGTAATTTTAATACCTAATGGGGGAACGCTTAAAATTGATATTTTCCTCGCAATAATCGCGGTCCCCCTTCGCCCGTCATTTTCGTTTTATTCTTTTCCTTTCAGACACCCTTATCACCCTAAGATCTTTTGAATTTCCTCACGCGCTCTTTTCCGCGTCTTACGATCCTCCCTTATTTTCCGTTCTTGCACTTTTTCATAGGCCCCTTTGCTGTTTAGCCCTTTGAGGTAATTATTTTCAAACATCCTCAAGGAAATTGCACTCAACCTCAACAACCAAATAATAATACGTTAATTTCTTTTCTTACGAACAGCAACGAACCACCTAATATTTTCTAAATCGCCAAGCATGTGATTCACGATAGCTATCGTATCTACCCAGCAAAATTCAAAGCTCGAAGCTACAGAGAAAAATTCGCCTAACGACGAACCTCGATCCTTAACTTCGCCGCGCCACAAGATTGAAGTGTATCTCCTCCGTCGCGGTACATAAAACGGAATTTTATCCTCACCCCATCCACGTTACACCTGTTCCTCCTCGTTTTACCTCCCAGGTAGGTGCCATCCGTTATCGCAGCGCCGATGTTCTCGTATAACGAAACGTAAGCGAGCCCCGATGGAATTTATGCGATGATATAATGCGCGGCACACACGATCTCCGGAAACTCGCCAGGTTTAATTTAGTGCCTGTATCTCCGACGCGGAACCGCTTGCTCGCGAAACGGTCTTCCTGTTCGGTAACTACGTCATTTCGGAAATTGACGTCGCGAGATAACCGGTGGGAAAAATAAGAGGCCAACCAGAGCGCCGAGAAATAATGTCATCGGATAGCTTCAGAAAGAAGATCTTGGGGTAGCTTGCGCTCCGCGATTTTTCACCGTCGCCGATGAGAAATCGGCCGATTTATGGCGGTTACCTTGTCCGATGTTCCATAGACCACCGTGAGGGCTCGACGAAGCGATCGTTTGCAACAATAGATGGTAATAAACAATAATCGGGACTGACGATGTACTGTTCTGGGAGAATTTTGTAGCAACGTTGGGGAATATTGATTCTAAATAATGGAAATTTTCTCTGTGGTATAAATATTAACGTAACGAGTAACGTATTTGAGTTGTTGATCTGTGATTTTTGATTTGAGAAAACTCCTAAACGCAACTTAACAAAATGAGAATCGAGTGCTCCCCGTGCCATTGAATCGTTTCTCAGTCTCGTGCAATCGTTTTTCATCGCGGATAACGCGTCCTGCCCAAGGAAGCAAGGATCGACCGTCCCTCAACGAACAATTTTCCCAAGGAAAATCTGCCCGTCCGTAAGATAACCATACCCGATGGATTCTTTGGCTTGCAGGTACCGTCGTTCAACGGATCCTCTTATCTTCGGTACGCGGGATTGGCCGACACGTCGCTATCTTGGCTGGAATTGGCTGTCACGTTGAAACCGACCGCCATGGACGGCGTTATACTTTACAACGGCCACCATAGCGACGCTACCGGAGACTTCATCGCGTTGTACCTCTCCTCCGGACACGTTCAATTCACCTTCGATCTGGGAACGGGACCCGCCACTTTGAGGTAAGTCGATTCCCTTAACCTCCCCCGCGTTCCTAACCTTCCACGACATCACTCCCATCCCCTAAGCGATCGAGTCTCGATACTCGAACCTCGTTCGAAATCCAGGAACGTCCACGGCCCGACCTGTTCCTTTCAATTTCTTCGCTACTCCTTTCGACCAGGTCCTAGACTTTAATTGAATCGTTTGCGCGTCGACGAACGGATATTGTAATTTCATTGGGTACGTGCACGCGATAACTGGGGTGTAAAAGGGAAACGTAGGAGCCCCCGCTCTCGTTCACGTCTGATTAGACGGAGGAGGAAGTGTATTTTCCCGGATTCGGCTTTAACGCGTCCGCGAGGCTAGGCGACAATCCTAAACATACTCTCAACAATGAAATTAACTCCTCAGCTGTTCCCCGAACGAAAATCAAGTAATTGACGTATAAATTGAATAAATTACCAAAGAACACCATTCGTAAATTATCATACCCAACTTTAAGTTTCCATGCAAATCAGATAAAGTAGAGCCAGGTGAAAATGAAGCGAGAAAAGGGTGGAAACGACGTTTATGGAGTTCTGTCTGTACACCCGCGGCGCGGACAAGATCGCATTGATTGCGTCGCTTGTAACGCGGCATAACGAGTTTATGCGCGATGCGATCGATTAACGAAGCACGACGCCCGGTGTCGAAAGAACGCGCCGTATCGTTTAATCCATGCTATCCGCTGGTAACGATGTATCGACGTCGATCGGCCTCATCGCGAATTAAGCCTCTGAATATTCATGACGGAAAATCAGTACGCGCATCCTCCAAGGCACAGGATCCCAGGGGATTGGATCCTGGGAGCTCCATCGGGTCGCTTCATTTTTCGTCGTTTCATTAGGATTACATCCTTTGTTCGTGGAAAATCCGCGCATAGGCTGAGGAACGGGTGAGAATGATCTCATGGAGAGCCTGATGAGCTTTTTCTTTTGGTTTCGTCAACCCGTTATTTTTGGATAAAATTATACTGTTGTAGAAATTAAGGAAGATATAAATCAGAATTCAGTCTTTTGGTTATTTTGATTGTATTAGGTTGTCCCGAAAGTTTCTTTCGCGAATTGCACTCAATTATTTTATGTGGTCGTGTTTATATAAATAGACAATCTAATTTCATAGATATTCATGTTGTAACAGTAATGGAGCAAAATGAATCGTGCACAATTCAGTAATGTAATAACATAAAACATAAACTATTGTGCATTTATTACTTATTAATTATATTATTTCGTCGAAGCGCAGCCCTCCCGGAAAGATCCGTCTGCATAAAAAGGGTGTTTATCGAAGAGGTTCATAAAGTCAGCGCAAACATCGGCCCGGTTTGCTTTCGTATGTAAAACAGAACGATGTTTGATTTTCTCTAACGCGAAAACATACTCCCGACGTCGAGTTGATCGAGATTAATTAACGTGAAATATTTTTCGACCGTACCGTGTCCACGCGGTAAAGTTATAACGGGAAACGCGAAAACCCCTCGCGTTGTAGTAAACGGTAATTTAATTACAGCCTGATCGATACCGGGGAAATTATATTGCGATTGGAAATTAGATTCGTACGCGTTGTACACATTTAATGACGTGTGTTTAGAGTCAATTCGAGCACGTGTATTTTTTTTTTTTTAATTTTGATCCCGACTGGTCGATTAAATAAAATTTTATATTCACGTTGAAGATAATTATGTTTCAGGGAGTTCTTTATTTTATTGGGAACCTAGTATGTTTTACCAGGTTTATGTACCAGTCTTGCAATTCGTCCTCTACATTTATTTAATACTTGCTTCTGCATTACTTTGTATTTGCATTTGCTCAGACACCTGCCTTCATAATTCTTCCAATTAGGGGTGCAAGTGGTCTGTTGGGACCCACTGGCACCCCTATAGCTCGGGTACCTCGGGATTGCTAAACCCGTATTGTAGCTATAATCAAATATATTATAGCTATAGCCCCTGAGGGTACAGAGAAAGAACTCAGCGCGTGGCGAGCAAGTAAACTACTAGGGCCACTGCTTTATGGCCGCATATAACCGTAGACTATAATTGCGATAAAATAAACTCGACCTATTTTCGAAACGGTCAAATTTTGAAACCGTGTTGTAACAAAGAATTTATGGAAAAAAATGAAATAGTTCCCTTCCTCTGGTTTGTGTAAGAGAATTAAGTATAAAAACGTTCACTCCTTACTCTATCCCCATTAAATATTCTTAGGATTCAACATTTTCTGACAGACACCATTTTTAACGCTCTTCTCCATTCCTTCGCGCTTCGTCCCTTAACAACAGGGCTGAAGTTAACATTATCCTGAAGCACCATTTCCCTCACTGTCTGTATACTCTCTCCCACAATCATGAATTCCAATCCTGGTCCATTACACCGCAGTATTTATATTGTCAATTGTTAAGCAGCCTTCCTTACCTCCTGGAAGGATTTCTGGATTTCCCTGTCAGAATTATCCTCATCTTCCGCTACCTTCTGTGTACCAAGTTTCTTCTTGGATAAATACGCGTTCATTACTTACGCCAGCTCGCTCGAAATCTAAGCTAAATCATCTACATCTGCATTTTACATAAATGCAGAAACGACATTAAAATCGAATTGTATATATCTTTGAATTCTTTGTTCGTGTTTTCACTTTTCTGAAACTCCCTAATTCTGTTATATCTTGTGCTCCACGGCTATCGGCAACTCCCCTAACGGAAAACTAAGAATCCACGATTTCTCCTGCCGTTAGGAGTCCGCAGTAACGTTTCATTCTCTTTCAAGGGAAAGTTTTCCCTGCGTCGAGCCTGAGGACCGTTCGATAGACGACTCTCTCACCCCTACGCGATCCCCCAAACGTGGCTGCCTCAGCGAAATATTATCCATGAGCAAACTTCATTCGCATTCACGACGTTTGACCGGAATCACGGCGATGGGACTCCATTCTGGTTGGTTTTTTACCCGCTACAGATTTCCCACAACCCTCGCCCGCGAGGTTTCATTACTGGCTGACTGGGAACGTCACGTTTCATCTTCAACCGTAACCTCGACGCCCCTGACTTTTTTTTCTTTAGCTTAAAAACCGTATTTCCCTCGTGTTTAAGTTACGCGAGACGCAATAAACGCGTATGAATTGAAATATAATTATTTAGACGCGGAGTTTAATTATTCACTTGTTTTCGGTGGTACATTACTAATGTAAATTACTATTGGGAGATTTCGAGATGCAGACGTTGAATAAATTGTAATTTAACGGAATTAAATTGTAATTGCACTTTACATGTGAAACTTAATTACTTCAATTATATTTACTCATTTGTTTATGTAGTTTAGCAGGTCTCGAGATACGCAATCAAAAATACGATTCTTATTATGTATTGAATTGTACTTGGAAGGATTTTCCAACTTGAAAATTCGTCAACAAAATCGTCTATACGATGTTGCTTCTGTGATCGAACTGAAATTCATGCAGTCGAAGGGTGACATTATTGATCGATGTTGCAGAAGCGAGAAACCAGTACGTATTGGCGATTGGGTCGAGGTGCGAGTCTCGAGAACCGGACGTCTGGCGTCCCTGGAGGTGGAGGACGATCCTCCCCAGGAAATCCTGGCACCAGGAGCTTTCACGCAACTGTCTCTACCGCTCAATCTTTACTTGGGCGGTGCACCGTCCACGGACATGTACTCGCCCAAGATGAAAACGACAGCCAGCTTCGTTGGATGCGTTCAAACCGTCATTCTAAATCGTCGCGAGGTAAGGAGCAACAGCGACGTCTCGTTAAAATACTCGCGATATAATAAAAATAAAAAAATTGTAGAAGAGTTGAAATAACACGTCTTACGTTAAGGTGATTAACATTTAGAACATTTAGAAATTCTCTAATCGAACAAGATAATTTCCCTCGAAACGAGATGCGATTCCATTGGTTATTTTTCTTTCTGCTACGAGCAACCATCTGGATTCCCCGATGGCCACAGGAATAATCGAGCGTGTACCGAAAGCTCACGTTCGAGAGGCAAAAATATTTATTAACGTTCCGGATGGTTCCAATTCGGAGGAAATTATCTTGCACAACGAACGGGGATAAATATTTTTACTGGCATTAGACCGTATGAATGCACGCATTGCGAGCTTCAAACTCTTTTTCTTTCGGAGTTAAATCCCCTTCGAGGACCTCCGGCTGCAAGTTTCGCTTTTATTGCACCGAAGTGCACCGACTTGGATTTCCCTTTGTCGCGGAGGAACTATTGTCTACTTATAAATTCGCGGAATACGCTGGCAGTATTATTATAAATTCAACGTAATGCTTGGAAACTTGGTGCTGCGCTCTCGTAAGAGGGTTAATTCTCAATAATTGATCGCGGATGATGAAGAATTAATTACACAGTGGAGATCGATGTGGTCCGATGTAAGGATTGATTTTTGAAAAATCTTTGAAGAATATAAATATAGGTTTAACCTAGTATGACATAAAAATGTTGTTGGAGTCAATTCGACTTTTTACCTGGGTATCGCTACGAGAGAAACCACTCGAAACCATAAGCTACACAAATCCAACCACAGATTAAAAATTTCCCTTAATTCCTAGTGGAGGGAGCACGACCTTGAGCAGTGAATTTTCTCAGCCTAGATTTCCCCGTCAGTTTCCACGATTTTATCAATTCCACGCACATCGAGATGCAATTCTCATTTTGTTCGAGCAGATTCTCAAACGCGTTGGTTTTCTGCATGCAGATCGGAATTCTCGCCGAGGCTCTGGGCGGAGTGAACGTAGGGAATTGCGGACACGCGTGCGAGGCAAGGCCCTGCGGAGACGCGGAATGTCGTCCGCTACGAGACAGATTCACGTGTCGGTGCAGACCCGGCATGCCTCATCCGTGTCCAGCACCGGACGACAACACGATCCTCGGTGCCTCACCAGTGAAATCAATTGTGGGGACGCGATACGAGAGATCCGTGCCGAGCTTCTCCGGAAGCGAGAGCTACCTACACTACAACGACGCTGACACGATGAAGAGGTAACCACGAAAGAGTTCAGCATTTTTTTTTAAATATATGTATGACACGTACGATATTATTTTACATATATTATTAACCTCGGATTGAAGTGATTATTGACCCCCTTAAAAGAAATAAAAATTACGTATAGTCTTGAAAGATGAGTGTATAGTAAATGAGTATGCTATACTACAAATAAAAAAAAAAATAAAAAAAAAACCTTACGAATCTAAAGGAAACAAAAATCCAAAAGATCCCCCAAATATTGAAAAGTAACACTCCAGATTATAATACCGCCTCGAAACCAATAAAAATCACTGCTACACCTCTTCTTTTCTTAATAAAATACCTTCTGTCCATTTTCGCCAAATCCAATCTTCCTCCCGCAGGATAATAAGCTACAGAGTGGACATCAATATGAGATTCCGGGCGAGCAGCAGTAACGGTCTGCTGCTTTGGAGCGGCCGACAAGCGGATCCGCAGGAACAAAGGGACAAGAACGACGACTTTCTTGCCCTGGGCTTGGATCGCGGTTACCTGACTCTAGCTTATAACCTGGGCTCCGGCGAGGCCGTTCTGCGGTACAATTTAACGAGACTGGACGATGATCTATGGCACCGCGTTCGGGCAGTTAGGTAACCGCGTTAGAAACTCGCCCGCGGGCTCGTAACCGTTGCATCGGCAAGTTTAAATTCGATCAACGGTTTTTAATCGCGTCCCGATGTCCTGAAGTTGACCGATGTGTCTTTAGGAACGAACAGTGGGCGTCGTTGGTGGTCGACAGCGGCACGGGAGTCTCGGCGTCGTCGCCAGGACAGCTGAGACAGCTCAACACCGACACGGGCCTTTACGTTGGTGAGTGTGACACTTTAACGCGATTGCATCACCTCGTGCACTCCCATTAGTGCATTAGTTCAATGGAGAAGCTGTTGGGGAAAGTCTGTGTACAACGTATACGTTGCAACACTGTGAGTGGTAGAGGAGTTTAAGGATTTTTTGTGTAGCGTGTTATATGGAAGTTGAGAGTTTGGAGAGGATTGAGAGGACGAATAGTAGAGGAGTTTCAATGATTTTTTTAGTACTGAATTATATAGAGGTTGAGAGTTTGATATACGTATAAGAGATGAGTAGTGGAAGAGTTCTAATCATTTTTTGAGTACTCTCCGAAGATCGAGAGTTTGATATACAAAAGATTTTTCAAGAGAAGGAAGGAAACTGCGTTACGTAAACCTCCTCCGCGTGCAGTCCAGACCCCCCTTTGGAACATTCTTTCAATCTCCCGTACATACCTTGGATATTCCCATAGGTGGTGCGCCAGACATCGTGAGGACAACAGGGGGCAAATACGTGAAGGGGATCGTCGGTTGCATCAGCGACTTAGTTCTGGACTCTGACTTCTCCGTCGCGCTGCTATCACCTGCACAGGCGACAAACACTCACTCGTGCATCCCCTGAAAGACATCCGTGCCGTCCGAGATTAGGTGGTTGGGTCCACGCGCGCACACGCTGGACCAACGCTAGGATATGAAAATATACATCACGATGAATCGCTGGCGAGGCCAGGACAACGACGATGCAGCGTTCAAAGTGGAACCTCGAGAGAGAGAGAGAAAAAAAAATAAATAAATAAAACGCCTTGAACGCTTCGTCACATCGGCGTGCGATTTGTACACCCCGATCACAAACACACACGGTTCATCACTTTTTGTACAGACTCATCCAACGACGAAACCCTCTCCGAGAAGGGGATAAATTAAAAAGGAAAAATGGAAAAAAAAAGAGAAAAAAAAAAGTAACGATACGAAGACAGAAAAAATGGTTAACGGAGGGACGAAACGAGGATGTCTCGTTGGATTAGCGGTCAACTTGTAAATATTAACGAAAGGTAAAACGGCGGTGTTTTCGGAGATCTCTGTCGGTCGCATCGCGACGTATTTCCGTTCTGCGACAACTTCCTGTCCGCGACCTTCGCGATCGAAGGATCGACCACATCGAAACACCAAGTTCTCACAGCGAAGGAAAATGAAAACGAGAAGAAGGAAGGTTCTGTTCCGCTTATCATCCGCCCACCCCCTCGAGTTTTGCGTTACTTCGTGTCGCGACGAATTCAAACGATTGTTTTGCGAGCCCCGAGCGGTTCTTTGAATTCTGTTCCGAGTTCCTACGGGCTGGACGGAAGTTGTCACGCGTGGAACGGTTCTCTCTAGTCAGTCACGACCGTCTCTGGCCGGATTAAGAACTCGACGGGGCGAGTCTCGAGGACCGTCCTCGGCCTAATAAGATTAAAGTAGAAAAGTGCACACAACCCCTCCGCGTCAATTTTTATTACGCCCTTCGAGTGGACGGAGAAGCCTTCGATTGCATCGGGATTCAACCTCAGCGAAAAGCAAATTCAATGGAGTCATCTAACCCTTTCGATCACGTACAAGGACGGATTCGTTACTGTTCGAAAAAATCTGTGATGGGAGTCTAAACACGAACACTTGTTTCGAAATTTTTAACAGAACTATAATACCAAACAATTAAATCTGATTATTCTATAACGAATTACGTTGTAACACTTCGTTTGTAATTTATATTACGTGACAACGTAAACAAAAATTCTGTATCGAAAGGATTAAATGTGTCCAAGCACTCGATGGCACCGCTAGATTGCGTACAGTCGAAGGTGGTGTTTCTCAAACTCTGGTCCAAGGACCTCTAAAGGATCTAAGGTAACGGAAGATCAATTTTTGTTATCGTTCAAAAGCCAAGCAAAACAAATTGTGTAATTCCGTAACAAGAATTCCAAATATTCTTATATATTACATATTCTCAGAAATATTTTTCAATTGTGCGTTAATAAAATAATTTGATCAGGTCCTCGCTAGGTAGTTGAAGAAACACTGGTCCAAGGGTTCACTTTATTTTCACGATACGTGTGTTGTACATACGGCTGCACGTCTCTCTGGCACCGTTTCATTTAGCACGTTCCGAGCGCAGGAGCCTCCGAACCCTCGGATAAAGAGGATCGTGTAGAATCGAGCGGAGAAATTAAATCAATTACGAAAGGTACAAGAAGGACCAAAAGCAATTGACATCGTCACCGATGCGAAAGTAGTTGGAATCCCCCCCGCGATCAAGCCACTGTACGTGGAGAAAGTATCTTTTTGCTCGACGGGTATTAACTCGCTGATGCTATCGACTTTCCATCGACTACACGAGAAATTATAACGCTCTGGTTGATGAAAAGGATCATCCATCTTTTCGATAAAAGGGCACCATAGATGGGCAAAATTTTATTCGAATGATAGACGAATAAAGACACAATAAAATAAATATATTCAGATATGCCTATATTCTTTTAACGTGGTATAATTTAATACGGTCAGGAGGCATCAGAAAATTCTAAATCTTTCGTGCATCCTTTTAAATATTGATAGCAATTAGAAATTGGCGATCAGGAATTATTTATAGCGTTCAGAATCTCACCCATCTCTGAGTCCTCGACTATCATCGCGCACGAGGGGAAGTCCACAGCGTAGCGAGTCCTCGAGCGCGTGTTCTCCGTTGTTAGCGCGCATGTGCGTCCGTTTCCTGCGCATTTGGCGCCTCGAGCGAACCGTGTCGCCCCATCGACGGGCATAACTCTCACCTACGCAGAAATTTAGTTAATCAATCCTTTAACAACGATTAAAATTCGTATCTTAGAATGAAATATTTCAAATTTAATTGTCCGATCGAACAAACCGTTTAATGTAATTTAATGAAAAGGACGAAAGGTAACGGAGAGGATCGTGGCTACCGATGGCAAGATAAAAACATTCTCTATGTACGGATTTTTATAAATTCTCGTTGCTTTTGCGTCCGAATCGACGAAATACACGGAGTTTGGAAGAGGACACGGCGCGCGCGCGCGTTCCCGTGCTTACGAAATCACCACTAATGCTTCGTAACCGTAAGTACTTCCTGCAAAATCGGGCAGCGTGCACGCTCCTCGAAAACGTTTCCGCTTATGAAGCACGAGCCGCACGTTCGTAATGGTTGAATATCTGTATAAAAAGAAAAAGAAAAAAAAACTAGCTACTTAATTACGGAGATATCCCTGCATATTTTCTTAACTTGGTAGGGCTTTTTCAAGCGGTCCTGAACGAACGGATCCGGCACGCGTTAAAGCACCCGGCACAACTCGAGCCACGATAACGCATAGACGACCAAGGAATTCGTAATTCAGAATTTGTTATAGTAAATCGGAATGGGGCTTTTTAGGGGATCGAGGAAGACCTTGGTCACTCTCAGCGGCTCCTCGTTTCATCCTACGTCGTTTCATCGATTACATTTCTCCTTTTTTTTTTTGTATTATTAATAACTACTCCCGTTACGCGCCTGTCTGTCTGAAATTACATCTCACCCTGTCTGACTAGAATATTTATCTCTCAAAGAACTCCCCCACGAAAACAGAAAAGTCGAAGTCATCTACAAGGGTCATTTAGCAGACCTTAGGGCCCGTCTTGGACGTGAGCCTTGTCATCGTTGAAACAGTTTCAAATCGCGTCGCGTCCAAGGCAAAATCTGCTGAATAACCCTCGCTGATGTATCGTTCTTTGTACAAACACTATTAGTATGCGTTATGCGTCCAGCTCTGTGATCATAAGGGCGCACAGGACGAACATAAATCCATTCGAGGCTTGGTTGTGCCAGGTGGATTAAAAGGAGCGGATCGGGATCAGTCAGAGCCAGGTCAATACGTATACACGTCATATCGTAAAGGAGGGCGAGACGAAGCGTAAGAAGAGATGTGGATTAACGAATAGGGGTTTAAGATGTAAAACTTTAGTTACTCCGTTGTACGTGAATGATTTGAACGGACGATCGAACCCGAACACATCATGAGAAAAGCAATCGGCTGTAGTCAATTTTGTACGAATGTTATTTTCTTGAAATTATATAATGAAAATATCAAAGATGAATGGTAGTTACGTAGCAAGTACAATATATAATGTAAACGATTCAACGTGAAGTCTAGCGATGTAAAGACGGATGTATACGAGGCAGATAACTTTAGACTGTCTCGTGGGCACTCTCCCTGTTTCGTACTGTTACTGTGCACAATTCTTTCGCAACGTGTGTACATACCAACCTCCGTGCGACTTTTCGAGCTTGCATACGTGCAACTTTCAGTGAGGATCATTTGTTTTGCACAGAGTGCTGTCGTGCACGTTCTTTTTACGACGTTATAAACCGACGTTTATAAAATGTGCACTTTATCTTTCCGTTTCGATGTCGTGCTCAATTGTTTGCATCTCCCGATCACCTGTTCACGCTGGATATAAGGTTCCTCAACGATTTCTGCTGTTAACGCGTAGCAACAAATGATGACTCAACATTGTCGACGATTGATTTCGATAAATACAGAGAAATTTACCTAAGCGATACATCGTTCTAAATCGTCGTCAGGAAATTTTCAACTAACTCGTGTGTTTTATTCGATCTCAAAAATGTTAATTTTGAAAAATATTCGAATGCGTTTCACCGCGATATCGTTTAGTTTTAGCGATAAAATCTGGGCTTGTGCGGGTCCCGGTCGGGACGGGAATTCCTCCCGGGATCGGGATGGAATTCCAAGAATTTCAGAATCCCGAATACATCCGGGATTCCCGTGAATTTCCGGGATCCCGAAACCGTTCGGGATTCCCGAGAATTTAGAGATCCCGTAAATGTTCGGGATTCCCGGGAATTTCGAAATCCCGTACATTCGGATTGCTGAAATTTTCAAGAATAACAACACTTTCGGAAATCCCAGATATTATTCTATATCCCGAACATTTTCGAGATCCCGTACATTCTCGGGAATCCCCCACACCCCTAATAAAATCGCGTCTGCCTTTGCCTTTTAAGTTACTCGGACGGATATGTAAACCGAGGGTAAACGAGTGCATGATCGAGTATCGAACGTCGCTCTGTCTGCCTCGCTTGGCACGTTTCTCTCGACCAGTTTGAAGGAAAGCGGATAATTGTTTTCGCGATCAACGCATACGTTGCAAAAACGACCAAAAACGGTTGTCGATCAGCATAAAGGTCGATTCGGATTATACGACACGGACCGTCACGTTCCGGCAACGACACGTACCGGCACCGACACGACAAAGCATTAAAACACGCATTTTAATGGAACTATTCACACTTAACAGACACCGATCTAAACGTTCCGTCAACGGGAATAGTGTGAACAGCCCATTAAAACGCGTGTTTTAATGTTTTGTCGTGTCGGTGTCGGTACGTGTCGTTTGCGGGAACGTGACGGTTCGTGTCGTATAGTCTGAATCGACTTTGAGTCGTACAAAATGCCTGAATACCCCGCGACGATTACAGCGAATCCGAATAAGGGTGAAGCGAATCGTATACTCGCGCACACGTCCTTACCACCACCACCACCACCCCCCCTGCCCCATTTTCAAACCAAAAACGAACAAAAAAAATTGAATCGCTGGATGTTAAAGAAACCTTGGACAAAAGAGCGAGAAAAAAAGGGAACGCTATATTGAAAACGAAAAAAAAAAAATATCATACATATTAATATATAATAGATATTATATTATTACTGAATATTATATTAATATATGATGCTATATATTAAATATTTCTATTATGTCCGTCTGCAAAGTCTATTAGAAGAGTCTATCCTGTCAACCTATTCTTGCGACCCATGTGAGTCTCCTCGAATATATATGTATATACATATATGTAAGTGTATGTATGCATGTATGTATGCATATAGAGTGGTCGAAACATGATTTTTTTCATATTTCGATGCTGCATAACAAAATGAAAACGGGAAGAAAAAGAACCGTACGAGCACACATCAATGAACGAGGCGAATGCGAACAGTTCCCCAACGCTCCAACCTCGGATGAATCAATTATTCGTGTAGATCGTTCGATGATTAATCGCGCGATGGAGCTTATCGGATCCGATGGTATCACGCGACCGTGCACAGGAAATTCTTTTATTAGAATCGTGCCCACCGAAATACTTCATTTGGGAATTATTTTTTTTTTTTTTTAAATTATCTCCGAACATATCTTTCGCTATTTGTAAGATTTCATTATCGGTACAGTTTGCGTTCCCTGACCGAAACGAGGAAACGTTTCGAGAAGCTCCGTTTCGATGTGAAGCTTGGACGATCGTTTATAAATCAAACAAATGGTAGAATCAAATTCAGACGTGTCTGTGAACTGAATCTGCCTCCGATTCTTTCTAAAATTTTGTTTCGGATGTAAACCAAAACGTTCGGACGTCGATGAAATACTTGTTATCGGTTTTGTTATAAATTTATCGAAATGTTCAGTTTCACCGAATAAAATGGAAATTATGGAATCACGAAGAGCTTACTTGTAACGAGACTCTCTCGAGGGACACGTTTGTCATTAAAAAAAACACACGATTCTAAATTAGTCTATTTCTTAAATCCAGCGCCGCGCGATGCAATAATTTAACGAGTTGTGTATGTATATGTTGGAGCACGCAGTGGTATAAATTCATATGAGCAAATGTGTGTGTCTCAGCCCATGTTGTCGAAGCATCAATAAAAAAAGAGATTTTGTAAATTACGCGGCTTTATTCCCTTCCGTACCCTATTTCCAGTCGATAAAAATCGTTAAAAATTCGTTATAGAATTTATAGTATAGTTTGGATATCAACAGATAAATAGCACGTACCCTTGTTAATGACGCTCCGCTTGACACGTGTTGTTACTTTTGATTCCATAGAACGTACGATGACCTCTCTCGAGTGAAGAAGCAGTGAGTAGGGAAAGTCAATGATAATGGTTGAGAATTTTCTCAGTTGTTGTCCAATGGTATTTTAACTGCACAAAAAAAATAATTCCTCTTAGAAACGTTTGAATTTGGCGCGCAGATACACACGACGCGCGCCATGCGCAATTCGGATACGGTTGAATAATCGTGAATTCGAAATTCGCGTCAATTTCGCGATTAACTTTCATACGCATATATTAACACAACATGTTTTGTTCGATAATACCGTACACGATATTAAAGCGTATAATATTAGTTAAAAGCAGTAATAATGAAGCAACAACCGATACTCGAAGTATCTTGCATGCAATTGTAATTTAATTTCGAGCAAAAACGTGACACCGATTTAATTGCAAATTCGATTGAATTTACGATAAAAAGTATAATATTATGCGAAGCAGCAGTAGAGAACACGGGATAGCAGTAATATCGATTAGGTATCAACAGGTAACCGGAACCGTACCTTAATGACTAGTTAATGACGCGGCGGCTAACACATCTTGTCACTTTTACTTCCACGAGACGACTGACTACTGCTCTCGCTCTAAGCCGCTCGGGTGGGGATGACGAAGTGAACGGCGCTGAGTAGGGGTAGAAGACGCCCTCTCATTGGGTGGATTCAAAAGGCCGCCGCTTACTAAGCGCTTTATGAGCGCAGCCGGCACTTTGTGAGCACTCACCCGCTCTGTGAGCGCTCACAAAGCTCGTATCTAGAATAACATTATCGACACATTAATATATTGTATGATCATGTTTTACCAAATTTTACATTGTGTTACGCAATGTGTCGCTTTTGCACTTTACTGGAAAGCACCTTTATGTACTTGTAGCTCATTTCGATTTCACATCTTTTTTATTTGATAATACTCCTTTTCGTCCTCGACTTTTTCATGTACTTGGCGTAATTTTTTTACTTTTTCGAAGTTTTTTATGGGGATTTACAATACCCAAATTGATCGTGTTAATGCTATCAAAATGTTTCACAATAATTTATAACACATTTTGAACGAAACAACCATAACCTCTCTAAGTATGAGTCGTGTAACCCAGTAGCCTTGTAATATAACCTACAGTCAGTGTAAGAAGTAATCGTACAGCAACCCATTTAAAACAAATGATTTCTGTACGAATACTTATTACAGTCACTATATTTGCAATGCCCAAATTAATTATGTCAATGCTATTAAAATATTTCACAGTAATCTGTAATACATACAATATACTTTGAACAGACGAGTCAATCATAACCTCTCTATGCATGAATCCTGTAACCTTGGTCAGGAATTCAGGAATGCGTACAAGGAACCAATGGAATTCCCAACACGTGATCATCTGATGTATATAAACCACGGAGAACTGTTGCTAACCTGTGTATAAACATAGCCTTTATCTCATTTTTATCTTAGTAGCGGAAGAATAATATGATGCAATTTATTATTGTACGTTTCATCTTGCATGTCCATTTCAAATCTTATTCATACTTTTCGTAAGCTTAATTTGTCGTTCGATGTGAACGCAGTCAAATTAAACTTATTGCGCATTATTTTCGTCACGTAGAAATCTCATATGATGTGACTTAGTTCGGTAACTGAAAGTATAATGAATATATTTCGTCTCACGGGTGATCTTTTGCATTTATTTGCAATTGTCGGGCTTCTTTATAAAATATGGAAAACAGAAAACTGTAGCGGTATGCATTTTTTAGTTACATTTAAAATTTACTATGGTTAATACATTGACTACACTTAGAAATCTTTAAACCATACTGTAATTTTTATGAATGTTTTGATTATATTCTACAGGTATCAGCGGCAAAACACAACTTTTGTTTGCAATCGTCTACACAGTCCGTTATGTAGATCTGATAACAAGTTATATATCAGTATATAACTCTTCTCTTAAAATTATTTTCATTACAATCTCATATGTAACAGTGTATTTGATATATATACGATTACAATCAACATATGAACATACTCGGGATACATTTAGGTATATTTGATATACATACAGCAATATATTCATCAAATAATTTTGTATATTTATATTTAGTGTCATTTTTTACATTTTGCTTTCAGAATCGAACTTCTAATTTTAGGTGCAATGATATTGGCAATATTCATTAACCATGAATTCACAGTTATGGAAGTATTATGGTCATTCAGCATTTATCTGGAAGCTGTAGCAATGTTGCCACAATTATTTTTTGTAGCAAAAGCAGGAGAAAAAAAACGCACCATGAATTATTATGTTTTTGCTATGGCAACTTATAAAGGATTTTATATTTTAAACTGGATTTATCGATACTATACACAAGACTTCTATGATTTTATTGCTGTAGGTGCTGGCATAGTACATGTGGTTGTTTACTTTAGCTACTTCTGCATCCCGATATATAAGAAGGAGAGTGATCTGTCCTATAATGCAGAAAAGACACCAGTTCTAACTATGCAATCTCCTACTCCACAATACATTTCTAATTGTCTCCTGGCAGAAACAAAAGATGAGTTTCCTAAAATACATAAAGGGACCAAACAAGAAAAATCTGGTAAAGATTCAATTTTTCTTATCTACCAAAACTGAATTGGAAACCTATTAAATAACATTTCTTTATCTTGTTTTATTTTTTTTTTTTTAACGCATTGCTATACTAATCTTTTACATTGTTTTTTTTATTTTTATACAGATTTGGCCAACTCAGTATAGCATTGCATACTGTAATGCATTATGTTTCAATTGCTCGTTTGAGAACAATGCATCAGCTTCTTCTCTACGATTTACAACATACAGCGATCAACGGCGAAAAATACTTAAATAAGAATGGCAGTTACAGCACAAGGGATATAATTTTGCCATACGAAAAATGAAAATTGAGAACATAAAGTATACTATACAGATAAAAATATATCATTTATATTTTCTTTAAAAATGTAATTATATCTTTCAGTTTGTATAACAAAGAAAACATTGAATTAAATCTTATACTTTTATATATACCGAACCCATTATCCTTTGCCCTAAAAGAAATATTAAATTTTTGTTTCAATTTTCCCTGAAAAACGCTTGGTGAAGAGATAGATATACTTCTCCTGATTACAAAAAGCATAATTCTTACGTGTTTTTTTTTTTTCATTATTGTACCGGAAACACTGGAAAAACTATTTAGTAGTTCATCTACTCTCCGTTGGTGGCGCCAGGTTACCTCCTCTTACTAGTGAATACATACATGTTTTACTAGGGATTTAGGTAAAAACAAACCAGAAGCTTCATATCGCAAACTATACGTTTACGACTAGCTTTTGCAATGGGAATTGCAATGCGCGCGTTCCTAAATATGTTAAGTCCGCGACTGACATAATATTTTTGATATACTGCATCGTAAACGTACGATACCAACGTACTATACCTAAAATGCTCAACAAACAGAGCTAGTTTTTCTATGCCCGTTTTATATCTGATTCGCATGATACATGGATACATCGAGATACATCTGTGCAGATCTGTGCTGGAAGAGAATGATCAAGGATGAGGAGATAAAGTTTCCGCCCCTGAAAGTTACTGCACTGTAAATTTGTATACTAGTCGTTATAAGTGAATGTCTTTGTCAATTGTCATGAGACAGTTACGATGCACTATTCTCGATGACAAGTTCTGTACATATAACAATTCCGAGAAATGATTATATATTTATGCACGTCTTTTGTACAACTTTTTTTAATAATGACTGCAATTTGAAAGGAAATCGACGGTGATCTTCACTGATTCATATCCATGGTATGTATTTAGTTTTTACGTAAAGCCAAAATTACCGTTTGATCATTCGTGTCAATATTGGCCTGTCAAATTAACGAGGAACATGTTACGCGACACTTTTGATTAATTAACATAAATGACGATCACGTACTGTGCCAACTGAAAATAGATGTAAACTTCGTTTCACGTACTGGAACGGATGACATAGAAATTACGCATTAGAAAGTATTTAATTTATTGTGCTCCGTTTTTCTTTTCTGTATCCAACGATAATCACGCGCACTTACGTAAATAAACGAATGAAATTAACATAAATTAAGTATGTACGAACGTGAATTACAAATTATTACGATTTCTAAAAACTCCGAATACAAATCGGACGTATGTATGTGAAAATTGGATCGTTAATACGTTTTTTTAAAACATAATTTATTGTTGAACGTCGAGTAAACATTTTTCGTGTTTTATTTGAAATTGTGAAATTTTTTTCTTTGTTTCTCATGTTTACATAATCTATGTAAAGCATTTCTAATATTGTACAAATTTGCGATTATGTAATTATGTTATAAACTAAATTTTAATACTTACAATAATTGCACATATGTTTTAGGCTTTACGTATGATGTCAGCAATTGTGCCAGGCACCCATAATGTAATCGATGCTAATCAAACTTATGATCATGCAGCAGAACGTCATAAACTATTGGAAGATTTATTAGCTGCTGCAAAAAAGTGTCACATTAGATTTGGTGGACGTACTGAATTAGCAACTGAATTAGATTTATCTGTTTCACATCTCTGTCATGTATTCGAATCAATTTTTAGTCACGGATTACGTACAAATTGCATTGGGAAAATTAACTCAGCTTTAAGGTAATCAAAAAGAATTTTTGCATAAATTCTGCTGGCCTTGCTAATTTTATCGGCCTTGTAGTAAAAATAAGTGAATTTGCATGACAATTTGAAACAAATAGTTTACTAGAAAATTCATTAATTAATAATTATTGAAGACTAACAACGAGCAATACATGTATTTACTACTCTAAATAATCAGTGACATATATCATTCAATATACTTTAAAGCCTTTGTAATCAGCAAGGTCAACACTTATGTACATAATTACTTACAATTCTTCTAATGACATTTCACAAAAAAATATTGCACTGCTTTTCATATTTTGAATGGTTATCACTTGTAGGATATCAACATACAGACGAGTGTTTAAAAAGATACCACTATGAGATGACTAATTCATTTATGACTACACATTTCATTGTGTTGATATGTATTATCTGTACCATTACAGGCATGTGTCCGACATAGTATCCGGTAGTAATACAAAATCATGCAGCATATCAGATATGGCATTTTGGCCATGCATAAAAGAGCAATTAACGTGGCATGAACAAGAACGTTTTAGTATATTGAAGAGAGTTCATACGGATTATGGTCGTGGTAGAGCATGGCTCAGAGCAGTATTAAATGAGCGTTCTCTGGAACGCCATTTACATACTATTATCGACCCTACTGTATTGTCTCCATACTACGAAGATTGGGCATTTTTACTTGACCAAGAACGTAGCGCAGTACTGCCAAATGTGGCTGCAGGTATAAAAACAATATAGTTTTATACTTGGCTATTTTGTCTATTAAAATCTATTATATATAATTTCAATTATTAGGTCTTGGTAGCATTTTATTTGCAATTAGTGTAGATAACGAAGAATTGGATAACAATTTAAGGGATAAAGATATGGAGAAACAAAAGGTTTCACTATCAGAGCCAATTATATCGTCTGCGGTACCAGGTAGTTAATCATTACAATTTTTATAATGATTATTATCCAGAAATTAATCAAATTTGCAATATCAGTATTAACAATGGCGATATTTGAATTAGGGCCTACTTTAAAACAACAGAAACAAAGAAAAAAAGTACCGACGCATATAATTTCCTTCGATAACGAAGACGATACGTCGGAGACTACAGAAACTACCGTTTCCGTTAGCGCACCTCCAACCTGTCTCAATTCCCCCACAATAATATCAACAAAAAGTTCTACGTCGCTTACTTTATCAGTGTCGCAATCTCAAAGAGAAACAAATGATAACGTAGCGGCCGACAAACCGTCTTCCGAGTGGGAGAAACGGTAGGTATAATTGATAATGTTACTTTTATTATAATTAATTATATGTTTATTAAGTTAATACTTGCAAACTTTTCAGTGAATCATTCGAAGAAGAGAAAGTATTAACCCCAGTTACAGATTCAGAGAATATGGGTGGACTTGTTCCTGTATCACCTTTAGATCAAACGTTAGATGACATGTTGATAGCTTTACCGAACTACTTAGATGTATGTATAGAGATAGTAGAATTCGTAATAAATGTTTGATAAACAATGTTTGTCCATAAATAAAAATTTATATATGATAGCCGATTAAGTATTTATTTAATAAAATTATAACGTTTAAAACTTAATACATAAGTCCTCTTCAGTATTAAATTCTATAAGTAACAAAAAAAGTTATTTTATTATTTTAAAAATCAATATAACAAAATTTTGTTACGCTGATTTTTTGTAAGAATGTAAAAATGATTTTCCGTAGGATTCATCCGAGGTCGCAGAAGCTGCAGTGGAAGCTACCGAACCACTTGCAGGGTTAGATGCTCATCTAGATGCAGATAGTTTAGACATAGAGGCGTTACGAATAAAACTTTTAGCAACTACCGAAGTACTAGAACAAGCTAAAGAGGACGCCGTGACTAGTAGATTGCAAATTGCTCGTTTACAAAGACAACACCAAAATTATCTCGAAAGACACGAGTTACAGTTGCAAACATTAAATAGGTAAAAATAACCATAATTAAATATCTTGTTGTAAAAAGTGTAGAAGTTTGTCGTTATTTAATATAATTCCAATGTGATTCGATAGGGAAAATGAGCTATTAAGACAACAATTACGCAAGTATGTAACGGCAGTACAAATGTTAAGAAGAGATTCCGATTCCACTACAGTCTCCGAAGAGGATCCATCGTTAGATTATCATAACGAAGCTCAACAGTACGAGGAAAAATTAATTCAGGTCGCAGACATGCACGCGGAATTAATGGAATTTAACGCTAGACTAACTCTTCAATTGACTAATAGGTATGATTACTATATATTTAATTACTAACATATGTACTTTATATTAACATTCGGAAAAAATTATGTAGGGATAGATTAGTTAAATTACTACAAGCTGAATTAGAGTGCCTTCGTGGCCCCTTGAATGAAGATGACCTACCATCAGAACCTCCATGTCTCATTCATATATGGATTCCATCTGCATTTCTTACAGGCCAACCTTCTGATATTCACCACGTTTATCAGGTAATATAAATTTCACATACACATAAAATATAAACATATTACAATGATTTAAACGTACGCATAAAATTATATTTATACTGTATTACTTGATACAGATATATGTACGCATTAGAGATACCGAATGGAATATATATAGACGATATGCGCAGTTTCATGCACTTTATAGAGAATTGAAAAAACATGATACTATTATTACTACTTTCGAATTTCCACCAAAGAAGACAATAGGAAATAAGGTATATATATTAACATGGATATTATAGAAGCTGTCAGAATAATACGACACATCACTTTCACTTCATATACCGTATTTTTAGGATGCTAAATTTGTAGAAGAAAGACGACAAAAATTGCAGCAATGGTTAAGACGGATTGTTGGGAGATTAGCACAATGTTCACCCGCGTTTGTGTCCAGACCAAGTAGACAGACGCTTATATCCTTAATGCCTTTCTTTGGGTAATTCATTTATACATTCCAAATTACTAGATACAGTAAAATTTGTTAAAATCTTATATAAAGTTTTGCATAGAAACATGTCCACATTAAAACAAGCATTACCTGTTTTAGTGATAACCCTAATACTGAGGATTCGAGGAAAAATAACTCTACAAGAAACACATTTTCTTCTTCCCCTCAATACATGGGTTTATAATTATTAACGTTTTTATAGACAATTTGTACATACACGAAGCCTTTTTATTTTAATGTATAAAATACTTATGTTGCTCTATATATATATTGTGTATATATATATATATATATTGTTGACAATTAAAGAGATGAGCATATGCCTGTATGTATACAAACACAATTAACATACATTCACACATATGCTGTTTATATACGATAATATGTATAAAATTAATATGTAGTCAAAATAATTAAAAGTTAATCTTTTTTACAAAAGTATGTATTATTTTTTTTTACAAATGTCTATATGTAGTATTATTTAAAAGTCTAATTCATGCTCAAAGAGAAATACTAATCCTATCTCCAATCTTTCAATCAGATAAAAAAATATATTTCTTATACACTATATAAATTTGTTATATGCCATATACTTTATAATAAACATATTAAAAAATATTTTTTTAATGTAGTTTATCAAATAAAAAATATGAATTGAAATGCATATGAGAGGTGATTGATTAACGTATGTACCAACAAAGGTATATTAAAAAACTATAGACAACGCAAAGAATTATAAAGAAAAAGTATCGTACACCGTTCTTATTGAATTGTACAATATTGACTTGAATCTCGTTTTCTAAAAATTTTATTCATGTAAGGCGCCTTAACAGTAATATAAAAAGGTACACTTTTCCATTTATACTTTATGATAAAAATAAAAGTGCATATTGTTATTGGAACAAGTACATACAGTATTATGCTGGTAAATAATACAACTAATCGCATATAAGATTCACAGGTTTAACAAGTTTGCATAAGAGTCTCACTATGGAGAGGTAAGGTTAGAGAATTCTCAAAGAACCAATTGTCGAAGAACAAATTTCTCACGTAAAACTCATTGTTCCTCAAGCGTAACGCTTGTTAAACAATAAATATATTCATTTCAACGAGGAATTTCAATCGTAATTCGAATCGATATTTGTACTGAGCGATACAAGACTGCGTTTTACCTTTCCATATTGAGATATAAAAGTTTCTTGTAATAGCAAAGTTTATCAAGACGTTAATATAATTATCATTAATACAATGACTACCGAGTTTGTGGAACCGTAATGCATTTTTTGTTTGTTACAAAGGAACCAACGGTACATTATTGTAATCATAGTGTGTTCAACGACAGCGCGATACGAACATTTTCTTTTGTTGCCCAAGAAAGCAGCAAAATAAATGACAAATATCGATGCAACGATATTTGTCGCTTTCGGGGTTGAGGACGCTTACATTTAATTCGATACTGATGTATCGAACAAGTAAGATTGTGTGGTAGTCGATGTATTAGATGTAATTATATACGCTTTAAACGAATCTATGGAATCTATGTTATAGCGCGTCGCAATCATAGCATCATAATCATAGTAAGTTTCGTAACGTAACGATACACGTTTACATTACTTGTAAAATTGTTTATAAATCAGACACATTCATTTTCAAGACAGTATCATACAATCTAATATTTTGTCTTGCAAGAGAGAGAGAGAGAGAAATAATCGAATAAACCGTTAAATATGTTATTTAATGTTTCGATAACGATATGGAGAATCGATACTTAAGATTCAATGGATACTAGAAGAGATTAATACAAATCATTAACAAAAACGTAAAAAAAGTAACGAAGATTGTGAAAAAAAAGTAATTAAAAAATATCTCTAAACATATGAATCATTAAAACTTTGAATATCAAATATAAATAATGAATAATAATGATGAAATACTCAAAAATAAGGCAATAATATTCTTTTACATACTAAATCTTATATTTTAATTTGCCTTTATATTTTTAAATTCGATAATGCACGAAAAATACAATGCGTAAACTTATCACTTAAAGAGTATTTTATTCCGCAGAAAATATGAGTTTATCTATACACATGTAGCGTTTTCATGAGAAATCATCAGATTGAAGAAAATGAATCTGGATCATGAGAAATTAAGATACTTTACAATACTGATACGCGCAGTGCTAACTAAAAAAAAAGAAAAAAAAACAGAAAAAAAAAAGATATTAAATGGGTGTGTTCGTGAAAATGTATCGATACCTTGATTTACGATTCACAGAAATGCATGTGATTATCGTTTAAATGAATTATTTATTATTGTTCAAATAAAAAAAATATATAATTCCATCGAGTAAGAATAATGATTAAAAAAAAGTAAAAATGCCTTCATTTAAAAAAAAGAAAATACAATCTCGATAATTATAAAATTTCGATCGGAAACATAACAAAATTCGAAGATTTTGATGTTAAAAATTTCGAACAAAAAATATATATATACATACATATATATTTATAAAAAAAGTTAACGATTACTATGATTTTGATAATTGCATTGTGCCGTTCGGAGAAGGAGTCTAATCTCAGTTGACTATGGACAGGCCAGTATTGTGGTAATATTTTTGTTTATACATATTTTAAAAGTTCGCATTGATCCACAAGTATTTTTCGTTCAACGAACTTTTTCGCGAGACGCACGAAAATTACAGAATTCGTTGGCCTTAGTCACTACGTTCCGTACAAAGATTTCATCGTTAAACGGCTTTAAATTATTATTTACATTCACTAGCTCTCTTCGCTGACTAATTTTGATTTAGCCCTAGGACAGATTCGAGATTCGATAGATTCTTATGTATTATTTAATTAAAGTTATTGATTTTCGATGTACCGTTGCGAATGTGTTTAGTACTGTGTTCGTAAGTTTACATTGTAAGATACTCTTCATATATTAATAAATAGAAAAATTCATCAACCAAAGATATTAATTTACAATCACCAGAAAGTTAATTATACAAAATAAATAAAATATATTTTTATAATATAGAATTCATTATAGTTAAATTGATATGAACACGCGACAACATGACATATTATAAACAAAATTTTGTATCCCTGCGCCTAGAATAAAGTACAATAAATAATATTTCATGTATTTATTATAAAACAGTGAATAAAAGCTGCGTTTATCTTCACCAAATATATAAAATTTGTTAAGATATTCCCTTTGCAACATACAAGCTTTATGCATTAAAAAAGTTTTCATAATTCTGAGCATCTTACAAATTACAATGTACAGTCAACAATCTTCGTTTTGTTGTTTTTTTTTTTTGTTATGCGAAAACTTTACAACGATACGTCTGGACAGTCCTAGGGATAAATGAATTCGTAATTGACATAATCATTTTGCCATTCTGAAGCCTGCTCAGATTTAGATATGTAGAAAGAATGTACCGAACAGTAGTCACGTAAGGATCGTTTAGTAACGAATTATAATCCCTATATTGGATCATAGGTAACCGGAGAAATTTGAGCCTAATTTTATTTCGCTTTAAATTTAGGTATATCCAAATAACAGGTAATCTTTAGTGTAGCAGTCTTTACACACATTCCTATGTTCATGAAATTGACAACAAAAGCTAACAATAATGATAACACATTATGCAAGTACACGAAGGTTAAAAAGTGGAGCCTTATGAGTGTAGTAAAAAATAATAAGGCTAGCCTTTTTCTAAAGTAATTTCCTCCTCTGCTTATTAGTAAAAGTATGAAACGTTTTATTCACTATGATTAATACAATGTGTTATGTTAAAACATCTTTCTTTTTCCTCTGTTAAGTGAAAATATGCCAACAGATGAAATATGCGTTCGATAAGTTCTTTTTTTTTCATTTTGGAGCGTTTGCAAACTCGACGTTCGCATTCACATATCCTTACAGCGATGGGATAATGTCATTTAGGTCCATAGCGAAAATAAATAAAAGAAAATCTTCTTAAGCTAGTAGATAGCAGATTAGGTTTGTATTGTATACTCGTTAACTAGCCAGTGCATTTTGTATATATCCTGACTCTCTGATTAACCTTCCTGTCTATTTAGCACACTTTGCCACGCATTCTAAGGCATGAACTTCCTAGTGAGCTGGATAAAAGAGAGCATAGACCAGTGTGCCAGGTACTTTATGTGTTAACATTTTTCACTGTTGTAGCTAGATACATTATAATATTAGAAAGTATATTACTATTGTATTTAAAAAACTGTTCTTCCCTGCTCTCGATCTTATACTTTATTAAGATCCTTTTATTCCTCAGACCATAACTATAAAATCGTTTGCAAAACGTTCTGTATTAGAAAGCAAAAAATAAATTGAACTTCTTGAGTGGCTATGTCTGCATTATACTAAATAATAAGTTAACCCATCGCACGAATAACTACTGATCTTTTTACATAGTGTAGACAGTTTATATCAAAATATTTTTTTACAATATTTAGTATTCCTTTGATTATTCTTACCATAAGAAAATTCAAAGAAATCAACGTAACTGCTAGCTATGAAGTTTAATGTAATAATATTCCCTGCAGACCACATACTCCAAGTATTTTACAATGCTAACGTAAATTTGAAGCACTGAACGAGTTTCAAAGCATTCCAATTAATTGCACTCGTGCAAAATCTTTTATTTCGATAATGCAACGAACTTTAATGTTATTCGTGGATGGTTTAATCAGGATTCTGACATTACAACACATGCACACTGTCATTTGTATAGAACGCAGATTATAATTTTTTTTTTTTATTACGATCCGCGTTTATACAAAAGCCTACAGTCACACCAATACTGTGCCAAGTTAGGGAGCCGTTTGTATGCACATCTGATACCGCACTGGCTTAAAGCACATATGTCGTCACTTGTTACTGGAATCAATGTTTAATTTTACCATTCTTCATATTTTTACTCATTACATTTCGACCTTGTATCGTTATGTTCATTCTATCATACATTCATCAACCTGTCGTTACATGCTGTATTGGTTGTACATATTCAGATAGTAAACTAACATAATACAAGTTAAACCAAAAATTTTGTAACCCTATGGTAATATAGTTATTAAACAATAAAATATACTCTTGTAATTAACTTAAGTTCCATAAGTTGCTTTATGACACTGAACACTATAATAGAACAAAGTGCTTACTTTACGTTCAAAGTACAAACTTATTGCCTAAGAAATTAATATAAAAAGAAAACTATGCAAAAGTGCACATTTGTACACGTAATACAAAATAAACTATCGTGACAATTAATTTATGCCTTTATCTTACATACGCGACACTAAAAAAGAAAAGTAAAGAATGTAAGTGTATAAATCTAGAGGATATAATTCTAAAAAATAATGTACCATAGGGATACACTATTTTCGTGCTCCTCATATAATAATTTGAATATTTTCAGCATACAAGTAATAATACAAAACGATACAAAATTCTAACAAGTGTTTTGTTCTGCTTTGTTTCACTATCCAATCGAATTATTTAAATTGATAAAGATCTAATGAAAACATTATAGAGGGTACCAATGTACATATCCAGGCACGTGTACCCATTTTGTATCAGTATAATTTTGCTTTTCCCAACAATCAAATTTAATACTTTTCGACATTTTGAATATTTATCCCTGTATACAAAACTAAAGTCATTTAGCACATTTTAGCACTAAATTTAGAATACACAATTTTATTAGTCTTTTTCCCTGTAGAACACAATGTTCATTCGTAAATGTCGTTTTTTAGTTATCACAAATTATTGTTCCTCGTATTTATTATTGTTTCAAACATTAACGGAGCTCAAATGCTTTTTTAATATTTTGTATCAATGCAATTATAACTGCTTTAATTACACAATCACGATACCCGAATGTTGGATCGCACTGGAAACAGGCTGCTTTTCGGTAACTTTTTCTTTGTTGGTATATGCTTTCATATCAAAGTAAACGACTTTCTACCCATGAGGTCGTTAAAAAAAAATATATGTACCAATTGGGTTTATAAACATTATTTCATAAGGTAAAGAGCAGGACTATGGATTTGGAGGGGGTGTAGTTGGTGTTGTATGCGAAGAGGGTGATGCACTTGCAACCATCGTTGGACTGGCTGGCTGTTGTAATGGCAGGAACGCTGATCCCAAGCTAGGTTTTAACTGGAATGCTACACACGGCTTTGGGCAATAGTCTAGTTTGCTCAAGTCTATCATGGGTCGCCTATACATAGAAATATAATTGCTTCAGTGATACTGAAGTATACATTTCAAAATTTTAAACATATCCAAGCATATGAGGAACATTATTTTATTTCGAGAAATTTAGGTAATCTTCCCTTGGTTAAACTCTACACGGATTATATCTTCAATCTAATTTCTGAAAGATTATTCTTTACGAATGGGATGAAATGGACGGTACGTTACTGTACAATACAGTCTGAGTTGCCTACAAAGTGGTTTCATTTTAAGTAAACATGCATGAGGAATTACCTGGCATCCTCTACAAATTTCAGATTGACTTTCTCACAGCCATCAGGTGGTTCTCTTGCTAGGAACCTATTAATGTGAGGAGAGGTGCCAAGACGTCCTTCTCTATCTTGCTCAGGGGTTGAACCACGACTTCCACCTTAAAGATACATTGCAATATCTAGATTAGTAATAACGCGAAAGTGCTGTCATATTGTATACATAAATTGAAAAACAAATATTGTTAAATCATGCTATTAAAAACTGAAATCATCCAATGCATATATTTATGAACATACATTCGCGTAAATTGGAAATGGTGTTAAACATTAAAATTAAACTTCATCCTACTTTGCTAATAATACAAATACGTTTAAATAAATGTAACAATACATATCAATTATGAATATTTTATTATCGTTCTATCGTGCAATTATATAATTATTATATTAAAATTTCTACTAAAATAACGTTTCCACATTGTAAAGTATGTTGTATTTTAATCAACAATGTGTACTATTAGGACTTTATTTAGTAACAATATGTAATAAAAATGGCTCTAAGAACATTGCGTTGAAATATATATATGTATGTAAAACAACTATATAAGGCATAAAATATTGCATGCAACCATGAATGCAGTAAGTAAGAATATTATAAATACATCGTATTTTATTAAAAACAGATTCGTTTACCATGTAATGTCATAATGTATTGTTTTAATTAATTGTGAAAAATCAGAAATTCCACATGTAGTATTGATGGTATTGATATTCGATGTCCTATAAAATATATACATTTTGATATTTGAAAACAAAACAAATCATGCACATACTTTAGATTTAAAATATATATTTGTGTGCACATATATTTATGAGACAGTAAAACATTTGTAGACAGACATGTAAAATCTCATTAACTAGATGAACAATGACATTCAGAAAAAAAAAATTAAAAAAATTAGGACAAACAAATTCAGTTAAAGGAATTTCATGGAAAAAAACAAAAGGAACATTTCCACAAATATGCGCCAACCTTGTAAGAGATCGCTAGGCGGACGGGAGGCATCCATAAGACCAGGAATCAGCGGAGACTCAGAATTCCTAGATGGAGGGCCTGTCTCAACAGGCACACACCATAGTTAGTCTGTTATTTATAATATTACCAATAACCAGAAATAGTTCACACATATATGGGTACATATATGTATCAAAAAATATGTATAACTTTTCATGTATTTCCCAAATTACAAAAAACTATTGTATTAAATATACTATTAACGAATATTAAGTATAATTACACATTTGCAAATATTGAAACTAATGTAACAATTGGAAAGTTTTCGTAAGTTTAATGTAAAACTTTTACAGCCATATATGATGTGAGAACACTGATCACTACCTCACATATCTGAATATTCTTAAACAATAATCGATAAAAAACTGAAATTACCTGAAGAATAAGAACTGGATGGAAGGTCTGTAGCTGGTGTTTGTGTGTTGACGCTGCGGGTAGCCCTCAGTAAGTCTGCTAGTGGTGCACGATGCCCTTCTGGTGTAATTTGTTCACGATATCGTGCGTACTGTAACAGATTAAATATTTAAATTAAAATTGATTTGTACGACTACATTTAGAGAGTTACCGTTAAACATAAAATATGACTTACTTTATCTTCCACTGGATGATCAGGATCACTAGGGTTAGTTGCAGATTTAAGAACGAGTCCTTCAATTTCTTGATTCAATCCTTCGATAGAAGAACGCATTGGAGGCCTCATTGGTTTCATAGGGATGTTCATGGGACTTGCCTTTGTACTCAAGCTAAATTGGTTGTCTAATGCAATAATACAAATAATATACATAACGATGTCTAAAAGAAGAAATATTTTTATATCATTTTAAGTTTTTAAACGGACTTACGTATAGATGTTTGAGAAGCAATACTGGGTGGAAGTACTGTATGATCTGCAGGAAAGGCAGGTGGTGGTCCACCAGGCATTATGAGTCCAAATGCAGCTGTCCTCTCTCTACTGCTGGTGCCCTCCTTATTTGTACGCTGTAATCTACATTACATTTTGTTTTGTAATGAATACTATTTCTAATATTGTTGCTAAAAGAAATAAAGCCTTAAAAAATTCTACATACCGATGCCTGAAGTACTTTTCTAATTTTTCATCTGTGGTAGTTTGTTCTGTAGGATGACGTGTGTGTAATTTCCTTGGTTCATTGGACCATTCTTCTGTCTATAAGCGAAATGTTAAATTAGAACAAATATATAACAAAATGTTTTTTAAAGACGAGAATTCTTAAAGTTAAATAGAGTTAATATACCTGAGTAGATTTATTAACCAAAAGAAGACTGGAATGAATGTAGTACGAATCGCGGGGCCATTGTCCTTTCAAATAGATAGTATCTAACGACGCCGTCCTCCGAATATTTTGGTTTCCGCTTAAACTTTCGCTGCATCTTCCACTTAATGTTTTTGATTTTGCTACACACAAAAAAAATTTTAAATGAACATTTGTCAAATTTTATAATACATAACACAGATATTTATCAGTAAAGAACATAATATCATTGTGTAAATGCAAACCAGAACCGGTCTATCTAGAATGTATTCGGTTACTGGATGAAGTTAGATTACTTAGGAAGGATGAAGGAAGAAGTATATATTGAATTTTTGAGTTGTTTCTTGTGGAACCGATCTAAAAGTATGTATTCGGTTGCCAAATTAATAGAAAAAATGATTATAAAACTATAGATGAAAAGATATTCATAAAGCAAAGAAAGTATTATTTATACTAAAAATATTATCACATATTACTGATTGAACTATATTTTTTTCAATGACGTACACAGTTTATACTTACAGTTACAATACTGTTTCATGATTAACAATTCACATAAATTTTAAGATGCTCGATTATAGTAATAAATTTGCAACAAAGTATATATCAAGAAAAATATAAGACATTTAGTATCTCTTTCATCATTTGTTTCTTCTATCAATATATTTATACACAATTACATCTACAACATGTATTTTACACTCAATGAAACAAAAATATTTGCAATGTTTGCAAAAGACAAAATCACAAGAAAACAATTACAAAGACAACAATGCAACAGATTACAAATGTTTCACAAAATGTACAAAGATGTGATAAACATTCGAATGTTGGTATATCTTGATGTTGGAAGAAAGAAAGTTGGCATTTGAATGGAGGGTTTGGAAAATGTAAAATGACAGTCACATTAAAAAGAGACAATGTAGAGTATGTATAACATCATACAAATGATTTATAGGCAGATGGAACATAGAAATTTATATTATTATGATACAACATGATCCAGGAAAGGTAAGTGACTAACAAGGATTCACACATTACAAAACAAAGTAAGAAAATACAACATTGGAAGAGTCATTAATCCCTTCATGTCTGTATTTAGATGTAGTGACTACTCTTTTTTTCATTGATTACTAACCCATGAACATTATAAACACAATTGTTTTTGAAATCTAAACCAAAATCAAAAAGTATTGTCACCACATAACCTATATCATTTACTTCATAATAAAAAAAATATCAGTATGCTTTCATTGTTTTCTTACTTAGCTTATTATCATGTCTTTTGAGTATGGCAATAATTTTGTGATTCTCTGTTGAAATAGTAAACACTCTTATAAAAAAAAGTATAGGAACCATCTTATAGAATATTGAAAGAGGTTTGTATTCGCTTGAAAATAACTAACGTAGTTAGACAATAGTAGTTTACTGCGTAACCAAATATAATATCAGAAAAGTCATTAAGTGGAGTTAAAAAAGATTTTATTGTTATTTTTGTTTGAGAAATAAACCTTTCAGCAAATCTTTACTTTCATATTAACTACTGCGTGCCATAACACCACCACTTTATTAAAAAATACTCCTGACCCATGTACTTGATAAAGAAAAAAATCTGTTTATCAACTCTGATCCAGGGTCAAAGAAAGGTTGTCTGCCACTGATCTAAACAATCTATTTCCTAATTTAAAAAAAAAAAAAAAGTATTCGACCCCTTTCACTGTGTTTATAACCGAGTTATTACTGTAACATTTGTCCCCGTGCCAATAATTTAAATTCACCGTGGAGCCAGTAAATACCTTTGTAAGAGAGAGAACCGGGACTTCGTTGTCCCGAGGAAGAGGTCTCCGGCGAGATGCGGGCCCGCCACGCATTCGCGTTCGTCGGCGATACGGTGGGACTGTTGCTATTGCTCTTCCTGAGACTGCTGCCCTGCCGGCCTTGTCGTAACAGCGAGCTTACGGGTAGAGTCGCGCGCATTGGGCCCTGCTTCGATGTCGAGCAAGGCGAGGACTTTCGCATTCGCTGTGATCCCGACATTTTGTCATGTAGACGAATGCCACACGGGCCCTCGGGATGCTGGTGTGTTTGGTACACTGTATCGTGCGTGTTGTACTAAAAGGACGGGGCGCCGCGGGCACCGTTCAGGGCACGAGGCCTCCGAGCACCCGCGACTTTGTCGCGCACACGCGCCGACAGCAGCGGTGGGTGCCGACAGCGACGACGAGATTTCTAATCGTTTATGATGCTCGTCGTCTCGGTGGCGGGCGAGAATCTCATCGACGATAGTGGCAACAACGACGACGGTGGCGCGACGAATTCACCAACAACGACGACGTGAACGGTGGCAGCGACGGCGCGACGACAATGCCCTACGCGTCTTGTCATTTGCAATGTTCTGCTGCTGGCTCGGCACGCACGTCACGTGATCGCCCGTCCCGGCTGGTCATTGGTGCAACGCTAGCCCGTGGAGCGTCGTACTACGCTCACCCGTGGGGGCCGCGTTCCATTCACTACCACCGTAGCACCGTAGCTAGCGTCCTATCGTCCTCTCACTCCTTCGTTCTTTGATTCTCTCTCTTTCTGCTTCGCGCTCGTGCAGCGACACACTCACAGGGCCGGCTTCACGTGGAAGCGAAGTATACACCGCATCTGGGCGGGCGTCCCTTACCAGGGGGGGCTCTTCGACGAGAAAAAACGAAAAATTTTTCTAATTGTTTGGGAAAGGTTAATCGTTGAACTTTCCAGAGCGATACCTCCTCCTCATTCGTCGACAGACCAGACCATTACGAGAACTTGACGTTTCGTCCTCGTAACGTTCGATCTTCAAAAGTCTGTTGTTTGAAAATAAATACCTCTCCTTGACAAATGAAACGAGATGTTGTACCGGAAAGTCCAACGACGAACCTCTCTTAACAACTTCACCGAGGACTACACGTATGAGCTACAAATGATTAGCTTTTCAGGAATAAAAAAGGTGAAATCAAGGAAACACGAGTAACGCGAGTAATCGTATCGCGAATGTAGCTTTCCGTGTAAACTGACAAAGTAGAGATACGATTATTCAAGAGTTTTCCTAGTTAGAAACGAGAAAAACACAATTTTTAAAAAGATCATAATCGTGACAGTAATCTGTGAAACGATATCGTTACGTGACATAAAGTTAGTGAATCTTGTTGAATGATAGTTGAAACTTGAAAACCGTGGTTTCGTTTACTTTTAATTGGTAAAATTAGAAGGGGCGCCTAAATTGAAAGTTGCATCGAGGCGCTGGTGATCCCGTCGCCGACCCTGGACACTCAAATTCACCCTTTCCCGATTACCTCGATGCTCCGTTGCCAAAAACGTTGTTTATCGTCGTCCCCGATACTCGCGCGTCACCTTTTTTCCGACACGATTGTGGCCCGAACGCTTATCTTCGACGTAGGCTACGCGAGTCGCACCGAATCCCTTGTTTTCCACCGAAACGCGTCGGCAATCGAAAGTATGTTTTGGTATACGTGTTACGAACTCGTGCGCAACTCTGCTTACATACACCTGGCGCGACATACACGTACAGGGCACAGTGTGTAGCGTCTTACGTTTCACGTTATGTACGCAATGGAGGAGCACAAGCCGATGAATAGCGTGTGTGAATAACTTTCGTGTACGGGGGCACGTACTAGCACAGGCGTAGTATCCGAGCTCACGTTTTTCAGCCACGGCGCGTGCACGCTACCGTTCATTCGATACTCTCGCTAGGAGAAATCTCGAGGAATCGGTTGAATTCATCGGCAATCGAGTCAATATCGCACCGCGAGCTTTGCCTCGATATTATTGACGCTACAGTATTTTGATGGGCCATTTCAATTGCTTATACTCGTAATTTTTTTTTAACGCTATTATGGTCGTTTTATGGAAATCTTTCGTAAGAGAAAACTTAAATACACCTTTTTACCAAACGATTATTGTTATTACGTGCGATTTAAAGATCGTACAATTATTTTTTTCTGTGTAATACGTATACTAGGTAACGTGTAGGTGAATTTTTCTTTAGATAATAACGAGAAAACGGGGAACAGTGCACGATTTGTTGAGAAATTAACGTTTCGATTAACATGAGAATGTTTATATGTTTATTTTGCCGAAGAGGGTCATGCAATCCTGTGATGAAAAGAATTAAAGAATACTCTATTTTATAAAAAAAATTTAATTGTTTCGTCTTTCATTTATCTGTTTTAATTCTGAATTTGTATATGATTATAATAAATAAATAGCATGGAAACTTATTTAATGAAGGCACTGCCATGCTTTTTCCTCAAATCTAATTAAATAGTATAATTAATTACATTTTTATTTATGTATATACATACATAAGATTGTTTTAAGTAATAGCAAATCATTTTGCAAAGCAATTTACAAGGAATGTTTTACACCAGTTAAAAAAAATCAATTATTTAAAATTATGGTTTCTTATCATTCATAGGGTTTACTATTATAGTTATTTGTTAACACTGGAAAATGAATATCAGTATACATACTTTCTTGACTAATTGCATCAATTATTGAAAGCTACATACGTATTTCTTCTGTAGTTTCTAACAGCACTATTTGTAACTATATAGAACTATGATTTAACTCTGTTAAATAGTACTAGTACTAGTATGAAAAATGCAAGTATCACATTGTTATCAAACTGGTATGCAAGTAATAATGGAGTCTTATATGTAATGCAGGCATTTGTATAACATAACAATCTTATCTTTGTCATTGTAACTTCTTACTTTACAGCTATTAGAAACAATTGAACACAACATTAAATTGTATATATATTCCAATTCTTACACCAGCCTTTTTCGGTTACTCATGACTAATTATCAATACAGTAATTAATTACTAATATAATAATTAGAAGCGAATATTAAGGAAAACATGAAGCATGAACATGGTTACAATATTTACGAAAAACTACATTTATATACATATTAGTTGCACAACAGTTAGGACGCAAACGTCAGAATCATTTCCAGTTTCTGAAATTCTAAAACTAGATTATTGCTATATGTTCTAATTAATTCTCTGAACTAAATTTACATTTTATTATGGTCTTTTGACAATTTCAAATTTCAAAGTATTGTTCAAACTTGTCATACAAAATTTAAGAATAATTCATACAAATAAAGCATAGTAATATTTCCACCTGGAATAATATTGGAAAAATAATAGCACACAATGTAATCGATTTTTATTCACTTATCTATTTACAATATACTAGTAATTTGTAGCATCAATTAAAGAGTATGTACTCGTAAACTGAAAAGTTAAATAAGTATGTAATGGAAATATAAAATGCTTTGTATGATAATTAGCATTAGTTGATATACAAAATATATTTAACGAACTGTGTAACAAAATATATAATAATTTGAATGGTTTTTCTATTGGAACATTTTTATAGTACTTTGTTTGATATAGTTAATGTTTTCATAAAAAGCACTTTGAAATATTTCTAGGTTATAAAAGAAGTACATGAAAGTAATTTTCACCATTTTAATGTCCATAAAATTAAATTTTTGCGCTTTATCCTAAAGAAGCATTAAAATACCACAGAATAGATAAAAATGCAAGTATGTGATGTAATATAAATTAACTAAGCACGTTCGTCGATAAAAAGGACAAAGGGCTGTACATAAGAATACAAAATAATTGTTTTGAGTAAAATTCCTTTGGTGAGTGTAGTATGATCGTTTTTTGCACTATGTACAGTAATTCCTTGAATGGTGTTCGCCAATTAAATGTTATAATTAGTATGTTATCAATATTCGATATATCGTTTGACTTACATATTCGTTAAATTTAAAAGTGATTTCAATCATGTATAATTAAATGTAGTTTTAGCGAGATCATATTTTTCAAGGAAGTACTGTATATTCAAAATTGTTTGATAGAACAAACATTAAGTATCACTGTGATAATTAATTTCAAAAGTATTTGTTTTTGCAAATGGATACAAGTTTATCACTCAATATCTGAATTAAATTTTCATCATAAAAATAATTTCTTATATGACTTTTTTTTAATCTAAAATTATATTTATATACATACATTTCTATGAAATATGTAGATTCTTGTGATAACTATTGTGACGTCAAAATATTGGACTATGGCAGTGTAAAACGTGTATTATAGTACATTTAAACATTAGTTCAAATAAGTATTGAGAAATTAAAAAAACAATCACTTTTACTGATTTTAAGTAAATAAATTAAATTAACAGTTATAATGACACGAAATACTATAAATTACGTTACGCTAATCAAGTCTCTTCCATTTTAGGAGCGCGACATGTGTCGCAGTCTAACACATAAATAAACTTAAATCATTTTATATACATATGTATATGTAATACTTAAATTATTAAATACGATATTTTTTTACGCTGATAAAATTGTTTTGATTTATCTAAGTTAGTAATTCTTAAAAATTGTATATAAAAAATGTACGCCAACATAGACATTATACATAAAAGTATGTGTAGGATTATAACAAAAGCTTTATGAAAGCAAGTAATTGAAGCTATGCTAAACACATTTTTGGTATATGTCTGTAATCTGAATCATTTCTGGTGAACATAAATTTTATGTTTTAAAATCAACTGCTTTTACCAATATCTATATTTTTTTATACAATCATTTCCCAAATCTACGACTACTAAGTGATTGTGAGGTAGTACTGCAATACCTGAAGGACGTCGTAATTTTGAACTATGCGAATCAATTTCAGTTAAAATATTACCTCCTCCTAATTTTAATACTTGGATTATACTGCGTCCTTTATCAGTGCGAGTACCAAGTATTCTACCTTCTGCATCAACAGCTAAACCTCCGTAAGTGCCCTTTCCTATAATATATAGTAAGTAGAAAATTCCTTGGACAATATATTTTGTCTATATGAAAACTGAGATTCACCTTTGCCTTCCGAATATATTTCTTCTGAGAAGTCTCCCTTTGCAGAAAACACTTGAATACAGCTATCAGCAACTATAATTTCACCACTAGGTCCAACAGTAACAGCTCTAATTAAGTTAAATGTACTCTTCTTTCCAACCTGTTATATATATATTTTTTTTAAATCTATACATACGACAAATACATTAAGTGTATCGAATTTAAAGAATCGTAAATATCAACCAACCTGGAAAAGAATTTTGCCATCAGAATCAAAAACAAAAACACAACTTTGTCGATTGTCAGCAACAAGTATATGTCCATAAGTTCTGTCTACCGCAACATCAATTGGCTCCTGAATAGTAAAGTTGTATGGGATTAATCAGTAACGAATGTAATATAAGATTTATATAATTATTAGAATAGAAAATACTAACTTGAAATGCGTTATGAGAGAAAGATTTAATTGTGTCTCCTAAAGAGCTCATTTCTGTTACTTCTCGCGTTCTCCAATTAACAACAACAAGACCTTGTTGGGAAATACCAATTCCTGTACAGCTACAACCTTCAAGACCTTCATTAGTTATATGCCTTTGAAATTCTAAATCACAATTGAGTACCTAAAAATGTAATATTATTTAGAACAAAAATTTGAACGTTTTGATGGTTTATAATTTTATATAAATCGTAATTTGAAACATGTTGTACCTTTATACGCGAGTTCCCAGTATCCAAAATGTATATCATATCATCGTCATCAACAGCAACCGCGACTGGTTGATGAAATTCATCTTTCCCGTTTCCTTGTCTTCCGTATACTTTAACAGGTTCGTTATGTTCAGTTGCATCAAAAAACAATGGATAATCTTTGATAGGCCGCTCGAAAACTGACAATTTTAAAACATAGCGACTCGCAGACGGAGGTCGAAACACTACTTCGTATGTACCATTATCTAAATCTATAACTTTTGTGTCAATACTGGAACTTTGGTTTTCTGAATGGATACTATCTGCTAATGTTAATTCCGCAGTGATAAGATCTCCTCCAACATTTCTAGGATGTCCATGATAATCAACAGTCTCTACTATTACAGACGCTTGTAACCTAACTATAGCAGGATCTTTCAACCTGGCTCTGCACAGACCTATTAAAAAAAAACATGTAGTTGATTTAAATAATATTCTTTCTTTATGATCTAGTATAAAAAATATAAATCAACGCTTGCATAACGATTAATAACAATTTTGAAGCAGGTACTTTACTGTATTATCAATCCTCAGGATACCTGGCAATGTTGTACTAGAACGTACTCTTCCCAAGTTATTAAGAGCATCCTCTAATTGAGAAAGCGCATTATTGTGGTTAAATTCAAAAGTAATAAAGGCATTTTCTTTAGGTTCACTAAGTGCTGATGCTGCATCAAGTTGGTCAGATAAACTACCAATTCTTTGTGTAATATTTCGTACTTCAACCTTTAAAAAAATTGAACATATTTAACGCTATGCCTATATACAATTTTCATTAAAATCGTGTTAACGATAATTCCATACTTGGTACTGTAAACCTTCGCATTCTCGTTGCACTTTATTTTTCTCAGCTTCTATGAGAGCATGCTGTTCTTCTAAGACATGTTTTTTGTCTCTTGCGGCGGCAGTAACAGCTGCTTGTAATTCTGAACGTCTCCTTTCAAATTTTGCAATAATTTCTGCAAATTCATTATCAACAGCATTCAGACACCTTTGAGTAGAAGCATCCAATCGTTGTAATTCTGTACTTACAGAATCTTGGGCCTGTGTTAACTGAAATCAATAATTTAATTTTAAATATAACTTTATTAAATATTCTAGTAATTTATTTCCTAATCAAAATAACAAATTTTTACCTTGGATATACATTCATTAGCTTTATATAATAAAATTTCAGACATCCTTTTTATTGCAATGCTGAAAGGTATGATAGTATGTTCAGTACATCCTGGAGATGTTCCTGCATGATTTCCACCTGTACAGGCTGTACAAAACACTGTATCACATGTTTCACAAAATAATAATTCCTGATTTATGTGAACTGAACATTTTGGAATAACCTGCAATGATAATGAGAGTTTTACATGGACATAATAATACATATATCAGAAGTATGTAGAAAGTATTGTTTCAAACCTCTCGTCTTTGCCTAGACATGAGATCAAGAAGTTGGTTCACAAGGAAACTGGGTGGCAGAGCAGGAACTCCACCACCAGGAATAGTTATTAACTCTCTGCAAATGGGGCATCGAAAGGCACCTGTCTCGCGAGTCTGAGATGCAGCAATTCTTGTTAAGCAATGTAAACATACCTATAAACATAAATATATATGCATGGAAAAAAAAACATTCCTACATTACAAATAATTATTATAATACTTACTGTGTGTGAACATGGTAATAATTTAGGGGTATGCTCTCCACCATCATAAACACAGAGACAAGTACCACATGTTAAAAAACTTTCATTAAAATCTTCATAGTTTATACTAACTGTCTCCACGAGCATAGAGCTCATGCTGACTATCCTCTCCCCTAGCCGTGTCCTGGAGCAATTTAAAAATAAACTCTTCAAATTTATAGTCATGTATTGTGCAGTCCAAAATAATCATTCAACTATTTTATACAAAAATGTAATAAGTACGAACTAAATATGAGATTTCTACTTTTTATTTAACAATAAATTGATTAAAACATTATTTTTTCTAGATCTAATGTTGAACAATGTAGGGATAAATTAACAATGAAATAATACAGTCCATAAAATAGCTCCATTATTATTTGATTGTTGTGTTAGCATTGTACTGTTTTTATTTTTTTTGTAAACCAGTGAAAATAAATATATATTGTATGTGTATAATGTGTTCGAAAACATTATCGATCGCAGAAAGCGAAGTAAACGCATTTTGATTTTCGCGGTTGTTCTAAACAGTGGCGCGTTATACTTTTATGGAGCCCAAGGTAAAATGCAGAAGGGAAGGGGGCCCACTTTAAAATAAAATAAAAAAAAAAACAATTTTTTTCTTACTAAATCTTTTATATTCATTAACCCTTTGACTGCGATCGCGATATCGTTATTTTGTAACTTGTCGAACAATCGACGCAAACTCAAACCGAAATTAACCGATCGAACCTAATTTATAAACAATGTAAAAAATGTGTATGTAACAATACAAACGTATTGCATACATATATTTCAACAGTTTTAATTCAGAGATGTCAATATTTATTTATCTCAAGTTTCCTAAATAAAGAAATATATTTTTACGAGGTTTTTTGGAACATTTTTGTTTGAGCCTTGCAGACGTCTTGTTTGCCGACAGAATTTGGTGCAGAGACACTAGCACCAAAAATGCCTCACAGAATGATGCATATTTTAACAATAGGTAATCTATAACAGCATTTATGAAATAAACTCACTGTATAGCGAAACGCAGTGCCTCCATAATGGAGTTAACCCTGTCGTTGTTTTGAGAAATGTATACATCCGTTACATTGCACACGTTTTAGCGGGATATCTGCATAAGCTTGGAATACACCTCGCTTCTTTAACATGAATTTTCATCACGGAATAAACTGGTCAACACGAACAGGTTTGTCGAATAACATTCATCTAATCGACGGTTTTTTAATTCTACTATGCCAAATTAGTAAACGTAAACACCAAAATATATAATAATATAACAATGAAAACACTGAATTCCTAAGCGTTACAGGAACAAGGAACTTTCTACGAGTAACTCTTTCTTTTTTTTTTTTTTTACGTTCACGGTATTTTCATACGAAATTACTCGACGTACTCTTTGTTCTTAAATTAACAACAGTTAGTCCGTATCAAGTAAAAACTAGAAACGCGTGAAATGGTAAATTCGTAAACGCGGCACTTCTCTCTCACAATTTCGCTGTGTATAGGAGCCCACTAAACACAAAGCATATGCCGACGGGAACTCTTTGTCTATCTTTCTTTCTTGATACCGATTGTCCTCGACACGGAAACGACTCTTAGAACGAATCTGAGTATTTCGAACGACTTACGGGAGCCAAATCTTGTGTCATGTTAGTAATCGAATACAAAAAAAAAGAAAAGGAAACAAACGTATCAATTGTTTAAGATTCTATCCGTTTCACTTTCGTTACTGTTTTCGCGTATCCTGGATGTCATTTCGGACGTTCTCCCGTATTTTGAGTGTCATTACCACTCGCGATTTATTTTTCGTGCTTCGTATTTGTCCAGCCACTCGGTACGATAGTAATGACACCGTCGAAATTCGTCGCGTCTCTGTCGCATTTTTCCAAACAAAACACAGCCACGGATCACGACAAACCGCATCAGCTGCGGAGCGCAGCGACTCACGTTTTACAGCTGCGCACGTTCTCGCCTGCATCCGCAGCCGGCACCACTACCAGGGACGAAATGATAGGTATACTATGCGGGTGACCGTGGCTACGATTCATCGGGATTCATTCCTTTCTTCGTCTCGTTTAACAGGGATGAACGCGTTCGAATTATTTTTAAAATTGCGCGTACCTACGAGATGCTAATTATTCATATTCGGTGCTTGGAACAAACCACGTACAACAATGATATTAGGTTGTCCCGAAAGTTTCTTTCGGGAGTTGCACTCAATTATTTTATGTAGTCGTGTTTATATAAATAGACAATCTAATTTCATAGATATTCATGTTGTGACAGTAATGGAGCAAAATGAATGGTGCACAATTTAATAATGTAACATAAAACGTAAACTATTGTGCATGTATTACTTATTAATAAAGCGAAAGAAACTTTTGGGACAATCTAATACATTGTATTCTACTATGATCGAATATTGACATTTGCACTTTGTATTCATTCACTTCTATGACTTGTATTGTCGAGTATCGAATGTAAATCTATGAATACATGAACTTGCTATGAATAAATAAGTAAATTTATGAATGTGCACAAAATTGGTATGAAATATATAAACTTGTGAGTTTTGTAAATATAAATGAATACACAAATAAACCTGTAAATTTTCAAATAAACGTATTTTATATAAAGAACACTCGTGACCCCGGTAATTGTTACGTAGATTAGAATGTAAATATCGAATTCGCATAATATATTCTATGCTTAGTCAGCTATTGAATACAACATGCTAATATATTCTGTATTCTCTGACCAGGCAATTACACGACATCGATGCCTTCCGTATTCGACGACGAAGTCGAATAAAAGTATTCTGTTATTGTACATCGACTGAATACGAAGTATCTAATGCGATTCATCGCTCGAATACTTTTTCAAATAAATTCTGTTCGTCCCTGGTTGCACGCATTTCCGCGAAACTAAGTAGTCTCGATCGGTGCATTTCAGTCTTATTACATTGTTTATAAATTACAAGTTCGAATATCCCTCATTTGTCCCTCTACCGTGAGATGACACGGTGTTTACAATTTGGCCGAATCGATAAGCACGTTTTTGCGGGAGTATCGTGAATAGATAACGCTGTCAAACACGTCATATTCAGCGTGTCAGCTCTCGTTGCGTTATGATTTACGTACATAAAATAACAAAACAGAATCATTTGTTGATGGAAGAATGGAGTCACCGCGAAAATGATAATACACGAGACGCAGTTCTACGTGAACTTTCGTAGTTCTTTGTATGCATTGTCTTGTTAGTAAAAAATAAAAATAAAATGCGTACGTTATGACTGACAAACATTGGCAACGTTCATGAAGATACTACCATTCGTATCACTGCTTCTAGTCGAAGAACTAGCAGCCTTCTTCTCTTCAATCGAATGGTTTGTTAAAAGAGGTTATGGTGTTTTGGGTGTTTGTTTACACGGGTGCAGGATGTGCAACAGTTCCGGGGCAGCGGCGAGTAATACGTCCCTGAGTATTGGCGCACCGTCAAGCGTTTACCACGAGAGCGAGAGGAGACGTATAGGAGAAAGCGACGATAAAGAAAGAGAGATACACGGGTTTGCCGAAGGGTAAGGAAACGCACAGCACCAACGGTGGTACAAAGACGGAGAAATGCCTGGTATGCTTGCGCGAGGTACACGGCCATATAGACGCTTGAATTGTCTACTGCGCAGTCGCCCGTTAAAAGGTGTAGCGGTCGTTGTGTGTGCTTTGCTTACTTCCATGCACTTGCTACAACCGGCCCCTCGGACAGCTGTATATTTTCTATAGCCCACGAATTTCATGTTTTCGTCAACCCCCTCTCATCTATATGCAACACCTTACGCTACGCAGAACCTGTTCATTCGCTTAGCATTCGGTTTTCCGTTATATCGATAATTTTTCAGTATAAATTTAGCGTCCCGTTACGAAAGCCATAGCTATTTTAGCGCGCATAAGTTAAGTTAAGTTTGTATATTTTATCTTTTACACAACGTTCGTTTGTTTCCCGCATCAGTTTTCACAGCATGCCTGGCTACAGAAGCCGTGACATTGAACAGAAAGTAAGAAAACTGTATTTGGACAAGGTCTATGGTAAATTAAAAGCGTGAGTAAAGCTAAGGATGAACGTACATTTTTATCGCCATTTTTATCAACCCCTAAAATGCGAGTCACGTACCGTCGTGTAAATTGTGTAGACGATGCATGTGTACGTGTGTCTGTGTATCTTTTCGAAAAGCTTGTCACATACTCACATGAATGGACAGCAGTTCATGAAGCTTCCTTTGATAAATTCAGATGGTAACTTATTTTTGCACAGGGAACGTATTGGCGCAATATATTATTTATGGCGTCACAAGGATTTTACACAGGCGTGATATGCACACTAACAAACCACCATGATGGCACGTTTCGAGCGCCCGATCTACGATATCGCAGGACTGTTTACAAGTTTAAGTATCTTTCAACAAACTATGTATGATTTTTTGCCACGATGGCATAACAAAACACGTGTATTCCTTCTAGTTGTGTCAACACCACATCGCATCCTCGCGAGGAAAGTGACACTGGTTAGATAATTTCAACTTTGTATCAGATAAAAAGAAATAACAATGGGTACTATTTCAGTACTCGATTGGGTACTATTTTAGCCAAAACAACTACATACGTGTAATTCTTCTGACTATTATATTACCCATCACTTTGATCATTCAGGAAAAATTAATATAGGATTCACTTTTCCAGTTGACGATTAAATAAATGTCTTGTACGACTATGTAATGCGATAATTGAAAATGTATCGCTTTTCATGCGAGGGCGCGATACAACGGGGCATAGAGGTGACGCACGTAAACAGACGTGCTTTCAGGTTTTATTCAACGACCGTTGTCGCACTTCGCGAATGTAAACAATAGATTGGACGGGTACGAACGTATCCCCGATACACGCCATGAAGCAAAATCGTATCAGTGTCGCATCACACCCACAGACATATCGAGTGTACGGTCTGTTTATCAGTGCATTAACCCTTGTCAATTTTACGTTCGATAAATATCGCGTTTTCGGTTGCTGTTCGTCTCACGCGAATTTTTACTCGATCGTAACAAAGTTTCACGCTTGATTTTCCTGTTATTCCCGTAAACAGTTTCCACATAAAACGATTCAGGACGACCGATTATGTTTCTATAAGGAAATTCGTAAACAATAGAGAGTCGAGTCTTCGCTGTTTCTTGCACTTCACGCACAAAAGTTTTGCCACTCTTAATACAATCCCCCGTGTACAGTTTCCATCGCGCTCGTATTTCTCCCGTGTAAGCTGCTAGAGTGACACTGTAGAACGACGTGAGACAAGGATGGCGATATCGATTTCAGACGATGTACGTTAAGCTCCAGCAGGTGGCACGGCCACCAAAGTCCTCGTCTTTAAAGCCACGGTGTTTTTATCGAAAAAATTACACGAGCTAAGCCGTCGTGGCGAGGAATTTGCAGAGACACGGGAAACAGGGGATGAAAACACACCCTCGAAACTGTCCTTGCTACGAGCGCGCACGCGCTGACTGATTTAGGTCATGTGTTACTTGACAGACGAACGCTAGGTTACATTGCAGGGTTTTCCTTGATAAATTACGCGAAAATCGAAAATTGTTCACTTAACGATTTCTTTTAGAGAAGACGTTAAATCGATATAGGTCTTATTTCGAGGTCTAATGCGACTCGAGTGCTGCCAGTGGGTCGTGAAATAGACTAGGTTTTCTAACGTTGACGAGGTCGGGGTAGCTACGCGGATCCTTGGCCCCGATGTTGGCAATCTTTGAATAAGTGGTACCAGTGGTGTAGCCAGAAGGGTTTGCATAGGTGTCGATAGCTTTTTAAGATTTGTATCGCAAGAAACGAGTGTTATCTCGATTGATACAATTTTTTGACAATAAATTTTATAATTTTATATTTCATTTTGGAACTCTCGTGTCCATCTTCATGATTTCCATGTAATCCTTTCAAATTTTTATCACAGGACACGTTATCGTGCCCAGCATCCTTCCCACTCCCAAAACGATTTTCGATGCATGCGATTGCGAGCATGCGCAATTAAATTCAGGCCATTCCAAGCACTTGACCGAATTTGCGAAGATTTCTTGCTTCTGGCTGATTTTACAAGGGTACGTATTTTAACACGTTCACTGCCAGACTAATACTCTTGAAAATTTCTACTGTGATTAAACTTTGTTTACAGACTATTGGAAACTGCGTAATGAAACATTTATTGTGGTATTTAGTTTTGTAACTTCATCAAAGTTCAAGTATTTCATTTAAATTCATTTTCTGTGACAGTTAACTTTCAGAATTAATATTCGTAGTTTTTCAGTGAAAAGCGTTGTCACCCATATATGGGTGACGTCAGTGACGTGACGATCAACGTGTTAAGCGAGATTCAATAAATATTGTAACGTTAAAATGATTCTTCTAAGATGATTTAAATATGTATAATATAACAAGAATATCTCTTTTATACAGAAACTCGTAGACACTAAATTTTAATTTTACGATTATTGTAATTCTAACGCGCGCAACGTGTGCATACTTGTTATACCCAATTACAGTCATGTTCATAACGCAGACTTGTTTTTTTCGCGGGTTAATGTTACGCGCCACCTAAATTTTCTATCTAATTCTACGCATTAGATACGTGTGACATTAATTTGTGCATACGAGAAGTGAAATTAGTGTCACCTTAAAGCACATTTGCATAAGCGTAGGATGCTCTGTTGAGCGTGGAACTAAACATACATCACGGGTGGAACGTTAATACGTACGTCAAGTTTGAAAATTAAGAAGCGTTAAATCGTTTTGCTAAAAAAAGTTTCGTTTCTTGCAAACTGACGCTTCGCGAACGGAACAACGCGATTTGGTATTGGATTCGAGCACGTTTGTTTAGTCTTTCGTCGAGTTTATGGATCCACTTTAACGACCGTTTTCTCGTCATTTCTTATTTTAACTATCGGCCAGTAAACAACACGAGGGAGCGTAATTAACATTTTTCGTTAGCTGATTAATGTACTATGATATAAATCATGCGAATAATTTTATTTCGAGAAGTTTGTGTCCAGTCGTTATTAAAGTTGAAAATCAATTTGCGAAATTAAAGATAAAGCCCATCGAGCGGTATATATTTAATTACGCTTGAAGTAGGTATTTTGGCCTAACGACTATCGTCTTCAGTGTGCTTCTTTATCCAATCGACGTAGCTGTAGACACGAGTGAAGACATCTGGACGACCTTTTGCACACGGGATTCCCCAAGATACCACTCCGATTTGTACCTTGTCGGCCACTAGAGGACCACCGGAATCTCCCTTTTGAAAAATTCATAAATTAATAAAATATCTACCTGCTCTGTCTCTTGAAGAGGCCTTGAAATGTCCAGCTTGTGCAATGCATTGAGGGGGTATTATCGTCTAGAAGTTTGTTTTTTCAGTAATTTTTAGGAATTAATTTTGCGAAAACTATCAAACCTACAGTACCAGGGTTTTTTTATGCATAACAAAACACGTTGCAACTAACAACACAAATTTTTATAAAATACTTCATTGAAATCTATACAAGTTATGCGCTGTTATGCAGACTGTGGCGGTTCTAGTTGTTTGAGACAGAAAAACAAATTCTTTTTTTCAATCTATACGAATGTAGTTACCGTCTGAACTAGAATTAAGTAAGTACTAAACTTTTTATCGGAATCGCAGCTGTTCGAAAATTAAGGTTTAATTTTCCCCGGATAATTGTCAACTAAAATATGAGAGCAGGGCTAAAATATTCAAGCTATCGGTATAATTCTAGTTCAGACCATAGGCGATGGTACCTTCGAAATGTATGTAAAACTAGAAGTTAGAGGCACTTTCTCAAAACCCCAAATGATAAGAAAATGCAAAAGAAAAAAAATCGAATTTTTCGAGTTTCTAGACGATAATACTCCCTGAATCTCGAAACTCGATAAAACTGACGGGTAAAAGATCGCCTGGCCCCCTTGTTAGAGTAACTCTTTCGAACTAGGTGAGCGAAACTTAACAATGCTCACTGTTACGCACTTGTCGACACGGTTCTCGACGGATTGCAAATAAGAAAAAAAGTGTGCTGCTTTAGTTGAGGGATCCTTTGACGCAAAAGGGCCCTCTTCTCGAGTGCTCGACTAGTCGTGAATGCACTTACGTGACAAGCGCCTTCGCCCCTCTTGTTGAGTGTGCAGATATTGTCGTTGGTGACACGAAAGCTGGCGTTTAAACATTGTTTTTGATCGATCACGCTCAGCTCAATGTGCTGCAATTCGTTCGGTGCCTCTCCGGGATACTTAACGTCATTCGTGCGCGATTAGGGGATCGGTCGACGACGGGGATGCATATGGAATAAAGAAAACAATGATGAACTTCAATGAAAGACTCGAATTCAAAGACGAACAAAAGTTCAGCGAGTTAGCAATCGTTCAGGATTTTAAGATTACGTAATGCGCTTACTAAGAGGGACTTACCTGTCTAGAGGTGAAGAATAATATGTAATTCACGAAAGAAAAATCTATATGTACAGTGGGTGTAGAATGTATTCGTACACCGATGAAATTGTAGTTTCTTAACTTCTTTTTTTGTAATCAATGATATTTTACATATTCACGGAAGTCTCTAAGATAGATATAGTCCAAACAAACATTTACTAGTTAATATAATTTGTGAAATTGACAGAAAGATGCGAAAAGTGGGTGGAAGTATAGAAGCAATAAGTATTTGGATGATTCTTATGACGAACCATTTACAGCAGTTCAATCTATTTTAGACATTTCCGAGAATATGTAGAATGTCATTGTTTATAAAAAGTAAGTTAATAAATTACAATTTTACACAGTTTTTTTGGAAATTGATCGGTGTACGAATACTTTCTACACTCACTGTAAAATTTAAAAATGATAGATTCGATACTTTATGTATAAAATTGCGCTTTCTAGATCAGGCAACCCCCTTTTAAGATAAACATTTAACTAAATTAAAACTCAATGGTAATTAAATGAAAATGAATTGCAAACGTTTGCTGAATGGCAACTCGCGAGAGATGATACATACGCTGGTGGTACCCCAACCGGACAACTCGGCTGGGTAATCAATTTTACTGAAATTTTCGTTGGGTAAAGACACGGGCTTCACTTTATCCCCGAAAACGATATCCTTGTTCACTTTAATCAATCCAATGTCGTTCCTGATCAGCAGAGAACTGTATCTCGGGTGACCAAACACTCTTTCAGATTGATATTCGTCGCCACCCTTGTCCAAGGTGTTCGTACCCAACACCACGGTTATCCCAGAATCGTTGAAGCTAAAATAATCAATTGAAATTTTATAAATTAATATATCGAACAGGTCAGTGGTGATAATCGAGGCCTACCGTATTTTATTTTAAGTAGAAATTTTATTAAAACGAACCTCGATACGCAGTGAGCGGCTGTCAATATCCACCTCTTGTTTAATACTGATCCTCCGCAGAAATGTCGTCCCTTATAGCGAAGGGAAGCTTGATACGGGAACTGTCCATCCTCAGCGGCAGAACCGCCCACGATTTTTGGAATTTCATTTATACTCGCCGCTGTGTTTAGAGGTTCCAATTTATATTAACATAGAGTTGAATAACAAGTATCGTTTACTAATCAAACAAAAAATAAGTTTCGAGTATAATGTAGACTTGGTTTTGCTATGTTTTAAATAAAATAACATCAAATTATAACTTTGATGATTCAGACTATCGTGTTGTTTAAATAACGCGTCTCCTTACCGGATGCTTCGAACAGCTTGACCGTGGTCAGAATACAGACAAGCAAGAACATTTTAAATCGTTTGCTTTTTCCTTTGGTGGTGACGACGAGTTAAATACCAATCTGAGATTCCCCTAAGCTTTCGAAGGGTATTTATACCAAATTCGTTCTTAATGTCCATGGGAATTGAACATACACCTGGCGACTATTTAAATTTAGGTCAGATATTTACCTACGAAAAAGCTTATTCCGATGTATCTCACGTTCGCTACGATAGAAACTAACAATAAGAAGAACTGAGGTCAAACAGGTGCCCTTATCGTTTAAGAGGAAAAACATCGTGTATTCATGTCCCGACCGTACAATGTTAATTACTGGAGAATGGTATTCCTTGTTACAAATTATTCCTTTTAATAACGATTCTAATTATTGCTTGATGCCATTATTGCCTTTGTCTTCAGTTCAAGTCTTACAAAGTCACTATTCTAAATAACAATGAAACTTTGGACTCGATACAATTTGCTCGATACCCTTTTCTAAGTTTCTTATCAGATAAACGATGCGTGTTTCGATTTAAAAAATTACCAGTCGATTATTGGATTCGTCCGATTTGCGTCTCTTCGTCGATCAATGATTCAAAGAAGATTATTCGGGGCCTTTATTAAACGAGGGCGCAGGACAATTTAAAAAGGCACAAAGCTGCACAATTTATTCCATTATGACATGACTCACCCTGATTATGTCCCATTCAGAGACGGTGGCTGGGTGATTGGCCTCATTCAAATTGTATAGTAGTGGTAAGGGTCTAATTCTGGCGTCATACTTGAACGCACTGTGCTTTCTGATATTGCTCTTAAATATCACCGTGAAGACTCGGATAAAGGACACTCCGCGATACCCATTATGGCGAGCACAAAGAAGAACGAATTCCTTTGACAAATTAATAGAAAATACGGATGCAATCTCTTGTGATCTCGTGCGTGTTTATTCATTGCGATGTCAAACACAATTCATTAATCGATTAATCTGTTACCGCGTGCTTCCATCAATAACGAATGGGGCAAATTTTCTTTAACCATAGAAAAAAAATTTAATTACGAAGGAGTAAGAAAAATAAATAAAACGCCTATGAGATCACTCGAACTGCATACAAAGTTTCAAAGCACAAATACATGAAAAAAAAGAAAAAAATAATAAAAACACTTTTAAAGTATATCGGCGAAATAGTAATTTAATTCAGCTCTAAGGGGTACTTCCCCTCTTGCCTTACGACGTAAGACGACGACGTAAGAGGTACGTCTAACGTTGAAGTTTGAGAAACGCTGTATTAAACAATGGTCGAAGGATAATGATTCGATGTACAACGAGACAAGAAAGAAACACACGGTGTGTACAACTTGAACTTTCTTTATTTAAATGAATCAGAGGCAATATGAACCGTCGATGGAACGCTGCTTGTACAATGTCAAACTCAAATGTAGTCATACGTTTTTTTTCTCTCGCCGTTGACTGTCTTCGGAACAATATCAACACAATTATCTCCGAAGGAGTGCGAACTTACTGCGTGTGATTCTAATTAATCAGAACTTAAACGATGACAAGCGCACGGGTTTCGCAACCGCTCATATTCCCTGTGGCGTGTACGTATAAAATATTCATGTTCTCACAACCAGAAGTTAATAGTCAGAATATCAGTACCGCTTCGCCCGTGCATACAGTAAATAAATAAACCATAGAAAAAAATAAGAGAGAGAGAGGGGGGGGAGGGGGAGAGTGAGAGAGAGAGAAAAAAAAAACTCGCACGTAACTAATCTCTATGCGCCTTTGCTTTTCGGTCATCAACTAACGCTATATATATATATAAATTTTCCGTACCCTTATATAAGTATTTTTTTTTTTTTTTAGTCGTTTACAAAAGCTACTGTTTCAGTATCACTTGCCGCTGGCCACGCTCTAACGCATGTACGTTTTAAGTAACCGTGTGAAAGTAAACGCGAGCTCATGTTTTATGTACGTGTAATTCATGTTATTGTGTGTGATATAATAATTTCGAAATCGCGTGGATCGTTGGCTTACACTTTTTATCTTTATATGTATCTGTGTTTATGTATGTGTGTTATGTATGCTTAACGTATATATTATAATTATTCACCTTGTACCATATCGAACCGATAAAACTTTATGATTGTCTAATAGTCTGAATAACTATATAATATATATAAATTATGTTTTACAATTCGAATAGAGCTCCTTACCAGTAGTACGGTAGGGGGCGATCGAGTATTTCCGTGTGGTGTATTCTTCGCAAACACCCGTTACATATATATATAGCATAACATCGATAGTACTAAAAATATAAACATTTCTGTCGTAACGTTAAATCATACAATTATAGTTTAGTCACTAGAGAATACGTACAAAATCAAATGCCAGCACCCCATTTAAGACGAGACGGACTTATTTCGAAAATGCGTGAATCTACGCGTATGCTACGACAATTTATTTTTTTTTTTTATGTCACTCGAACAACACAAATGAAAATACTTCTGCTATTGCAAATACTCTTCACGAAGAATGAATTGAATGCGTGAAAATGCTTAACTTACGATAAAAAGGATATCTTATTTAATTGAACACTGAAAAATCGTCTACGAAATGCAATAATAGAACACTCCGGATCATATGCAACATGTACATACATATAACGCGTTTGTGAAAGGTGACAATGAAACTTACTTTATAACTTTTGTCATTGATTGATGAACGATTCTACTTAAACAAGAATACTATTTGTTAACAGCCAGTTTACACTATTCATCTTTTCCTTCGAGGTTTATAAAACATTTAAGAACGTTCAAAATACTTTCATGAATAATGCATATATTTTTTTTAAATGCAAGTTCACTTCGAACATCCGTCTACTTCAATCGACAATGCTCAGATTAGTCAAGATAAATAAATAAGAATATGTAATTATTGTTTTATATATCCATACTAATTTATTCATAGACTTTTTCTTGCATTTAATAAGGTGATTCAAGATTTATGCGACAGAGTCACTTTGTATTAACATTCGTTTGTTGTAAATGCTATAGAAAATATATGTATATAGAAGTTTAATACCCAAAAATTGAAAATTAATTTAAGACATCGATAACTTAAAGTCATAATATCACATGGTGCTGCCATCCAATATTGTAGCTGCAGAAATGTGTACAGAAAGATGGCTATGTTACGTTCTAGGCCACAGAACTCCGTCACTTATTGGCTATGAAATATTTAAGTATATTATTCGGTTTTGGTTTACTAGTCGTCGGCCATGAACGTGTGACTTCTCTTTGTATGTCAATGGGTAAAGATTTGAGAACCGCTGCATCGATTTTTGGAGACAATTGCATAGGTGACGAAGGACTGAGTCTAAGATCCGCCATTTCGTTACTTGGAGATTCTCTGCGCCCGCTCAACCATACTTCCAATCTGGTCTTTTTTGGTAAAGGTTCTATCTCGTTCAGTAGGTCGTCTTCTGAACACTGATTGTTGCCACATAGTGATTTTGAAATTGGGGACGAAGTGGTGCTCATTGCTGAACCATCGTTACTATCTTGATTTATACTCATCGGTGATCCAAGACTGACGTCAGATATACCTTCTTCCGAACTTATGTCCAAGACAGATTGAACGGCAACTTGCTTTCGCAAAAACGATGTTATGCTATTTCTTCCGGATGATCTTTCCTCGAACTTTGTGAAAGCAACCCCTAATAGAGTTAAGTGGAATGGTTTAGAGACGTCGACGGTACGATGGAAAAGTTTCATAGCCAGTGCTAGCATTTTAGCATGATCGTAAACGCCAGATTTTGTGGAAGGCAATAGGTGCTTTGGTAGAGCGCATTGCCGAGTTTCTCTTTTACCTGACGTTGGTTTATTAAAGTCGTGCTTTCTGACCGTTATTCTCATAGCAATGGGAATTCTTCCATCCTCCATAGCTAGTTCAGTCAATCTCCTTAAAAGCGCTCGAAGTCGCGATTCTACTTCGGCTACTAAAGAAACGCTTTTGAAACCATCTTCTAAACCTATAGATTGCTGTTTTCCCGTCGGTTTCACAGCAGTTTCATCTATACCTTCTGCATTATCTTTCAATTTTCTTGCCAAATCGACGCCGAGTTTCATTTCCAAGTTCTCTAAAGACGTTTTACGCAAATCGTTTACTGTCTTTATGTTATTGGACGCTAATATTTGTGTGGTTTTTTGCCCGACACCGGGTATTTTAGACACAGATCCTATCGTAGATAACAACAGTGGTCCACTGCATGGGAATATTAGTGTCTGTTGGTTTGGTTTATGCAACGACCCAACAAGTTTTGCTAGAAGCTTATTGTGCGCTATTCCAGCACTGCACGTGACACGTAACTCTTTATAAATCCGTTTTCTTATTTCTGCTGCAATTTTGGAAGCTATAATTAATCGAGTATGGCAACCACATGGACATTCTTCTTCAGACAGACCAAATACTTCGCCAACTGGATTTTCATCTTCGATAGAAATACTTATATTTAGTTCAGAATCGTTTCCAGAATCCATACATTTTTGCACGATAGATGTGACATCCATAAAGTTATCGTCGAAACCTAACCGTTCGACTAAGGGAGTAAACTGATGCAATACCTCCAGGATCTTGGCAGAAAAGTGACGATAGTTTGTCAAATCTTCCCCATTCACCAGAGCCAGCCCTGGACATAACTGTAAAGCTTCTTGAACAGACATACATTTCTTAATTCCATATTCCCTTGCCAAGTAGTTGCTCGTTACTACTATATTTTTTTGTTGTACTCCTAATGGTTTGCCTTCTAGCTCTGGATGCCTCAGCATCTCCACTTGAGCATAAAAACAGTCAACATCTATGTGAATTATAGTTCTCGGATGTCGTATAATTGTATCAAAATCAATGGAATCCATTGATGTCAGCTTATAAATAATGTAGTACAGTATTATACATAGAATTTTTATTATATAAGGTTTCTTGTTTAATCTTTTAACATACTATAATCTGTAACAATAATAAGATACAATTAATAATACATTTAGAAATAGATTCAAATAATACATGAAACAAACACCTCTAACAATTAAAATGCTATTAAATTTAACAAGTATTGCTGCCTTTCTAGAACAATGTAGTTAAAAATATGTTATTAAATATATCGTCTAATTTCATAATCAAGTATTATTTTTTTTCCGCTATTAATAGATTCTAACAAAGATTTGTATAAATCGTATATGTACAGTTATATACATGTTGATATGCTGAATTCATATATCGAGAAAATAGGTTAAGTTAAACACACAAAGCATACAAACAGTATGTTGATATATCCACTTACATATGGCTGTTTGTAATCATATAATTCATCGTAATTGTTATTTCAGGACAAAATAAGCTAACGAATACTTGTTAAACAACTTTTTTCTGTATCATTTACTCTAACTTTTCTCAGATTATAAAGTAAGGTTACCATTATTTAGTATTCATTCGGGAAGTATGTTGTCGCACAACCATGTAGAATGTTTGGACGCATATGTATTTTTATTGTTCAGAAATCCGTTAGGTCGTCGAATAGACATTAAAAATGTAGCAATTAATATTAAAAACACTAATGTTTCACTTGGAAAATCCGCGCCAACTCTTCATAACTTTCGTCGAAGCTATATGTTCTTTACGGCTGACGAGTTTCGCTGGTAACACGAAACAAAATTATCGTAAAAACTAAACAGAAACTTGTTTATAAATTGTAATGCGACTAATTTATTTTTCACATGGTAGCCATGTTTTTGAATTGTCATAGATATGTTCGTATATACATATTTATTATTGCACCCTAACATTTGGTGCAACTAAGCATTTATAGTTATTTTATGACTCAAGTATGCTTTATGACCAGAAGATAGCATATACGCAGGTAATGGTTGATTTTCATCGTATCCCCATGTAAAAACAGCCAATAGTATTTAAGATGGACTAGGGGAATAATTTTATATAATCTGATAATATCTAAAATGCATATTTTCCCTATATATGATCCAATCAGAATGTAAAACAGCTAGTGGAAATATAATATAGATACGGAAAAGATAAAATACTCAAAAGATGAACTCCTATAGAAAATGGCATAAGTTTTATATTATACATTCGTGTTTCCAATACACGACAGCATTTCGTTGTAACATATATAAATAAAACAGAAGATTCGTTGTAATATTTATACATTACTTTCTATTTTCAAAAGTGAATGCTTCAGTGTTAAATTGTACGATATTCTCATAGTCTACCACGAGTGTATCGAGTGTAAATAAGTGTACTTAGTTGTAAAAAAAATGTATATGGGTTGGACATTCGCAATCTAATAGATGAAACATGACCAGTAAGTGCATTTAAACATTTTCCTAATCGTGTAAATTTAATAAAAGTCCGAAAAGGTAAAGGCGATTTAATTCTATTAGGACTTTCATGTGAAACGTGAGTATTTAGTTTAATGCTCCGTTTTGAGACACATCAGATATCGGAAAAAATATTTCGATTTTGTTAATTTTGTCGAATTACACGAATTCAAGTCCGGCTACAAATCAAGTGTAGGCAGCCATCTTGGAAAATCCCTTTTCGCATTTCGAACGAACAAAGTGTCAAATATCGATAATTAATTTATCGTATGGGGTTGAAGTGAAAATTTTCACGAGAATTGAGTTTTGTAAGGAAACCCGGATTTTTCAGTGTGATCCCGAAAGTAGAACGTGAAAATCAATTTCGCGCCACTAATCAGTATTATTCAATAGCCAAGTTTAAAAACCAAGAAAAATATAGAGACGTGCTCCGATACAAAACAATTCGAATAAGACACGTGTAGGAGAATTTTTCTATTGAAAGTTGGAAATAATATAGGCAAAACGGCTTCGCAAAAAAAATCGTCTAGGAAGATGGCGGAGTCCAAAGAATTAGAGGTGAGTGAAGTATTAAAAGTAGTGCAGTGCAGTTTAATTACGTGTGAAATTTTATAGAAAAGTCGGCAGGTCTGCATTGTGAATTTGTCGTGGTTATATCCGGGTTATCAGTGATTTGAGATATGCGTCAGTGATTTGTATTACTAGACGCTTGATACACTCTCGTGCAAGTTTTAGGCCATTACTATTGTCAGTATTTAGCCTTTTATCAGTGAAATTTGAAGTTTAATTAACGACATTTTTTCGTTGGCTATATTGTATTTGCGATTATGTTCTCTGTGCCTGTGCCCTGTGCTAAGGTTGATAAATGGCGAAATTATCTTCATAATAGGATTGATAGGATTTATAGGTAACCTTAACATTTTCATCGTTTAAATGAAAAAATTCTTAAATGTTTTCCGTTGTTTACATATATTTTAAAAATATTTAATCATAAAGATATATAGTATCTTGCAAGTGTGTTGTATGCTAGTATTGATTGTAATAAAAATAACGTATATTGTGCCAATGTGTATCTGTCCTTTGACACAAAATAGATATTGACAAATGTATATTTTATGTTGCTTTTGTGCTTTAGAATAGAAAACTTGAAGTATGATTTTTATGCCTGGTATGTTATATTTTATTTTGTAATTCTGCAATTATATTTGCAAAAATCAGCATAGTGTAAAATTGTTTGCACAATTGGTTGAGTAAAACTGACAAATATTGGACTATTAATTTCTTTTTTTGATAAATCTTCTTTTTGGGAAACAATGCAGTTTTTAATTGTTAATTAACAATTTAATGATATTGCGTATGTAAGGATTTAAAATATAGAAATGTTGTCATTTTGTGATTGCAGAATATGGTATTGAGTTTTCGAGTGTCTGAACTTCAGATGCTTCTTGGTTTTGCTGGTAGAAATAAATCAGGTAGAAAAACCGAATTACAAACACGTGCACTAGAATTGTTACGTTTGAGATCTCATCCAGTACAGCTCAAAATACGTGAACTATATAAAAGCATACAGTGAGTATACTATTAATGTAAATGCAATTGTATATATCCAGAATTATATTGATTCTTATAACAATTGCTATTATTATTTCCCATGATATGGAATACTTTATTTCTTTCATTATTTTAATATAGAATCAAAAACAGTGTTTATTTCTTTATATGTACTAAGGCATATTATTATACTTTGAGTATTATAAATAGCAGCAGGTTCTAAACACAAAGCACTAGTTATACTATTTGTTGTAAAATTTTGTTTAGAGCTGATCAATTGGCTGCTCACCAAATGTACGGTCAAACAGGTGGTTCTGGAGAGCCACAAATTGATCAAAACATGCATTCCAGAAATTATTATACAAGGTAATTGCATGAAATAACAAAATATTTCTCTCTAAAGGGTTCTTCTACTTGAAAACTTTACAATACACATTTCTTTTTTAATTTTTTACCTAACATTATTGACAATACCATTTTAAATTTTGTGCATTTATTTATACATATTTTAAGGAAAAGTATATTTTTATTCTACTATTTCTTTAATTTGAGTAACTTGGGAATTTTAATGTTTACAATGTTTGAAGAAAATAGAATGAATTTTTTACATTTTCAGTAGAAGACCTCCTTAATTGTAAAAATCAGTATTCATACTTAATTATGTTGGTTCTTATTTTTAATTAATATAAAGACAAGCTATCAGTCAGCAACAACAGTCACAGTCCTCAGTTTCCAGTGGAAAAGAGTTGCCACCAGCTCATCAAGCATCTTTACCTCAATCTCCTAGAGCTAATCCTGTATATCAGAACACAGGATATACTAGTGTAACACCACAAGTAAGTTTAAATCATTTCCTGTAGGATATTCATGAAGTATTATTTATTGATAATTCCCTTTTTTTAATATGCCTAATATGATTAACATTACAGCAGACAACAAGTGTAGGTTACAGTCCATATCCATATCCACCAAAAGTTTTACCATCTCCATTACAAATACAGCCTCGGAGTCAGTATCCTGTTCATCCAGATGTCAGACTTAAAAAACTTCCATTTTTCGATTTGTTGGGTGAATTGTTGAAACCATCTAGTTTAATGCCCCAAGGCTCTCTAAGACTTCAAGAGAATACGTTTATGTTTCATTTAACACCACAACAGTCAACAGACATAGCCAGTTCGCGAGATTGTCGCGCTGGAAGTAAAATGGATTATACTGTACAGGTATGTGTTGTTAATTTGATCTTAAATCATTGTTAAGAATGTCTTTATTGTTCTATAAATGTTATAGGTACAAATGAGATTTTGTTTACAAGAAACTTCATGTGAACAAGAAGATTGTTTTCCTCCTAGTATTGCAGTGAAAGTTAATGGAAAATTATGTCCCTTACCCGTAAGTAAATATATTTTATTGAAATGAACCGTTAATCTTCCATGTATTATATCAACTAAATTTCATTTATTTTTTTTACAGAATCCAATTCCTACAAACAAACCAGGGGTAGAGCCAAAGAGGCCTCCAAGGCCTGTCAACATTAGTCATTTAGTAAAGTTATCTCCTACCGTAGCAAATCAAATTCACGTCACATGGTCGGCCGACTATGGAAGGCGATATGCAATCGCCATATACCTAGTTAGAAAACTTTCTAGCGCTAAGTTACTGGCGAGATTAAAAAGTAAAGGTGTACGACATTCGGATTACACAAGAGGTTTAAGTAAGTAATCGAAACTTATCTTTCAAATTTATGGAAATGTTAAAGAAAAGTGTTATTGGAACGATTCCCTCCATAGTTAAGGAAAAGCTTAATGAAGATGCAGACAGTGAAATAGCGACTACGTCTCTTAGGGTGTCGTTAGCGTGTCCATTAGGGAAAATGCGAATGGCTACACCATGTCGTGCATCGACGTGTTCGCATTTGCAATGTTTTGACGCATCGCTGTTTCTACAAATGAACGAAAGAAAACCCACGTGGAATTGTCCAGTTTGTGATAAAGCGGCACTGTACGATACTCTGGTTATAGATGGATATTTTCAGGAAGTTTTAAATTCCAAAAAATTATTACCAGATGTAAATGAAATTCAGCTGTTGCAAGATGGATCATGGGAGAATTTGGTTTTGAAGAAAGAGAAAGATAAAGACAAAACTGAAACGAAAGTGATAACGAATACGCAGGATCGCAAAATCGATGTGGACACTGTAGACCTCGGTGAGATATTGTTTCATTGTATCACATATAAGGCCAAAAATATAAAAAAACTTTTGTTTCTCCCGAAGAAAGAACATAACCTCAAAGGTTGATTACTTTATATATAACATATTATTATGTATTTGTTTAGATGAAAGCAATCCTACACCTCCAAAGGAGAAGAAACGAGCTGTTGTCATTGATTTAATTTCAGATAGTGACGATGACTATGAAAATACCACACCTACGCAAAGTACAAAAAAATTGGCTAGTGGTACATCTTCACCAAAAAAATCACAAGCCAGCTCTATTAGTAGTACAAGTGAATCGCCGGAGTTAATGATAATTGATTTAGAATAACATGTTTTTTTATTATCTCTTTACTATAAAATTGCTAAATTTTGTATTATTATATGAGTCTTATAGAACTAAAACCAAATGAAGTTTATTAGTTCTTTAATTGACAAAAAAGAAAACTATTATTATAAGTATTAATATAAGCAAATTCATGATGTTTTTACTTTTGGTACTTAAAAACAGACAAAAAATGAAGAATAGAATTCGTTAATCATTTCAATAGAAAGCATTCCTTTGCATCATTAATACATGTACAGTCCATTTATCATTTTAGTTTGCAGAAGAAAAATAACAAGATCAGGTTAGGTGTAATGAATATTTTCATACAATTTTGTAGTATCATAACAAGACCATTGTGTAGTTTTATTTAATCGAATAAAGCAATTTTTTTTATTTTGTAGTATTGTCCACTTTCTTTGCGAATTATTTTTCTGGTTGTATTAGGAGTTATTAATATCATCAAATTTTAATACGTTTATTTATATTTCGTTGATTGGGAATAATAAAATCGCTTAAACTATGCTTATTGTGAATTTTGTTTCATACAAAAGTTGATACTATTTTAAGAAATAAAATTGGTTAAGTCGTTGCAAATAGGATATTAACAATATAAACACATTTGTGTCGCTGTTTTACATATGTAAATCACGCGTTTCGTGCATTTCAGAGTTTATTCTGTTGGCACAGTTCCAACTAGATTTGGATGCATGTAAATACCAGGTGATATTCCAGAGAGTTGTTGGTCCACAGGTTCTCTTGTGTCGTACAAACTTGGAGCTTGGAATATTATACCAAGTGTCCCACCAATACACGCGAACGTAAAAATCCAAAGAAAAAGTCTGTCCAAAACCATGGCTACAAATTTCCAATCTTCTATAACCTAGAAGTACAAGAAATTTTGTACATAACAAGTTTAAGTGCTATAAGAGTATTACTCTTAAAGTATTCATGTACTCGTCGAAATTATAAGTAAAAAAAAAGGAAGTATCAAAAGTAAAACAAAATGAATATCAACAAAAATTCATACTGTTCTACTCACTTCATTATCTTTGTCTGCATTTTTAATATGTTGAGCAATGAAACGCACACCTTTCAGAGCTGATATGACATCTGGAGATAAGTGTCTCGGCATCGTATTTTCACTGTCAGTGACTACAATTATGTTTCATTGTTAGCACATATTTTACCAAACATTACGTCATGTCGTTTCATGATATAGATATAATTTGTCACCCCGAATGCAATTGCAAATTACAAAATTACTGTTAATTCTGATATTATATATCCTTTGTTCATCTCTATTATGGTCATGTAAAACACAACGCGCGTTCGGTGTCTCGGTAATGAAGAATGTATATTGTGAACGAATGCAACAAATAAAATCTTTTATGCAAAAATTACGAAGATTTACCTGATGCGTGCGGATAATGTCGAGCGTCATCTTCCCTAATATTCTTATACTGGGAAGTGACGCTTTCAAATCCATCCGGACTACCTTTCAATTCCAGCGGGTAATCGCTAACGCTGTCATGAAAGCTACAATGTATGTTGCTGAAGTTTGAAGCATCCAATGAATATACAGGACGGAGCGTTTAAGACAGGTCATCCGAATAACTCATTTGTTTTGTATGATAAAACAGGATGTTTGAGGCAGAAGTTGTTTCATTCTATAAAGAATATAGTGTGGGACGTTTTCTTCGCGCCAAGGACATTGATTTATTTCAAGTGGAACGATATAGTTTTATGTTTATTCTCTAATAGGAGTTTGTAGGATGAATGCAATGACTTAAAGTTCAAAGTTATTCAGGATCATTTATGTTCCCCATAAAATCAATCAACTTGTGCCACAAACATTCCTTTTTATCCTTAAATATAAACGAGTTAATTGGACGATCTGCCTCAAATGCGCCCATCCTGTATAAATAATTACCTAAAATCTATTTCATTAGTGTATCCGCTATCCATATACGTATCGTCGTATTCTGGAGTCGAATACGGGGTTCGACGCATCATTAGCATTCGAGGCATCCAATTTAAGAATAACTGTCTGACCCAAGGCGACATGTTGTGCGTGGATGGAGATCTGTGAAAGAAATTTTTAATAATCGCCGTGCCCATCTTCTCGGCGGGTGCGAAACATAAATTACCGAAAATGGACGTTCAAAACGCATACGGTGATCCATATCGATAAAGTGACCAAGATCATGGTAAACAACAAGTATTTTCCTAAAAGTGGTATGGCCAACGATGTCGGTGGTATAATCTCGGCCAACAATAAGAAGAACACAGTTAGTGAGAGGAGGATGGAAGAACACAGCGATACCTATGAAGAAATACAGTGTACGGAAATCTGTTTCGTTAATTTACTGTCTTCCTTTTTCTTGCAACGTTTGCTTACTTTCTCGCCCGAGTCGCTTGGCAAATAAAAAACAAGCACCGTGAGGAACGTGATACCCACGCAAGGGATGATGAGATTCACCGTGTAGAACAGCGTTTTCCTCCGCATCGTGATGTTGAATGTGATGTCTGAGTATCGTACACAATCATATTTTTATATTTTATATTACTAACGAGTTTTACTATTGCTCACCAGAATAGGGTTCCGTGCAACACGGGTAATACTCCTCGTTTCTGGATGCTGGCACTTCGAGGATATCCCATTCTACCGACAAGTAGAAATCGGTCAAGTCGATGCCAATCGCGACCACGTTGCTGCCAGGCTCTTGCTTCATGTGCTTCAAATCCACCTGACGGCAAAAGTCTTTACAAAGCATATTTTCGTAGGACAATGCTAACGCGAATAATTTGTACCCTTGAAACGACCTTGTTCCCGACCTAAGGGGGCAGTTTTCGAACTCGGGCCAAGAAATACCCCCTTAAGGGGACATTTCACTGTGAGCATACCTTTAAGGGGAAAAAACATTCATTCAATTTTATGCAATAGTTCCTGAGAAAAAAATTATTGAAAATATGCTTTTTTTTTTGTGCGTTCACAGTGAAATGCCCCCTTAGTTGATTCGATAGAGGGGTCGACGGTTAATAGTGGAGTTAAAACCTGAGCGCCGTTGTATGTCCACGAGCCGAACTTCATGATGCAGGATTGCTCGTCGAATGGAAAATATTCCACGTTAATCTCGCAGGACGATTTGTAGATGGCTGGCGGTTTCCAAGATACCTCGCCTGTGTACTTCAACGTGGCTTTTGTCATGAGAGTTACTTCGTAATTGCCGTCAGCGCTGTGTGAACGAATGGTAGATATATGGTAAATTAAGAGAAGTAACAACAAAGTATGCGAATAATATGTTCTTAAAGTTTCACCGCTATTTACTTATTGTACATCACGATATCTGGCAGCCAAATATTTTCGGAAGGCACGTAAAGCATTTCCACGCCACCGTATTCCTCTGGATCCCAACGTAGCTTGTAGTCGAACCATTTCTATAAAAGAGAACGTGGAGATAGTAAAAACGCTACATATAATAAATAATAACAATGTATTAGGTTGTCTCAAAAGTTTCTTTCGCTTTATTAATAAGTAATGCATGCACAATATTTAATGTTTTATGTTACATTACCGAATCGTGTACGATTCATTTTGCTCCATTACTGTTACAACATGAATATCTATGATATTAGATTGTCTATTTATATAAACACGAGCACATCAAATAATTGAGTGCAACTCGCCAAAGAAACTTTCGGGACAACCTAATGCAAGGTGCTTATCTACAGATGGGCAGATTTAAAGGGTGATCTCAAACATTGCATACTGTATGATAGGTTTGATGTTAATACGAAGTCTCAAATTTCATTCATTATTCATTATTTTTGTCTTTCTTTTTTGCCTGTAAAATCATCCCTTAAAACCATCCCTAAGTCCACCTGTAGAGAACTCCTTATACTTATCCTTTGAAGGGGAACGTTCGCGAGTAGATTATACCTGTTCTACCCAGACGTTCGTGGTCATCACCTGGTTCTTCAAATTCTGCGGATTTCGAAAACGAAAAAGGAGGAATTAATATCGAGAATATCCTTATCGAAAAGAATCGCGGAATTTTGAAATTTGAATTCACCATTTCGATCAATTGCGAGAGTTTCAAGCCGAGCCAAACCGTTAGGGTTTCGGTATTATTGATGACGGGGCGTATGAGCCTGTTGTAATTAGACAGTAAGTCATCGTACAGTCTCTTGGTGTCTGGGTTCGCCTCGTAAGTTTTATAGCGCGCGGCACCTGCAATAGATACGTACGTTTTCTGTAAAAATTAATCAACTTTTCTGTGAGAAAACCACCGACTCAATTCGCGAAAACGGGACAAAGAAACGATGGCATACAGTGTGAGGGAAATGCTGGGCGACAGGAACGATTTTTACAATCATGCGATTACAGATAACGACGGGGCTTACCGTGTGTGATGCTGATACTGTTGAAAAGTATACCGATTATCAGTACTCGCATTTTAAGGGCGACTGTTTACAAATTCGTACAGTGTCGAGATGGTTGCGACCACTCCCAGTAAAAAAAAGACGAACGTTCACCTGCTGACACCATGCACGACGATTTCGTAACTTTCCATCGCCGACCGTTAGAAGTGCTGTTGGAATGTTAAGCGTATTTTTTACTGGAGGAAGGTGGAAAATGTGATTAGCGGAATACGAGCGTTCTGCATCCCACTGGACCAAAATCGATATCCGAAGTTAGCGCCATCGTGCGCGCTATGGTCTACTCCTTGGGCTGGTTCGTTTCTCGAAGAAGCGTATACGCATGCGAGGAAACTAGCCGCGCGATTACATTTTCAAAGCTAAGCAGAAAATAGCCTAATCTAAACGATTTATTATCTGAACTGCCGAGGTACATTATTTTCTGCTTATACAGAGTCGATTTAAACGGCTTATTGACAATGTTAGGCAGACTTTAGTACAGATTAGCAAATTAGGGTAATAATCAGGCATGCCGGCAGGCGTTCAGTCTGTATTTTAACATCTTTTGTCTTTAATGTCCCGTAATTGATGCCGAAGCATTTATTTTCTCTCTCCTGTATAAACATGTGAATTGTCAAACATTCCTGAAATGCATATTAAATGTTTAGCCCTCTGGTGCGTTAACGGGTAGGCGACGCTATAACCATCTCGCGGTGAAACGGCCGAACTAAATTTGACATCATCTTTGCTGTTTAATACAGAATACAGTCGTTAGATGTGCATATGGTTATTTATAAGTCGAAAACGATAAAAAATGATTGTATCATAAATACATTATCAGTATTTATCGTAAAAAAATAAATTATATTAATGTACTGCAATTGTCGGTACAAAGGAGACGGTGGCGCCATCTCGCAGTATGAGTCTGAAACCACTTGAGCTCAACAAGCTTGGGCGTTTTGCCACCGATGGCGCCACATGTATTCTTTGTTATCGCCATCTAGCGTCGTAAAAATGGAACTATAGTAAATTTGAAAATTTTTAAATAGATTTTACTATATCATGTAATTGTTTTAAAAGCATTATGATAATAACAATCAGCTGACTAAATATTCTTAGACCTTCATTTCTTGCAAAGAGATTTTAAACAAACTAGTGCTATTTAACAATAATAAGCTAAATTATCTGTTTTAAAGCAACGCCTCTTTCAATGAAATAAGTTTTGAACTAGTATTAACGTATAAACCAAGTGTTATAAATTTAATTTCTTACAAATGTCGAATGCATAGAGGTTAGCTCTTGTCCTTAGACTAAGGACAACCCTTTGAAAGCAGTAGAGGGAAACAGTATCATATATTTGATCCACAAGGGTATCAAATTAATATAGTACTTGAGTATGTCGCAACGAGGTTGCTATATCTCTCCCACTTACTACACAAGAGACGTCAGAGAGTAAAAGGAAGAGTGGCGGTTCAAGGATCTTATTATACTAACGACCTTTAGAGGATCAGAGTTACCACACTTAATAATACTTATGAAGTGTGCACACTTCGTGCATAGATTAACATCAATCCTCTCAGGAAATCTACAATTTTCACAATCAAAATTCACCTGATTCAAATGATTTGACATTAGGCTGCTCACCAGCGTCAGTAATTACTGGGTTGGCAATTTAAACAGCACGTGTACTTTGCTTATATCCTGTTTTTTTTTATCGAGGGTTGTGTCAGTCATTTTTCCCACCACACTATGATTACTGAGGCTAGTAAATTGCATTTACATGTCTTCGAAGTGAACTATCTATGTGTGCCAGCAACCTGAAAGGCAGGTGTACTTTCTGCCATTTCTAATTATCGCATCAGGTAAGTAAAGAGCACTACCCTACCAGGCACAACGATCAGTGATTCCACTGAATCCAACGAACATGGTTTCAAATGAAATGACTGCTTGGAACCCACTAGACCGGCGCCAGAAGCGATACCCACTACGAGAAACTCTCGGCAATCGCGTGCAACGATCCATCCGCGGTGTGTCTCGACTGTCTTGCGCGATTATCGATCAAAAGATACGTAAACAGACGTGTGGGCACGAGTTGCACGACCAGGCCACTTAGCGTATGTTTGTTTAGTACCTTCTACGACTATATCGTTCGGGTATGTGCTCGGTTACGAAGAAGCCAGTGTCTGGCGCACCGTTAAGGGTTGGGTGGCGCGGCGCCGCGCTTCAAGAGGGTCATTTATAACTGTTATCGTGAGACTTACTAGCCCACTTACTACCCTCCGCCTGTCTATTCCCTCCCCGTCCCGCACACCCTCTAAGAAACGTAAGCGAGTTGCAGCCAGCCCTCCGATCCCGCTGGTCATTCTATCACAGCTTTTTATCCTTACTCGGTCATCCTGTATCGCGTCGGAAGGCAGTCCTTTGAGTAACGACACCCCTGAAACCGATAGATTTCGAGTGGATTTGGCGGTGGAAAAATTTCCGACCTGGCGTCGATAGGAAATTATTGAAATTCATATTTAGGGAACAAATTTTCTTGTTTTACTTACTTACAGATGTTCGTTTCCTCGCGTCAATTAGCTGCGGCCTCAATAGCATATTGCAAATGTCGTAAACGATTCGTAAGGAAATTTGTAGAACGATCAGTCTTCAACGAGTCGTCCTGTTGATTTGACGAGTGGTCAGGTTCGACCGATAGAGTCCGAATAAGCAGTCACCGCAAAATAGAATCCTCGTTATTCCTTCACCCTCACGTCCTACATAAATGAAATTCCTGAGTAAAATTTCCTAAATAAATAATTACTATTCCCTAGTAACTCTGTTCAGAACACCCAGGTTGCATTGCACCTCGAGCTGGAGCAGAATAGAATTTTTAAGTTCCCCTTCCCGCGTCCTCGTTAGACACCCGATAGCGGTGGTTCATAGTTGGCGAAACTACGAGGTACCAGGGAAAGTTATTTCACGTAAAACGTCTAATTGCCTCCCGCGCCAATTACAATGCCGTTTTCATTAGCTTTGGGACTTGTAACTGTAATAGCCGTACACACAGTTCTAATCCTTTGTTCTCGCTAAGCCACTTTGAGTGGCGAACTGACTGAACTGAATGCGAACTTTGGGGGGCGCGGTGTTTACGGGGCGGTAATATGGCGGCATTACATAAATCTATGTAATAACTACGAGTAAACTTTCATCTTTAATGCTGGATAGCGAGCCGGGTCCCGCTAGGTGAGTAACGATAAATAGTAGATGCTCTCAACTGGTCCGCGAATTGTTTTGTAGTTTAATTAGTTTAGGGACCCTGTGCACTCTACTTTCTAATTCGTGGCGATCTCTGAAGCAACGTATAAAAGATGACGAAGAATAGAAATTATTAGGGGGACCAGAAAGTAATGTCGTTTCTTTTACATTAAATTCAAACAAATAAATTTATAATATGTTTTTATTTTTAATCAATTATGTAATTGTCCTCGTTATCAATAACCTTCTGGATATAAGTATAAGTGCTGTAAACTGGTTACAAATTAAGGAAAACTCTCCTTTTGTTTATACCACTAAACGTAAACCAATTTTGTACAACTTTGTGGTGCTACGAGCAGCTAAGTTTGCTCGCACCTTAAATAAATAAGTAAAGTAATAACCTTCTGTCATCTAGTGTGTAAATTTTCAATACCTGATCGATAAAAATTGATTGGTACACGGTGAGCTGGTAAATAATAAACAAGTATTTGCATTCGTAGAAACGACATTACTTTCTGGTCTCCCTAATATTATGGAATTAAAAAGTATTACAGAAAAATATATGTTAACATTCCTTTTCGTATTAATATATTCAAAATTGAGTGTTTAATAATTATACAAATATATTTTTCTGGTACCATTTCGAATACTCTATTCGCTTCATTTGATAAAGAACCTTGACTACATGTGCGTAGTAGACGTATGAATATACATACCCCATACTCCATCCTAAGTCCCTGAGACAATCCCTAGAAACCCCAACAATTTCCTTTGAAATAAATAAAATTTACTTTCTGTACCACCTTCGGAATTAATCCTTTTAATCCCTCGGTGAAAAGCCCTGCGGGGTGACACGGCGGCCAACTTGTGAGATTGATCGTGTACTCCCTTTTCCCGTGGAAATTTCCTCAGTGTTCGCGTAACCCTGGAACATAAGATAGCAAATAGGCGAGGACGGTTACTCACGTTATACGGGGGAAAGCATTTGGCGCCCCGAAGCGTCGCATTTGCAGATTTGTCCGCGTCTTTCCTAGACGTTCGCCACCCTCCGCCCTGGAAAATTGTAATGCGCCGTCTTCTTGCGGACCGCCAGCTTTTAAGGGATTTATCGAGCTCCACATTAAATGGCACTGATCTTAGTAAATCCAGATGGAATTCCCGTGTTTCCGCCACTTGGCGTGGCTTCCAGGATTTCGCGGCAACCGTCGGTCGCGACTTCTGCGCCAAAAATCGATTTATTCCTGTTAATCGACTCGTGGATACCACGCGTCACTGTAGGTGCTGTGGAACGACAGACAAGAGAAGAAATTCCCTGGGTGAAATGTACTGCTGGGAAGCGAGAAGAACGCATCTAACCGTCCGAGCAAGTCTCGAGGCACTCTACCGTAATTGGGAATTGGGACGATTAATTTCGATACTCAAGGAAATCGAATATTATCACTGATTTAAAACCAAGCTTAATCGAAATGGTCGCTCCAAAAGCAATTAATAAGGAGCCAAACAAGAACCACGAATCGAAAGCGGTCGACTGTGGGTCCGAGGATCGTGGGTTCCAAATCCCTGGTCCCTTATTTTTCGTTTAGCCTCCTACAAAGTCCTCAGTCACTTGATCTGTAATAGTTTCGAAAATAAATCCTCCTAAACTGGTGAAGCAAATTTACAGTTCCTCGTTCGAGTCTACCTGTCCCTCGTCTGAATCACCAGGAAACAATGCTGATCTCCAGGCGAGGCGAAACGCTCCCGCGGATATCGATCCTCGGCCAGGATCACAGTTAAACGCAGGAACCGTAAGACAATGATCGGGAGGATAATTATATTAATAACGGATGGAGGTCAAACGCGACCGCCTGGCATGTGCCAGTAAATACATCCGTGGGGAGGTTGCATGGGTGCGGAACTCACGTACAAGAGGGTGAAATGAGGGTTGGTTGCGTTGTGTCGTGCTCGGTACGTAACTCAGCAGGATATTGGATACTCTGTTATCATAGTAAACCTCCATCCCTCACTGAAGCCGGTGACGACGTAATTATCTCTAGTAATTAAAGTACACACCTACTTTGCTTGATATTGGCTCTTTAGAGCCAGTCGCGTACGAAGTATGCAGAATTATGGAAATGATAAGCAAGCAACGACGCTTACCAGTTGCGACGAATACAATCACGAGGCTGTGCGCCGCGGACACGGCTCTATCGCGATTGGGGCAACGTTTGAGGAAACATTGGGGAAGAGAGGAGCGTTAGAGGTTAGAGAGGAGTGTTTTCGCGTTCCACGAAAGGGATCATTAAGGTCGAGATCTGAAAGTAAAAGAGTTATTAATAAATTAATGATAATAAAAGAAACATAAGTTCGAAACATATTTATTATATTATATCCTATCTTCTCCTTTTGCATTAATTCTTTCCCCTCTAATTCTGGAAGAAAAAGAAATTAAACTGTTAAAAATAATTAGGAAAATATATACAATATTATCTACTACAAATTTTTATATCGATGCTACACTTCTATGACCAATTAATCCAACGATAATAAATACAATCGAGCACTTGGTTAAATAAACAATTCGTCCACATTGGCTATCGGCACGCCGGGATTTGACAAAGTATGAAAGTAATTTTATTACGCTTTAATCAAGCTTCGAGTTCTTCGTCATCGTTATTAGCAATGAACCGTAATTGACCATAACCGTTAATTCAAACGAATCCCTCAGTTGCGATACACTACCGCGTTTAGAATCCATATTACCGACATTGCAAATTAATAGTAATCGATGCTTTATGTTCCTGCGTGAATAACTTTCATAAATACGAGCGGTACACATTGTTTCGCTAACAAATGCTTCGAGTCTCTGGTTCGATTACAAGCCTTGTTACCAACGTCAGAGACCTGGTAATCGGTATTATTCGCGACGAAGGATTGTTCGTCGCGAATAATACCGAGAGCTAATGGCTGCGAACCATGTAATAAGATCTTTTGATATAAGAAGTGCAAAGTGGAAAAGTGGAAAAGTGTAGAGTGGAAAGTGGAAAGTGTAAAGTGGAAAGTGAGATTAGATTTATAATTAGCTTCCAGAAAAATTCATTTTTAAATATTACATATTAACATTAATATATTCTCATTGCAAAATTTTAGTCAATTTTCACGACAATTTGTGTTTTTAAACTATAGATCAAATTACCAATATCACTTCTCTTCCAATTTATGCAAACGTACTACCCAAAAGTACAGACAGCGCGTAAGTCATAAATAGCTATCAAAACGTAGCAATCATAGTAATTGCGAGCTTAGCAACGTCGAGGAAAGATCGGACGTTCCCTGTATATTCGTCCCTTATATGCGGGGGGGTTTGCGTATCCGCGAATGGCAACGATAGGACGAAAGCCACGGGGTAGCACAGCGGAATAATTTATTTAGCTCGAGCAATGTAATAATGGCGGGGTCGCGCCGAGTGCAAACTGCAGAACGCGTTCATTACTACTTTAGTCGAAAGTGTATGGCGTGGACAAACCGGAGGTCAGGGGTGGTGGGTGGCGTGCGGGCGGAGACACGTATATACAGGGTGGTTACTATCGTACTGGATCGGCGAGTCGCAATGTGCGGTTCACCAGACGGCGACATTACAAACGTTAGGTACACTACCCGACCAACCCCCGACCCCCTCATGCTTCCAGGGCTCGTTCCACCCTAAACTAAGCCAAAGCCCCGTAATTTTCGATTCCTGTTGGCCGTTTTCAACTATTTTTATCGCGCCCAGACGACCGTCCACGTACGTCCACCGTACGTTTTGGGAAAACTAAGCGACGAAGGTGGGGACGGTACGTGGGAGCATGATCGTTGGTTAGGGTGTAAATGAAAGTGGCTTCTGAGGGAGGTTGGAGCTTTAAAATCTTTAGAATTATTGTGCTGAAATATTCTATCAATCTAGAGTTAACATTAGCGAGTTCCATCTATCCAGATCCAAAATTGAACGCCTTCAACAAGGTAGAATAATACCAAGTCACTGGACATTACATAAAGTAACGATGACTCTTACGTGTTTCCAGCCACTACAAAAAAATGTAATGGAGATGTTTTAAGCGAGAAGAGTTAGCTCCTCAGGTTGTACAGTTTTCCACGTAAGAAGCTTACGTAACATATCGAGAAGCCAGCAACGTTTAGCGATTAAAAATATCATTCTCCGCCTCGTCGAATCTATCGGAAGAAACGAACGATATCCCGATGACGGATACTAATTCCAGCAAAAACTAAATTGATCGAAAGGTTCTCGTCTCAGCTCGACGATCATTGCCGTTTGCACCAATCCTCTCCAATTTTCGAACGCTACCCTCAGGAGAAGGATTTTTCGAATCCCAATAATTAAAGTACTCTAATATCTCCAGGATATTTGAGAATTGAATCATTAATAATGATTTATGCATACCAAATTCAACGTAAATAAATGTAATTGAAACCGACAAACACTTGTCTTGCATTTGCAATGCCTGATGAATGATCAAATGTATTTAAAGGATTGAAAACAAGAATGTGAAACACAAATGTATTTAAAGAATCATCAAAATAAAAATATAAAATACAAACATATTTACGAAATTATCAAAATAAACTCCAATGAACGCATCACATATCATTCACAACGATAATTAAACATCCGAAATAAATCAACAACGTCCCCCAATCAGCGAAACAAAAATCGCCGATAAATCCTCCACGTATTTGTAAATACTGTTGCCAGGAGTAAGAAATAAATCATTCACATTTATAGTAATTTTCAGTACGTACTGGGGAAATTTTATCAGTGTAAAAAGTGCGAACGATAATTCAGGAGCTCGCAGAGCCAAGAGGTTTAACGGGGGATGAACACGGCAACGTTTACAGCTCAATGGAAATACATCATACGCCCCCGTTTTGCTGTTGTTTCGGGATCGCCCAGAGTATATCAGTGTCTTCTAAAAAAAAAAATTAAATTAAATAAAGAACAACAACAGGGTACGGCATTTCCGCGGATTTCCCTCTAATCACATCCGGTAACTTAACAGCCGCGTTGTAATTCTTCTAGCCGCGCGACGGGGACCTGGACAAAAGGGCGAAACTGAAAAAATAGATTTATTTTTCTTTCCGCGTGTACTCCTCTTTACTCGTACATCTTCCCTCCCCCCCTCTTTTAGACCTCCCTATAGCCAGAAATACGGGTCTGGCCGCCCCGTCGCGCACTATTTATAACTTCGACTCATTTTCCCTCATTGCGCGGGAACAGCGGGACCCTGGGGATAAATAATTGTTTTTAACCGAAGTTTTATCGTGGCTGAACCCACCCCCACGCTCCTCCTGCAGGTCGCGTAAACCGGGTACAAATTGCGCGACGCAAAGACACGTCAGGGGGCTAAATGAATTTATGGAGAAAGAAAAGTTTGGAAACCCCTGTGACGGTCGTTTGTCGGAGCGTGTATGTTTGAAGAAGTCGCGGAGCTTCAGTTTTGCGGTGCCTTAAACTCAACTTTCGGGCCCGATTGACATACGGTGGCTGTTGTTTTCGCTCGCGGCGATGGAGTTGTATCTGCTTTAATTGACATTCTTATCATTAAAATAAAAATAACGCGCGTTCTCGAGCAGCAAATAAAAACACGTAAACAGAAAAGAAACGAGATCACCGTAATGTACGAGCAATTACAGAATTGATGTATGGAAACGCAATCAACTCTCACGCAGCGGCTGTTATCCGATTTCATTTGGTTAATTGGTTTGTAATATGTAACTACGCACTGTAAATTAAGTTTAATTTTGATAAAATTTCGATTGAAATATTTAATTACAAGATTAATTTGCGAAAGTACAATCAACGCAGTAATGTATCGTCGATTTCGGTTTATTAACGCGTTCCTTTCCTCGTTGGAGTAATTTCCCAGGATTGGGAACGGGGATAAATTTCGCTGGTCGGTGTTCCTTAAAAATAAATCCTGATGTCGAATGTCTGAATCGACCCGAACAGCGGAGCAACGGGTATTAACGATGTAAACGGTAATGTAGAACATTGTCCTGTGATTCTGTTCCATGTTCATTTGCATGGAGCTTAATGCGGGCGGCCGATCGTTGTTTTACTGCAGACAATGAATTTCAAATCAATTTATGCAACTACGATCGTAACCTTCGTGTTACTCGTTGACAGTGCCTCCATAAACCATTCATGTTTATCGCCCTAATTACGCCAAGTGACGCGAATACTTCGCCGGACTATTTTTTATGCGTGTCGAGGAATGGATAATATTAGGAGCAGGTGGTTTGATCTTCGACAAAAGAGAATTTTATTTATATAATTTTGTTTGGGATCAATTTTATATACAGGTTTTATTTGTTACTGATGCAAGAGGAAATGCTTTCAAATCTAACTTTGTTGAGTATGGATTACTGAATTTTATTAAAACAATTGCTTGCCCATTTTTGGAGCCCCGTAATTAACTAGAATCTTGCTTCGTCAAATAAAAATCAATATTTTCATTAAACTTTCTCCTTCACCCATTCCCTCTTCAATAAATAACTGTCTGTCACAGTATCGTCTTTCGTCAATCCATGCCCCCGATAGGACAATTTACGAATTCCTTTTTGGTCATTAAGCGTATCCAAAATTTTCTGGATGCGATGGTACGTGTACACACGTCGATGTGCGCCCAAAGGGAAAGCCGAAAAAGAACCGCGAGAAATGGCTGAGGGAGAAAGGTACGTAAGGAAGTGCCGCGCTCTACCGGAAGTGGATGAATTGGCTCAAAGGCGATATGGTCTGAAAGCCCCCCAAAGAGGAGGATCCGGCACTCAGGGCGACATAGATTATTCATGTAATTCTGCACTCACTTTGCGTCGCGATCGATCAGTCACGGAACGATGCTCATCTGAATAATGAAATTCGAGGATTCCTTGTGCCGATGACGCAAGGGGGCAGAAGAGGGGAGCGGGAACGTCGGCTCGGAGATTTTTCGAGTTTGCAGGATATCTTTTCGAATGCACAAACCGTGATCCGAGAAGGATTGCGTCCGTGCCTTAGAGCCGGCACGTTCTATGTAAAACGACGCTTAAGAATGTCACGCTGGGATGCAATATTTACGCGACTGCTCGCAGGCGTTTGCTCTGCACCGGATGAGACGTCTGCTGCTTCGATAAGCTGCGCCGACCCCGGTTCCTTCGGTCGAAACTATCGGCGGGGCGTTAAATAAAATAATTAATCGATAGGACGCGTTGCAATTACTTGAGAAAATGAAAAATAATAAGAAATTTTCGAAAAGAATGTGATTTATGACGAATATAAATTAAGTGTGAATGAGAAATATAAGGGAAAATTGCAACAAAGGGGTGCGATGTTGAATAGGGGGCTACTAAGACGAGAAAGTTGTATCGCATATTTGAGAGAAGAAGTTAAATTCGTGTCTACAAAAATAATTAATCATGAAACTGTACTTCGATATGGGTTTGTTTCTTGAAGACAGAGGGCCTCATGGTCTCTATAGTTACCAAGACTTGAAAGATTACACTTTCGCTACTCTTGGATCTTCTATGGAGCCTCACTGTAACTCATTAAATGAGTGTTCCAAGCAGCATTCTTGCAACCCCTCCCCCCTGTAAATATTACCTAATTATTCAAATATGTAATAATTTAATCGCAATCACGTATACACGGGGACTGGGAAGCTTTCAGCCTCCATAAATAATGTACCCGTCCGGGATCGATACGTATTACCTTGCAAAGGCATCCTTCACCCTACCGGTATTATGATCGACTTTTCTCCGAGATTTACAAGCTGCCAATAACTGCGCGCAATATATTAGACCAGTCATAAAGATTATAATATAATCTCTCAAAAGTTCCTCAGGGAAACGAACGATCGTATTCTACAGAGGTGATATCCGGCCGATCTGATATATTATCGGCCATAAGCTAATGCGTCTCAATTCGCGTGATCGATGAGGTCGTTTACATGTTAAACGTGCAATTTACGTGCGAGCCCGTATTTCTGACTTGATATCGCGATATACAAGTCACCCCGTAATTCGCACGCAGGTGTTTTTGATTCTTGCGGGCATGAATATGGTCCCCCAGGTTGCCTACGCGTTTACCTACACGTTTACACGCGACCAAACCGTTCGCGTACACTCGCACCAGCGCCATAGTTTCGTGCTTTTTCCACTTGCGTATATTGGATTTTATTCTGGCGTATTTATATCGCTGTACGTTGTCGCTTTAGCCCCGAACGCGACGGAAACCGTTGCGAGCTTGACGTATCGGCACGCGAAAGCGAGTCGCCTGTAACGACGTTGACAAACACAGGATATTATAGAATTAAGACATGGGGGTCTACCGTGTGTCGCGCGAGTGACAAGAATCTGGGATGGATCTCTAAATTTGACTACTGGCAAGGAAAGGAGGGAAATCATTACCCACCCTAAAACATCCTCAAGCTAATTAAACAGCCTTGCTGTTAAATAATTCCCAATCTCCTGTCTTAAAATAGTCTACTATCGACAGACTTTCCCCTTTCCAAGTCCACTCGCATGTTTTATTATTACCATTTCGCAACAGTATGTCGTATCGTGGATCAGCCACGGACAGGTTACTGTCAGAAACGAAAGGACAACCGCGTCCGGTCCTGCGAAAGCATCCAGAGAAATCGATCCGTCGATATCGAGATGGCCGCGTTTGTTTTCCGGTGTTGCAGGTGTACAGGACGCGCCTAACTGTATTTCATACTTATCGCGGCCGGCTAGGAGGAATCGGTATCATTTATTCCATCGGCACGTACCATCGATCGTGTTCACGGCCCGGCTTTTCACTTTTCCACCTCCGTTCCCAGGATTCCCTTTGTTAGCGTTGCTCGAGTCAAAGAAAACTTCACGTGCGTCCCAGTGCAATCGTGCGAACGATAACAAAAGCGGCGGTGCCTCGATCTTTGTTAAGGCGTAACATCAAAGTGCGGGTAAACTTAATTTGGGAGACCCACAGAGAGAGAGAGAGAGAGAACTAGCGACGCTGATGGAACGTTAGAACGTACACGGATGTAGCGAGCGTATCGATGGAATGCAAACTGGAATGATAGGGTCATTTCCTTGGGTAAACGCCATTAACGAGGACGCGAAGTCGCGACAAGGAGCCACGGGCATTCATTTAACGAGGTGGCGTTGCTAAAAATTAAGGGAGAGCTAGTAGTGATATTTGGGACAGTTTAAGCAATTAAAGGAAGTTTCTTGAACTATTTGTAATAATTTTCGTTGAAATTTGCTTGATAAATCCTGTATATAAACATAAAATTAATCTCAGACAATAAAATTTAACACAAAACGTGTCGAACACTCTTCGCCTTTTATTTTCTTAACAAAATTGAGGTACCATTCTCCGACAATAGTTTACTTGTACATTTTTCATGTAATAAAGGCGCACCAGCTAAAAGCGACAACTCCCCTTGGGCGTGTGTCATTGAACTGAACTTTGGACGAACAAGAGCGCGGAGATCCGCACGCGTGTTTTATAAATTACGGTTTGCGGAAATTTCGACGATGTTAATGCGTGGGAATTTGAATATCAATACGGGAGCGACGGTAAATTATTCACGGGGGGTCTATATTCGCGGCATTTTTGCTTTCAAGGATCGGGGTTGGGCTCGTTACCGCTGTAAATAGAGTGCTAACGAGAAACGCGAAGCGTCCGACGCCGATTTTGATGAAACTTTGCGCGTCCACCGGTGCTGTACAAAAATAATAGACGCGTGCTTGTTCTTTTCCTTTTTTTTTTCTTTTTAAAAGCTGCGGCTCAGGTCCGAGGGATGAAATTTAATCTCCAAGGGCCTTCGCGTTGGATTTCGAAAATTGCGAGGAAAAGGAGTGTTCTAAACCGAGAGGTTTAGAATTTCTGGGAAACAACATTGGAGTGGTACAGAATAATGATAGCGAAGAAGTTTAGCAGGAGCTAAGTTTAGCATATTATATTAAAATCCTGCTTTGATACTCTTATAGATTTTACTTCTATTTTAGGGGTTTCAATCAAATTCTGATTATGTTGCAATCTTCGTCGAATATACCTTCTGGAATAGTTATCTTCAAAGCCCCAGTAGGTACACCTCAACCTTCGGTACTTGCCCTGTCAGTCGAACTTGGCCCTCCATAGTTGTGGTATCCCGCGTCCCTGTAGTCCAGATTCGATAAATCAGTCTCTATATATTCTAGAATCAAAGTGAACGAAGCTATTATAATATATTATCTAACATTTTCGACATTTTCACAATTGTAAAACCATGTCAGAAAACCATGTCAGAAAATTCTTCGTGTCGATTATGTAAAAACCAAATAGGAAAAACTGGACATCGAACAAATTTAATTTATGAATGATCAACTTTAATATATTATTGGTGTGACTGAGAAATTCTTTGAATATAACTTGAAATATATGGCGCGGAAAGTAAAGAGTTTTTTGATACATAGATTATGAATTATTGGCTGTACTCAGGGGTTTTACTACTCTTTCTAGTACGCCATTTTGGTAGGCTATAGTCTTGGTTTTAACGCCTCTCTCACATAAATGAAGGTACGTTTCACTTTGACGAGCCACTCTCCACAGAATGATCGCTAAGTTCCTGGCAGTTCTGATGTGAATCCACTCGTGAAAGATTATAAGCTGTGGTCAGAGTTGGAGAATAGGGCACGCTAAGCTGCTCACAGACGTTTGGATACCAAGTTTCCGAATGTGCATCACTGCGTAAGATGGGCGTTTACGGTAATGCTATTGTTTAATGTTTAAGTGCATGTTTAGAACAAAAAGGAACTCGAATATATAATTGATAAATAACGTAATAATAGAAAAACACGAGGATAAAGTAAACTTTTCAAAGAAAACTAGTTTTCTCTTCGTGCGCACAAATAAGGATATTCGCCTTAAACGATAGCGTCGGTAATTTTTAAATTTTGTGTCCTCAATGGTGGTTTCAGGTCTGAAAGGGTTAAACCTCCCATCCCAGCACGTTTAAATCCTGACCAGTTAAAAACGACCTTTTCCAAAACTCCCATCCCCTTCCCCATTAAATGGAATCTTTTTTCCCAGCGTATCCAGGATCGCGTCGTCCAGGAGTACCAACCGTTATCTCGAGTACGTATCAGGCTCGTAATTAAAAAGCCAGAGGCGTTCGTAACCGTGAAAGCTTATATCTTCATTGGAAATCCCTAGGTGTCTCGGCTGTCGGTTCAACTTATTCTTAGGCTCCCCTCGGTATGATAAGTCCGGCTGGCTACCGGTTTCCCTGTGTAATAACCATTTGCTCGTCCTGGCCAGTGTCCATTCCGAAAGGACCAAGTAGCAACAAGGTTTTATAGCTAGTCCCCGGGGGCAATAGAATTCCGGTCGACCTCCAAGGTTCCGTCTGTGAAGCTCTCCGCGAGATACGAGACCGAGGAAAAATGTGTTTGCGCCCGGGACACGATTTCTGTTTCTACTCGATAGCCCTGGGTAAGCTCGTTCAGCCTACGTTACAACGTGGGAATGCTTTAGAAACAGAGGGAGCAATGGAGGAGAAGACGGTACACCTTCTCCCGTTCTTTCTACTCGTAATTGTCCCTGGGTCTCTTGTTTAAGCGCGGAATCGCATCGAAAGACGCAAGCCGGCTCCGTTTAAGGGTGTACATCTCTGGGGATGAAAGAGAAGAAGATACTCCGCGCTGTAAGCGGACTGGTTTACCTTTGCATTGTCATTTAACCTCCTCTAGTCGCTTGTTGTCGAATGCCAGCTACTGTGCTATGTATAGGTTTGGGATAGAATTTGTATAGGTATCGTGTTTTTTACCCTTAAGAAGACATTGGCGAAAAACACATCGTGTAATTCGTTTAAAATTTCTAGTTTATTTTAAATTACTAAAATCGACTTCTCCACCTCATTTTTATCATTATTTATCTCGCAGATTGGACTCCGTGCGACACGATGGCTCGATAAACACTTCAAGACGGAGTTTATCCGTCAATTTTCATGAAATATTTCGTCGCACAATGTTTCCCAGTTTCGTCACCGCCAAGTTTCTCGATTTACTCGAAAAATTGTTCCTCCCCTCGTGTGTACACAATATCGGGCCAGGAAAATTTTCGCAAAATCGCGCGGCACGTATCCTATCGATCAACGAACGTCAAGCAACCGTCAACAAATCCGTCCCGACCCGTTCGCTTTTGTCGACGGAAACTGGAGCAGTTTTTCGCGGTTATTTAACGTATTTCCAAGTAAAATCGGCCTGAACGAAACAGTCCATGGATTTTTGGACGCTATCAAACTCATTGCACCCTTATTCCGGGTGGTTGTCGAGTTACAGTCGAGTGCTTTCTTTATTTCAAAAGTCTAGAAGCAACGTACATCTTTAAATAAAACTATCTCCAATGCAGCCCCAGTTCAAAAGAATCCCAAAAAATATTTTCCAAAAGCCAATTAAATTCGCAATTCATAGAAATAAAATTTATTCCGACTAGATCAACAGTATCCTCCCAAAAAATTCCCGAACCATCTGTTTCGATGTCCAGGAAATTTCCACCCTAACCCCTTAACGAACTTCCAAGTAAAATCCTCCGAACGGCCAATGTCCTGGCGCGTTATCCAGATCGTGCACCCTCGTTCCAGGCAACGTGGTATCGGGTTATGCTGCTTTCCTTTTTTTTGTTGTTGGGAGAGTGGGGAGAGGAGGTGGGTTCCATCAGAACCGCGGCGAGGTCTGTCGGCCGGTCGACTGTGTAAATGACAAGAGAGCGACGGACATTAATCTTTCGCACTATCCAGCTGATGAAGTGGCAATTTCCTCCTGATAGTAAGAGGAAATAGGGTCTGCAGACCAGTTGATCAAACCCTGAACAGTAACCTCTCGGCTCCTCTCTCCTGGTTCCCTTTCCACCGTCGCCTCAGTTATCCAATGGCTATACTGCATCCACCAATCGATGGTGCACTGTATGCACCCTCGACCCCTCCTGCAACAGAGTCAGGAATGTATAGACGCGGGGGATGGAAAGTGGAGTGGATTCGGTTGCTTCGGCTGTTCCGCGAGCCGCGTTTCGGGCTAAGGAGCCCGAAGAAGCTGAAGGAAGATGATCGTTTGGAAGATACTCGGGCGCCGGCTAATGGGCGCCTTTTATTAGCGTCGATTGACGTTAAACGAGCTCCGTCGTCTAGCGAGGACCAGGGAGTAGCGAAATCGGCTCGCTTTCGAACCATTAGGATGCGTCGCGAAATTTGAAAGGCTCCGAAGCTTCACGAATTTATTTTCGAAAAAAGATGGACTAGCTTGGTGGTTGTAATATACATTAAGATGGAAAACAGTTGAATCAGAATCGTCGAATTATATTGCACATGGTGTTTAAAAGGTAAAATAAATATATAAATGTAAAATATAAATATTGTTGCAATATAGACTTCTGCAACAATCGTTAAATCGAGTTTCACTATATATTCTCTCTCACACTTCGTCGAACAGTCAGCCTACGAAATGGTTATCCTGGATTTAGCTACTGTTTCGTGCTTGTCCTTCTATGTTTAATGTACAGCAGTAAAATCCACCTGAATCTTTTATTACGTTGGCCTAGAACCGTTTACGCGAGGGGGCTAAATCAAAATGTCATTTACGAAGACGAATGCGACCGTTAAAATATAATTTGGAAACATTAGAAGATTTAGGGCTTGAAGGGGTAAAAACCCGTATTGTTTCGAAGGGTCGATGACAAATGGGAAGGGTGATAATTTGATTCGACCGTGTTTCCTGCTCGTGAAATTGAGCTGCTCGTTAATTTGCGAGGCTAATCACGGGGGAACAAAGAAATGGCGATCGATAAAATGTTGAAGGGGTGAGGAACTATTTAGTTTTATAGGGAGGAGTGTAAGAAACCAATATTTGTTTCCATTGCATTATTTTCAAGAAGATGATTGTTCATTAATAGATTGTTCATTCAGAATTTTGTTTAGATTCAGAATTGGATATTTGGGTACAATAAGGGGAGGTTCAAGAAAGATTATAATACTAAATATTACATAACAAGATGGAATAAAAACTGCTATGTATAATAATGATAGTATATAATAATCCTGTACAATTCTCATCTCTAAGTGACAACTTTCAAACTAGCATCCCATTAATTAATACGTGTTAATTTCTGCAATTTAATCCCCCAAGCTCCCTCATATCATACAATAAATATCCTGCCACAAATCCTCTCGTTTAAACGACAACTTCCAAATTATTGATGCAGCTATTTCACCGCACGGCGCTTATCCCCGCTTTCAAGTGACAACTTCCGCATTCCCATCCTCGCGTATTGAAAACACGATGATTCATCCCCTGCGGATGAATTTTTCAACGTGCAACGTTATTATGATGCGATTACCCAACGATTAACGTTTCATTTCGTCGAACGAACGCCTGTTTACGTTCGGCTCGTCCGAGCGTGGAGTCGAATTCGCGGATGCGATGGAATTAACTCGTACCGGATGGATTTTAATAAATCGAATACAAAAATGTGGGTAGCGCGAGCAATATTATTCTTAGGTATGCGTGTCATTGCAGGATTTTCTTTTTTAATAATAAAATACGTTTGTTGGGGGAGACGTGATGGATACTTAAACGACGGGTTTAGGGGTGTGGATTGAGCCAACATTATGAGGGTTACAAGCATCAACTTCGTGGTCGATTAAAAAACAAAATACGAGACCCCCTTCAGGAAGGCTCTCGATCGTAAGTGATTCGCGGAGGGTGGTTTTTATTCCTGGACACGGAACGAGATTACGCCGCGGACCAGAGTGTCGCGTAGGCATATTTCAAATCTCGTTACCTATCCCAGTCCTCGAATGGATTTCGTCGGGTTGTCTGTGAGATCAGTTAAGGGATAATGGGAGTTCAGTCGAACTCCATACACGTGCACGCTCCGAGTACCTGTGTCCTCCCAGCGTCGACGCTGGAAGGATAATTTCGGAAGCTTCCGAACGAGATTCCCACCGACGATAAACGGGGTCGAGGGGGAAGATCGATGAAAGCAAAACACCGCGAGAACCGTCGATTTTTTTTGGCCCACTCTCTCCTCTGCTTCCTTCCTTCCTTCCTTCCTCTTCCGCAAAGAACGTGTCGGCGACGCTTAAAGAACAATATTTTCACTGGATCTATATAACCGATGGAATACGTCTATCGAATTCCCTGACTCCAGCCCTCCTCCCGTACTCCGCGTTGTACCTTCGTTTGAAGTTTCGCCGCTGCCGTCTGAGAGAGAATTCCGTACATCGGGACCGCTACGAAGCGAAGGCTGCAGGAAAAATAACTTTCCTCCCCTGTTTCCTCGAACGGGCATGGGCGAAACGGATACCACCGGTTCTTTCTATTAAAGGGCCATCCGCGCGTTTCACGCTTAAGCCTTTGGCTGGAGGCGCAACGTCAACCAATTACGGCCACTTCCTCGCGCTATTATCCGCGATTGTTCCGCGCTGGAGAACGCTATCCTCGCTGGTGCAGATGAAAACATTATATTTTCATAACCCTCCTTATTAAGACCATGTGGAATCTGGTCATGGGCGCGGGTATGGAGGATCGTATCGTTCGGTTATATTGCTGCCTCGATAAATGTTTGCAAGGAAATAGAAATTCAGTGTTTTAGGTGGCACAAAAGGTAGCGATTTTCGATTCAATATCATCGCATTAAAACGAATGTATACCAAGTCATGCGATCTCCTTAATTTCCCACAGAAAACGACCTCGAATGATTTCCATGTGATCAAAATGGCTCCGAATCACAGTATCGCTCGCAGCATATCAGCTTACCAAGTACTAATCCGCCGGAATCAAAGGATTTTCATCTACCGTTATCGTAATTTTTCCTTCAAAGTACGGAGTCCGAGCGAATTCACGCGAATGCAAATACCGTACGGCGGTATGTAAACAGAGCCGGCAGTCGATATTAAGCGAGCAAGCCCTGCCGATTCGCGATTTAAAAAAAATGACTCGCCCAGCGGAACGGAATCAAAAATGCAAAAACGGATACGGCGGGACCGACAGCGAATCGCTGTTGTTGACATGAACGGACACGGATAAATAAAAGCGCGAACGGAGAACAGGAGCCACGCCGAAAAACGTCGGTTCAACGTTGACCATTACTTAAATTAGTCGCGGCCGTGCATTATGTAGACGTAGACGCAGTAAGCGCGGCTGGAGCGCGGCCGAATTCAAATATTTATCCAAAAAACGGAAAAGAGAGAAGGGAAACGTCTGGGAAACCGAGTTCATCGACACTGACGAGCGATAGCTTTTAATCTCGCGTTGTAGCCGCGGCCGTTTCTCTGCCAGTTCGATGTAATATCCGTTGTAAATGCACTCCGGGGAAAATGTTACTCAATGCGCGCTCGTGCGCGGCCCGCGTGTACACACGTTTCATGTACGGTGTAATTTAGTATCCACGGTATGAACGCCATTCGCATACGACCTGTGGCAAGCCCCAGCGGTGCAGTCTGCGAGGGAAAAACTTTTTCACCAGCGATTCTAAATCCGTCGTTTCCAGGAACGCGAAAGGAAGTCTTCTCCCGCGAGGATTTCGGCTGATAGACCTTGGATGCGTTTCCCGTCGCGTGTTTTAGGTGGAGTTATCAATTTTTGGGGGTGAAGGATTGTCATGCTCTTTGGAACCATTTATAAGGACTAGTAATAGTATTTACGTTCAAAGGAAAATCAATGTTGCAAGGTTATTGCGTTCAGATTGTTTATAGTGCTTGATAATAGAATTAATTTAAACATCAAAAGTGTATATAATAAATCAGGCTACTCGCTGTTTCCTGCTTATTATGTAAAGTAATATTTCAGCCCGCTCGGAAGAACACTTGATTCGAATTTTATTGCCGCGAGTAATTAGCAGGGAATCCACCAGAACCCTCGTTAATTCGGCCGAGGATCGTCTATGCTTGCCAAGAAAAAGGGTCGTCGTCATGTAAGTGTTATCGCAACTAATTACCAAAGAACTGGCTTTTTACGCGTTCCCCCGATTCGAGGGGGTGGGTCGCTCCCTCTTACAATTGCGCTGGCTCGACGACACGTCACAGGTAGGGGTTGCAATCACAGGAAGCAGCCACGGGCTGCTTCATCTCGCGGATAATAAATTGCACCCGCAGGGGCGTCCGCCACGCGAACAGGGGAAGCGTGTGCTCTACGCGAATCGACTAAAGGCGCGTTTACATTTACCGAACCGGTCTGATTGAACGATTTCTCGATTCCTACGCTAAATTAAATTATAATATATCATAAACATTATAAGCATCATATTCATCATATGTACCATGAGAATCATAGGTATTATGAGCGTCACAAATCTCACAAATATGTATTACAAGCATTACAAGTATCACAAACACTATTTCACGCGCCACAGTAATCACAAGAATAACAGGCATGAAAAGCTTCATGACCATCGCAAACATCACAATTGTCGCAAATACTACAAGCATGCCAAGCATCATCAGAAACCATCATACACCATTTTCAAGAAAATCCCACCGCGAAAATTCGATTCAGTGTGGACGTTCGCTGCACTCGTCGCAGTCGTTCGGTGAATGTAAACGCGCCTTAACCCGCGACGGCGGTAACGGGGTTATAACAGGTATTGCGCGGCTAGCGTCGTCCCCTACCGCCGTTTCCACGTCGCCTCAACGAGCACCGCGAACGTTTTACTCGTCGCTTTCAATGGAAGCGTTCAAGCTATAGATTCACGTCTCGCGACGCGGTCGCGGCAGTGTCGGCACCGAAGCCGCAGACTCGTGCTCGTTAATTGCGATCCTTTTATTCCCACTTGTCCCGCGTCTCGACGCGTCTTTGTCCCACGCGGGTCGCCCTCCTTCGCGCCCCGAAGCGGCGGTTTTTCTCCCGCAATGACGGAAGACACGAACGCGGCATTAGGACGATCGCGGCGGTGGCTTTTCGCGGCGAGTGGTACGTGAAAGGTCGCGGTCGAAAAAAGCACGTCGTTCGTTAGGGATTCAGGAGCGTTCAACGAGCTCCATACGAAAGTAACGCTGCCCGTCGCTCGCGTCGAGTGGTGTCGGTGGTCATTTATTGGAAACGGGGAGAAATTATTATTGGAGTAAATGGGGAATGGAGGTGGGGCCTTGCGAGTGGTATTGTTCGAGGATAATGTGCGTTTTGAAGTTTGGTTTGGGACTTGGGAGAAAATATGACGTGGAATTGGAGAATTGTTAATAATTCAGGGAATGACGAGCGTTGGAACTAGTTTTTAAATAATAATTAGTCTGACTGACTATGTATGTTCACTTGCTGTTACAATTCATAAGCGTCAGTTGCAGTTTGAATATCATCGAACGTCTCTATTGCGTAGGTAGGTACAGTGTACGTCCACTGTAAATAATAGTAAGTAATTTACACAAAAGCGGACCCATAGCCACAGAGTGCTTTCCAGCCCAACCTCAATGTTATTATACTAACGCAAACCAACACGAACAATTAAGGTAAGACAAGCTGGATAATAAAGGATATTAATCAAGTTGAATCATCAACTCAAATAAATAACACATATCATTGAATAATTGTTCAGTACGTGATACTGTCCACTTAAAAACGTTCGAACTAGTGCGAAACATCTTTGACCAACACCTAACGTAATCGAGTTATTCCAGGTGGGCTGTCTCAAGTGTCTCGCCCACTACAGCATTAGTTTTTGTTTCCCCCGTTTTCCCTTTTTTCCCCGTTGGTCCTTTTTTCGCGGAGGATCTCGTTTTTTCCCGTTCCGTTCCCGCGACTTCGCCTTTTTCCTCTTTTCACAGGCCCAGGGGGATCTGGCCGCTTTCTGAAATACGATTCTCCGCGGTTGTATTACACTTGTACTTATTGCGAACGTGGAAACGTGGTTACCCGTTGCTTGTTTCAGATTGCTTCACTCGAACTTTTAAAACCCCTCGTGCCGATTTATAATCGCGAGGATGATAAATTATGACCGTGTACGTGGTAGGTCCGGTTATTGTTAACGGAAAGCTTCCAGGTGGAATATCTATGCGGATATAGGAGAACAATAGAGAGCTTTATTTACGTTTCAGTTCCTTTCGGAACATGCAAATAAAATAATAAAACGAAGCGTGTTTCACTATGGTTCCTCGCGTCACATTATGTTAAGTATTCGTTCTATGAAATTCGTTCATTGTGACTATAGTTTAAGTAAAGCTATATGCTCATCGTTTTGTTTGGTGAATTTACCAATCTTCTGAGGTCCTTTAATTAAAGTGCACAAACATTAAAAATAAATTCTGACCACTATATACCGATGAAGCAACCGAAGTCAAGGACGTGATACTGCGCGAAATTTTTAAGAAACGCGACAATTGAAATATATCCACGTCCTAGAAGCTGCATGAAAGGGAACGATTGAAAAATATATGAAACTACAAATCTCGATGATGCGTTTGAACGAAGAGTGAATTCAGTGTACTCGACAAAAGCTTTTCCTCCAGACCATCGTCCAGTCTCCTTTTCTTCTATTATACTTTTTACATTTCTCTCCGCCCGCGTCGCTGTCATCCCTTTCCTCACCCAATGGTCGAACGCCAGCGAGCTGAAAATCGCGGCGAAAATTTATTTCCGTTATAAATATCGGTGATTAATCGTGGCCACGAATTCACTCTGCGGGATTCGAGTGGCACACCGTCGTCTGATCTATCTCCCCTGAAAACGAAAGAGGAGAAAGGGGTCGTGGATCAACCAGGGAACAATCGAAGTGAAAAATAAAACAGAAAAGTCGCGTTCGTTTCGAAAAGGATCGAAATCGATAGCGAGATTTCTTGCTTCCAATGAGGATGCTTTATCTCTGAAATTGCTCAACTTCGAGTTAACTCAGTAGAGAAAATTTACATTTTATTATTGCCTCTCTCAAACTCCTCACGGAGACCACTCCAACGAAGGGAAACTTTTAACAAACTTCCGCGATGGAATTAAATTATTGTTCTTTCGGCATAGATTCGAATTGATTTTTTTTAAGATTGAAAATCTTGTTATTTTCGATGAAATGGGTGGATAGTGACAGAGTAAGTATGTTCCGTTACACAGCTTGAAAAGTGAAGGGGGAATGCGACGAAGGTAGAGATGGACAGCGAATAAAGAAGAAGGCGCACAGTGTTCAGAACTCGTCGAGGTATTGAAACATAGAACTTTTCGACAAAAACTCGTCCATCTACGATAAATACCGCAGCCTAATATATTCTGGCGGAAATATAATTTTACACGATAATAAAGTTTTACACGCGCAAATTGTTTTACGATCGGCGTGGCTGTATTTCGTTGTTTTTTTATTTGAACGAGCACGACCGCAATTCGGGCGTAGATCGACGAGAAGGCCTTTGTTAATGAAACCGACATCTTGATTAGTTATTTCGCCCCAACCGTCGATCGGTTATGTTAGCCCCCTCCGCGGAATTTATCGGCCCGAGCCGCGGATAAATCAAATTCGGACGGCTTAACGTTGCTGAAAATCGCGGCGGCCCATTACGGTGCAAAATTTATCTTGCATCGGTATTTACATTTAATAAGGAAATTTAGTGCCTCGTCGACGAGCGGGATTTAATGGAATATCGCGTAGCGAGAGAAACACCGTTTTTCTAAATTACAAGCGCCCCCCGCACCCCCCTCCTCTTCCCCACACTCCGTTCCGCAAATTGATGTGACGGGAGACCTCTGGGCGAAAAATATCGCGCACAATTACGCGGATCAACACTTTGGCGTTTGAAATTTCAGTCGAGGCGTGGGCGTCGCATTTTAATCCTCTTGTATAGAGGCACTCGAAATGAGCCGGTGTAATAACTCGTTCACCTTTGGCGATGGATGAACATCAAAGGGATGCGAATAAATAAATTAGTTGTAATGAACCCTCGGTATCGTGGGAGCTGCGCTTATTATGTTTGGACTCTTTGCTTTAGGGCCATCTTCAGAACCTAGTTGCGATCGAGTTTGGTAGATTAACATATGTAAATATTTCACATAAATATTTCTTGGTTTCAAAGAGTTACAGGTAGTTCTATAACTATTTACACTCGCTGTGTTTGCTGAAGAAATTTGTCTGAATTAAATGTTAAGTTTAATATTTCCAAATAATATTTAAGTACGGAATTCTATAATGAAGGAGATTATACACGTTCCAGTCAGACCTTCATATCTAATTTAACTCGGTACACTTTTAAATCAAATATATCTACCCAAATATATCTACGGCTTTTCTGTGAAATTTGGCTTAACCGGTCAGCGGAAGGAGAGTTTGTAAATAATATACACAGGTGAAGATTAATTTATGGAGACACGTAATCGAGAGTGATGGACGATTGGAGGATAGTTGCGAGTGCTGGCCACGCGAAAGATGCTCGGTCCGCGAATACTACGGAGGTTCGCTGCCCTTGACAATCAATTATCATTAGGGGAGTCATTAATAATCGAACACGAGCGAAGGGAAGTCCGACAGGTGACAGCTCGGCTGCTGGACGTTGCCGCCAAAGTTGTCGTTGCTGCATACTTCCGCCATACTCGTCGGCGACATTTCCACGACAGTCATGGCGTCGCGAATGGGTGTCCCTGCTGTCTCCAACTTTAGCTTCTTGAACGACGTTGATGAGTTTCGTGGCGCTTTAATGAGAATAATAGTCGACAGAACTGAGACGCGTTTTAACACCATTCGCCCATCCACGCTTGTAACTGATCTTATGAGCTTGAACCATTGTTAAGAGTGTTTTCGACGAGACTCATCCATGCCATCGTGTCGATTTCTATCGTTCACAAAGTTATCTGTTTAGTTGCATTCACGGTACGCAGAATATAAAGAGGGGGATGGTAATACTTCATTATTACCTTGAAATTGAATATTTTATAGATTTTCTAATATTCTATCGAGACTTGAAAAAATGAAATTTATTCAAAGTTATTCTAATTATTTGCAAATTGTGATAGTAGAAGAATGTACGAGATTTAATATAAACCTGTCACCTTCTAACACACAGAAGTCGAAGCAGTTTTCGATTCCCTGCCATTGTCATTTTCAATTTTTACTGTAAGTGTCTTCCTCCATTGTACGCCCTTGAGAAAAGCCAGCTTTGGGTTATGCAGAAACCCGAAAATACAGACTCTGCGACCTTCTGATCCTCTGGAAATCGTTATTTGGTAGAATCTACAACACTGACTTTTCGATTCGAAGCGAATTTCAGTCGAACGCGCTCTGGTTCGCATTTTCACTCTTAAGGCGAGGAATCTTCTTTCCAGGAAAGCAATGTTCATCGACTGCGAAGGTTACGTCCCTTTCGGACTCTGGACAAAACATCGCTTTACCTCATTGCTGGTCGAACTACCTTTCTTCCTTGTTTTCTCGATTCCATTCTTTTATCCCTCGTTTTAATTTTATTTTCCTGTTTTCTATCGTTATTCTCTGATGCAACCCTTGCAATTTCTTCATTTAATCTTCCCCATGATTTTCTGTACAATTTTATTAACCTTCAAGTAAAATATTTTCCCCTACTATTCACTGTCGTTATTTTCAGATACTTCCTTGCCACGTTTCAATTTAACCCCAAATTTTTCGAGTAAGTTTCGCCTCGATTAATTTCTGAAATATCCCAACTATTAATTTCGAAACTGCCGTATCTATTTTCTTTCTAACAAGGTGGCGATCTCTCCAACGTGCAAATGGTCGATGACGTTGCGTCACCTGTGCAACACCGATAAGTATCTCGTGATGTACGAAATCGCGCCAGGAAGCAATCAATTTTATCCAAGCGTGAGCCTGCACACTGTCTCCGGAGTGCAGCGTCGCTGTGTGGGTGGAAAAAAATAAAATAAAATTCAGCGTCGACGAGACACGACTCTAAACCTAGCTGCGACTTATTTACTCCATCGAGTCGACCGTGTTGCGCAATATTCTGCTAGAATCCTCTCTCCTGCCTGGCCTTCAGCAATAATTATAGGTCGAGCGGGCGGATGGCGCCATGGGGGTTATTTACCTGTCAAAGTAATCAATGTGCCTTCAGAGAAAAATTCAGCGAAACGGATCGGACTGTGGGGAGAACAACACATTTTTTTTTGAGGTTGCTTTTGAAAAAGTGACGATCGATGGGCGATTGTTTCTGCGCGTCGAAAGCATCCGTTGGCAATTCTCTGCACTTTGTGTTAATTATTCGATAAAGGGGATGGATTAGTTTGAAACGAGCATTGGTTGGAATGTTGACATCTTTGAATAGAGAACGTTAGGAATGTCTTGTTAAAAGTGAATTTTTTTAACAAGATTGAAGTATTTTGGGAAAGAGATTCGGTTTTCCTTTTTTTTTTCGCCATGCCTTTGCCTGTAATTTTAAGAATTTCACTACACAAAGTTTTGATGAACAGTTTACGAGAAGAGTGACGAGATCCTCGAGGAAAATTCATTAGGAAATTCATCAGACTCTCTAACTTTGCGAATCTATTCGAATCTATCTTACCTGCTACTGAAAGAACACAGTATCGTTTTACTTCGTTGTTCCTGGTTCGAATTCAACGAAAGGATAAAACTGCACCCATAGATTAGCCAACAAAGGTGGATTGTTCAACTAACCGGGATTTCTCTATGTATTCGCAATAAGGCTATACTCCGATCGATAAATTTCATAATCTTCAGCAATCCTGGCTTAGAAATCCGAGTTGAATTCTCAAAGGAATGTGAGCAGCGTGCCAAGGTATTCGTTTCATTACGCGAGTGACTGCATCTACAGTCTGAACTAGCTGCTTAAGGCCACTATCCCCTCTATAACCGTTGTGTATACCTTTATAATCTTCGGTTATGCCGCCACTGTCTTCGCCCACACGCGCAGGAGCTTCCTGTCTGTCATTTTCAAATCGATAAACGACTTAAGGTATCAAATTTTTATTTTACTCGTCTATAGATCCCTAGAGTGCATTTTCGTTTGCTGGTTATATAGGTTACTACCTCTAGCTTTAAATTATTAAACCTAGCACTAGAGTTACGGAGATTTCTTATTAAATTTCAAATACTGCGCCATAGTACTCTTCCGCAATTTTATTTCCATGCCCAACACCTCCTCATTCTCTCTTTAAAAATCATGTTAAAACACAAAAGCTCTCTAAAGATCGCATTACAATGTGCGACGCGTCCGAGGATGTTATCAGATGGGGGAAAAGCAACTAGGAAAGTTACCAACGAGCTGGTCCCACCCCTCCTCGCCCCTGGTTCGCGTTAATCATCAAAAGCGGGCTTCGCCTATGCTTCTATTCACCATGATCCAGCCTGTTCCTTCGTGCACCCTGCTTTACGTATTTTCGTGCGTATGCTCGTTGCGCTGGTAACGCCACTGCGGATAATGCCCAGCTAAAGTAATAATGCTGATGCATGCTAATGGAGAGCGCGATGGTAACGATGGGAAACTGGGAAAGTAGCAGGCGTCCTACGTTCGCGCGAGCAAATTGATTCGCGTGATGTCTAATCCCGCGGTTGCTGTTAACCGAGCGATTCCTCTTTATCTGGGTAAAAAGGGAACCTTGCCTTCTTTGAAAATTAATAAAATGTCTTCCGTACATTCTCGACCTCGATATTAGAGCTACGCACGTGGTATTATGTCAAGGTAGTTTAGCAGTGTTTGAGTTTGGAGGTGGAAGGAACGATGCTTTGGGCAGTAAAAATTTCATTTTGGGGAATATCCTTTCGTTTAGACTTAAACGAAATCATGATAGGATCGGGTAATTGATGATGGATGGTGTTGCGGCCCAATAACGGCGTACGTGGCCAAACATGGCGACAAAGCGAAATTCGCCAAGTGTTTGCGCGGTTCTTCGACTGGCGCAGGATCGATTAAATTGTTTCTCGTTTGCCAGTGCCGCGTTCGATATCTCGTGCCGCGGGGCGTTATTCGATTGATCCATTACAGGCCGATAAAAAGGACCCACTCTGGTCGTTTTCAATGTACGACCATTAACGGCGCGCTTTTTAACGTTTCTCGAGCGTTCTTAATGCCTTTTCGAATTTTTCGAACGCTCTCGGCGGTTTTTACTTCACGGTTTGTTGTCTCCTTTTCGCTCTCTTATTGTGAAAAATATGGATTCACTTTAGACTCTGGGGTTGCTCCACTCTGTATAATCTAGACAAGAGCTCACAAAAGGGGAACTAACAGAAAATTATAACAAAATTCGAGAATTCTATTCATTGTAATAATCAAAATTAATTAATAGTGTTTTAATGATCGGTAAACACTTGTTGGAGAACTTAATGGTTCACTTAATGATCGGAAATTACTTTACTTCAATTCTTGTAAATTCCAAAACCCTTGTACTATCGATATTTAACCATTCTCTGGAATTTCAGGGTCGAGGAACCTGATCCTTTCATTCCAACAGCGACGATATTAACAGTAAGCCGTTTATTGACTCGGATCGTTCGTTTCATCGATTCCGACGATATTATTCCACTCAGTTCCGTTTTACAGATATCCGTACGTGCTCAATGTTTGACGAAGCGAATAGTGGTACGCCGATCGAATTGTAACGCGTCGCAATCATCGTAAGCCCAGTTGAAATTTTCTGGAAAAATATTTCATTGTCGATTCATTTGCGTCGATAGTGATCCGAATAGCCTAAATTAATCTGCATTTCAAGCAACGTGGCTTTCGAACGATGTTACAGGGACACGATGAGTATTACTTGAAATTTTCATGGAATTAAACTTATAGGAGTTACGGAAGTTTGGATTAAGTCATGATATTGCGTGCTTCTCGCGAAAAGCGCGAAGTTGGAGATGCGTTAATAAATAACAAGCGTACGCCTTAGCGACAAAAGAGGCTCAAGAGCAGTCTTTAACTAATTCAAGTTCGAAGTTCCATGGTTCAGAAAATTTCAGTAATCTCAAAATCCATCTCGCGCTGGAAATTCAATTTAAACTTGTATCGCTAAAAGCGCGTCGGCCATTTTCTTGAATTTCCAAGCATTTCTATGTTGAATTCGTGTTGACCTACGAACTTTTAATTTGTTTAAAACAATTTCACGACGAATCGACAAGAAATAAAAGAAAGGTTTAAGTTCACCACGTGTTTTTATTTTATGAATGATTCTTCTAGCCCGCCACGTTGCTTTGTAATCATGTTCCGTAAAACTCTTTTACAAATTATATTTGCAACCAACCAACCTGACGTGCATTAAGAACAAAATTACCATTCGCTGCATCCTGGTGCAAGCGCGAGGGGGTTAACGTGGACTTTGCTATAATATCTATGGAGTCAGTACTTATTGCAACTGTTGCGCAGTTTATAAAACGATACTTTCACTGAACGCACGCGAAAACAAATAAAAAAAGAAAATCCCCCCGCGACTGGCCGGTTTAAATTCTATGTGGAAACTAGTTACGAACGGAGTCCATATATTCACGTTTACCATGTAACCGTTTTGCTATTTAAACGGGTAACGTGACGCAGGCCGACGATGCTAGTAAATCACGCGAAACGAGCTAATAAACCTCGAAGACATTTCTTTAGGGTCAAGAGAAACCGCCGACACCAGTTTACGTAAACTTCATTACCTACGTGTGGGCGAAATCGATCTTGAAAATGGCTTCTCAGGTTTTAATTATACCTCGTAGTGTGTTTAATTAATGGCGGGACTTTGTAATTAATTCGAAAGAAATGTGACTGGTTAGTTTAACTTAGTGATAGTATTTAAAATAATTTTATATGGTGTCGAAGTAACTAGCAGTGTCACAGGCGCCAGTTTCGCTGGCTATGCCACTGGCACGAGAAAAATATTGTGGTCGTAATGGATAATGCAACGATAGAAGCGGTAAGCTCACGATTATAGAAGTTGTAACAGATTACACATTCCAGACGAGCTTGTCGGACGATGGAAGCGATAAGATCACCGCGATCCCCTTGCAAAGTCGGGGGCGATGGTGTACTAACGCTGTGGACTTATGGCAAAAATACTTTCATAGGATCTCGAAACTCTCGTGCACCTCGGAAGTTTAAATCTTCCCGAGAGGTGAAATTCAACGAATCCAGTGGTATAAGTAGATTTCACGTCGGCCCGCGCCTGCCACGGCGAACGATAGCGGAGAATGAGCGTTATGCATAATTTCACGGGTAGCGGGATCGAAATTTTTGCTGAGAGCGTGTGGCAAGTCTTGTAAGAGGCATACTTAATCGACTAAAGCACGGAACACTTTGCACGTTGGACAATTAATAGGCTTGGTAATAAATAGGACTGTGAGTTTTATTTATAAGGGTGAGAAGTCGTGTAACATCTAACGTGTCAGTTTTACATTACGTTCGTTTTCTTTATTTATTGTACATCATAAATGCATAAAATCCGCAATCTAATGGTGGCATACTATGATAAGCCAAACAATTGCCATGAAGCAAAAATTCTCAAAATTCCATTGGTGTTTTGTTGATTGAAGTGTGATGTTTTCGTTATCGTAATGTCGTAGCTGATAAAAAGACAAATTCACCGAACGTGGTTCAATTTCTGACCCATACAGCTTCTCCACGTGAAGACGATGAACATTGTTGGTTCGAAAATCGGAGGTAGCTGCCTGAATTGTGCCTGAAAGCATCCGTAACCTTCGCAGTCAACGAACATTGCTTTCCCCTCGGAAGGAGTTTCCTTGCTTTTAAAATGAAAATGCGAACCAGAACGCCCTCGATTGAAATTCACTTCGAATCGAAAAGCCAGCGTTGTAGAATCCTGAAGATGACTATTGCCCGAGCATCGAAAAGAAGATTCCGTAGAAGGATGCTTTTTCACGAGAATATTCGTGCTAAAATAACCAAAATAACAACCATGGAGCGAGAAGAACACGAAGTATTACATAAGCCATTTATTGCACAAATAGATTAACTTCATAAAACAAAAAGTTGAGAAATGCGATCAAAATGGCTTCTGAAACAAATTATTTATTATCCAATGGCCAGGAAAATTATTATAAATATAAAAAGTTATGACTATACCAAGTGCGTTGACACTTAAATTTAAGTTTTTTCATTAAGGCGTATCCGTGGGACAATTTTTCTATAACACTCTGAAAATCCAGAATGGGTTTCCAAAATAATTCCCCGAACAAACCGAGTATCGAAAAACCGAGTTCCTTGTTAAATCTCAAAAATGTAATACTTTTAAAACACGATACACCGTGCTTTTCATTTCACCCATTTAAATTCGCCAAGCTCTCAAAGGGATCCACGACTCACAAAAGAAAAAAGATTCTCTCGCGTTGGGAAAGCCTGCGCGGAGGTGGGTAAAGGGATTAAATGGTGAATGGAAAATCGATGGGAGCGAAATCATAATTTTCCTGGCGAGGATTAAAAAAACGATACCGATTGTAAACAACGCTTTGGTGGAAAGATGGGTGATTAGATAGCGACGTAAGGGCAGCCACGGTCCCGACGGTAAACTAGGAGACAAAAGAGGGACGAGGGCGAAGAGGAAAGGGCAGAGAGACAGAGCTGGTTGGCTTACGTGATCAGAATTAATCACGGTTATTTATTGGACGAATAAATTTTCCGTCGATCGGCGAAATCTCGCGCGTCAGCCGCGCGCATTTCGACGCAGCTGCGCCACTAAAAATGAGAAAATATTATGGTAGTGGTGGTCGAAACGGGGAAAGGGGGAGGATCTGTCACAAGCGTGAAGAAATATTAATTTCGTTCAACTGGTTGAACACGTGTCTCGTTAACATTCCACTCGACCTGCGACTCGGTGACGTCGAGTCTGTTCGCGATTCAAGATTCGCGCGAAAAGAGACATAATCTTAAACACGGCGAGCAATTAATGCGTCTGGATCGCTCTCAGTTCCTCGACGACGAGTTTCGCCGTTGGGTATGTTTATTACGTCGTTGGGCTCTCGAGGAACACGCCGCAGGTTGAAGCAGTGATTATTTTTTGATTGAACACTTGCGAGGGATCTGTTAAGGAGTGGATGTTAATTGAATTTGCGTTTGTTATTGTCGAATGTGGATTATTGCAAGTAAAACTAGGGGGAGGAATGGTACAAAGGAATACCATTTTGTTGAAAATTAATATTGTTTATACATTAATTATTAACCCTGTGTCCAACAGTAGAGCGCGTCGCTCGCAACTGAGACGTTAGAGATTTAAGTAGAATCAGACAGCGAAACGTGCCTGGTCAGACACGGTCAGACCAGTCGGTTCGTAATTATTTAACCCTATACATCACATTATCACACAAAATTCTTCTAGTAGTAAAAGTAACATGTTATCCACGTTTCAGTGGTGGTCAAACCATGATCTGCGCCAGTGGTTCTCAAACCAAATTTCTTAATCTATGAGTTTATACAAAGCTACCATGCTACCTACAAAACTACACAAGAAATCTTGCGACTCGAACCACCAAGATCATATTCTGCATGCTCAGGCGAGCCAAGAGCACACCACTATGGAAGAATGCGATAACTACGCAAGAAGTTGGCCACAGATCGAAGGCATTAGCCACCGATTTCCACAGACGGATCATTGAGATTCACAATGACGAACCGGCCATCAGGATGGTCTGGACCATCGGCAGTAATGCGAAACACGTTGACTATTCCACGGCGAGGCCACTTCCGGCTGCACACGCTTCGCCGACCAGCAACGCTGATTTACTTACGCGCGTTAACGCGCTAGTTTTCGCCAAGCGAGAATATTTATTGCTGTGCACCGGCTAACCGTAGGGATTGAATTATAATGTTCCAACGGCCTCGGTCATGCTATCGTTCGCCACATTCTCCCCTCCTGCAGCTCCTGCTGTAGTCTTCACCAACGAAATATACCAGAAGGGGAAAGTGGCACGCGCGACGTTATTTTTGTTCGTTAAAACTGTGGAACCAAGTTAAACTTTAATAGAAAAATCTAACTGCTTTCAAACATTACAACATGTTACTATACGTGCTTACAGAGGCTTCGAAACTCGGAACGAAAATGCTCTTTTCTGAATACTTTTCCTCATTTATGTTTTTCACTGGAACGTGCGTGCTTGTGCCAGTTCCACTGTTGAGGTTGCTCGGAGGAAAATTGGAACGAGTTGGGTATTATTATATTAAAAGTTTTTTTAAGGAAAAGGCAGCGATGAGAAGTTTTACAATGCACAGGTATTACGGAGTGATATTTCAGGGGTGGTTCTGTAGGCAAAGGGCATTTACGGAAGGCTATAGAAAGTCGGAAGAATATTCTGACCTACTGGTGTCTGGCATATGTTTTTTTTAATTCTTTCAAAATGTAGTGGTTATTAAATATGTTGTATTTGGCGTGTAGTCGTCATTTTTATGAATCAGTTTTTCGATATTATTGTTATAGATTACTTTATACTCTTTCACACCTACGAATTAAAATTTCCACTAATCTACAACTCATCAATTTAAACAAATACTCGAACCATCTTCGGGAAAACCGAGGTAAACGGTATTAAAAGAGCAACTTCCTCGTCGTTTACTTTTCAATCACGTTTCAGGGACGAATTGAACGTCTCTTTCCCAGCGCGTCGACTGCTGGTAATTATTAGTTAATTACTAGCCACGGAATCACGTTATCGGAAATCGCGTGACGAACGCGGCGACGACGTACCGGAATGTTTATTCGTTGAACGATAAGCGTACCGAGAAGCGATAAACGCGAGCGTTCACCACCTGTTTCGTTTTATTCGTAAAAATGGTTATGCATTATCCAATTATGCATGCGTACGCCCGATATCGCGTGCAGATCTCGGTGGCTCGGAACAAACCGGTTACGTAACCAACCAACCGGGGGGACGTGCTTAAATCTCGCCTGGGCGAGATCGTTTTCGTGAATTATAAATTGTATTCAATCGATAGCGCTCCCTCATTAAGCCTTGTTTCCGTTCAGTTTGCTGCTGAGCGGATGGATCTAACTGACTGTGTTCTACGGAAGATAGATTAGGAATGACGAATGATGCGAATAAGTTGTTATTGTTGATATTTGAACTCTCATTGATACTTTGGTAATTTATTAACAAAATTCAGGGGTTCCGTCCAATTCGAGAATAGTTCGACGCGCGTAAATTCGAGCAGTCCTCTAGAGTAAACGTCAAGAGACGGAATCATTGACGAGAGCGCGGCGGCCAATCGCCAACTTGTTTTCTCTTTACCGTAGCATCCGTTGAGAAAGTTGCTAAATAGAATTTGCAATTCTAAACGAAGCGAGGGATACAATGTGGCCCATTTGCGACGTAACGCCCGCAGAAGTAAAGCTCGGTGAGACAGCCGGTAAGTGATTAAAGTTATAAAATTGCAATTTGCCGGATTCCGCTCGCACGGACGGCGGAACTAATGAGTGTAATATTACTAACGGAAACCGGAAAACTAGGCGCCGGCAATTTACAAGGTGGGCATTAAGAATTGGAGGGATCGGAGGTTCGAACAATTCGTGACTGAAAGCCTCAATGTCTTCTCCGGGGCTGTTTTTTGTCGCATCCATCGCGTGCGAAACGGTTAAACTCGTTTCGCGATATTCATGCGTCGTTAAGAAACGAGTTCGCAAACAAAGTATGGCGATCCGTGTTTCCCTTTGTTCTCCAATGGAGGCACGGCCTCTCCTTCATGCTGGTAATGCACAATCTCCTCCACTGAAACAAAGTAACAGAAAGATTGATAGATTGGAAGTACCGAATTTAACATATAAATATTTTTGTTAAGATGTACCTAAAAATGGCCAAGATACGGTATACAAACGAAGCAAACGAAGGTTCATTACGACGTGGCACGTTTTAAATTTTGAATAACCGTATTCAGTCCGGTTTCTCTCTCTCACGGTCCGAAACGGGCTTAATATCTTAATTCAACGAAGCTCGCCGATTCAGAAACACAGGACACCGTCATAATATGGGGCACAGTGACAGTAATTAACGTGACTGTAAATTCGTAACAAATGCGAGGCACTAACGAGCAGCCTGGCACCGGTGGACGACGTATTGTAAAGGGTTGTAAACGTAAAAACATCCGACGTCTCATTAAAGTCTTCCTCCGAGGCACGCTGTTCCCACGACGGTATTAATGAACATTCGAGCACGACAAACTATACATTTTTACCGAACTGATGCTATTTGGTTCGCCGTATCCTCTGATCGGCGACATCGTTTCAGGTATTCAGATAATCCACGAAAGGGGTGCAAATACAAATTGACAAACGTGGGTCACATCTTTCTACAGAATTGTATATAGAAGAGATGGATTCAATTTTTTTGTATAGAATCATATTGTCTGCCTGATTTATTCAAGCTTTCAATTGGAATAATGAAAATTCACACGATACACTTATTTTATTTTACAATTCAAAATAAGATTTTTGTTCATATGTATTCTCTTGCTTTTTAATTCACTTTATTGCTTCGAAGAGTTTTTCCGTTCTCAAGAACTAGTGACAGTAAACCAAGGAGATTGATATTTAATTTAGAACAGTGTCTGTTGCGTTGGCTCGCCGAGATTATTTAAGATTCCCGCAAACTTATATTCTGCAAGCATTACAGTAGATTTCTATAGAGGATTGGAGATTCCCTTCCCTGTGCAGAGTTACACTTTCCAATTGTAAGTGAGATCCATCGGCTTGAGATAATCGTCGCGATACACGAACGATCACGTACTGAAACCAATCGACCGCTTTATCTAATTGAAGACACATCGAGCAGATAAAAATTCTGAAAGCCACAGGAAATGCAACAGCCATTAGTGTCACGTTGCAAAATAAATATTTTCTGAATTTCTCCGTTTCATGTTATTTTCTCAATCACTTTTCATACTCTTGCATACTTGCATTTACATTTACATGAACTGAGGATTAAATAAAATAAAGAAAGAAAATAGAGGTCAATTTGAAAATACGTTTATATCTCGTGACACGCAGAGTAACCTCCATCGCAATGAATTATCGTCGCAGTATATCGCCTAACCTAGATCCAGGCACAGAGTTGTAAATATTGGATCGTCAGGTACCTAGCATGCGATAGAATCTACCCTCGTTGTTTTTCTCACTTCTCGCACGACGTAGCGATCCATAAATCCGCAAAGAGAATCGACTAGCGCGAACTAAGTTCCGATGAGCACTTTTGTGTACAATTTGATTGATTTATGAGATAAACACCCTGTTGTTCTCGCAATAACAAACATTATAGCACAATTTGAAAGTTAAAGTTAGTATTGAAATATTGAAACACTGAAATTACTGGTCTATTTAGAATGTGTGTAAGCCTTAGAAGAGAATTGCTTACATCAGTATCTATCAATCTAGGCCGATATCAAATTCTGCATACAGTTACTAGGCCTTGTCTATTTTTAAAAATTCATCAACTCACTTTCAATCGTGATTACATTTAACAATTCTTTTTTTCCTAATAAAAACTCTGTCAGCCGTGACTCAGTGACTCGCTATACCTGCACAATAACTGAGGTGCGATAACTTTGCTCCGCGACGCGTTGCAAGTCGCAGAATTCGTCGCGGAGATTTCCTTCGCGGCACTTAGGCGAGTTCGCGGGCTGGCCTAAGAATGCAACGCGTCCTGGGGCGTCGCTGACTTCGAATTCAATGTAAACTTCTTCGCTGCAGCCGTCATTCGAGATAAATTCTATGGAGACACGGCAGCGTAATGCGACACGATGCAACGCGACGCACCTCGGGTCCTCTAGCGTTTCTACGTTTTCCCTTCTCTCTGTAATTACGTTCGCGCAGTCATTACGTTAATTACACTCGCGAATTTGCGTAGATGCATACGATAATGGCGACGCCGTAGCCGTGGAATAGAAAAACATGAACGGGCACTTCGGCCCTCGATCTCGGTCCGGTTTTTACGAAATGCTTTTCTGCTTGGCGAGCCTTGGTGGTCATTGATTTTGTGAAAAGTAGGATTTGAGTTGTGAAATGGGAAATTAAAAACATTAAAGATATAATATCTTCTGTAGTTGATAAAATCATTTTGACTACGTGTTACGTTTCCTACGAATTTAAAGAATGAAATACGCCTTCCAATCCTCTACGACATTTTCCAAAAATGCTGTCAAGCATGAAATACCAATACCCCTATTCTTGTAACTTTACTAATTAGAAATTAGTGATATCGAAGTTGGAAACAAACCCTGAATAAATTCCCCCCTGGAGTTCACATTACGAAGTTTGGCCGAGGATGATTATCCGCGAACACGGAGTTGAAGTTTCGCCGTATCGATGGGACGGATAAAGGGTGTTCGTAGGGTAAAGGTCAGGGATCAGATATTTCGACGCGATTATGTCCAAGCGCGTACTACGTACAATCTACATTACCGACCGAGCAATCTGTATTACCGACAGAGCAATCTACATTACCGACCGAGTAATCCACATTACCGAACGAGCAATCTACATTACCGACCGAGTAATCTGTATTACCGACCGAGCAATCTGTATTACCGGCCGAGTAATCTGTATTATCGACCGAGTAATCTGCATTACCGACCGAGTAATCTGCATTACCGACCGAGTACTCTACATTACCGACCGAGCAATCTGCATTACCGACCGAGTAATCTGCATTACCGGCCGAGCAAACTGCATTACCGACCGAGCAAACTGCATTACCGACAGAGCAATCTGCATTACCGACCGAGCAAACTGCATTACCGACCGAGCAATCTACATTACCGACCGAGCAAACTGCATTACCGACCGAGCAAACTGCATTACCGACCGAGTAATCTGCATTACCGACCGAGTAATCTGCATTACCGGCCGAGCAATCTGTATTACCGACCGAGCAATCTGTATTATCGACAGAGCAATCTGTATTATCGACAGAGCAATATGTATTATCGACAGAGCAATCCACATTACCGACCGAGCAATCTACATTTTTTGTAACTCTTCGAGACGTCAGAAGAGGTTGAATTACGAAACCGTTTGAATTATATGGGTTGTATAGATTCGTAAGACATACTCCAATATTTTCGTAGTATACGTGTACGTATCGTCTCGAAAGAGCTTGAATTTCTTTCACGACACTTGAAATATGGACGACCGTACTTTAGTTGGCCCTCCTGATTCATTTTTCTCTGGTAGCCACCGCGACCCGATTTTCAGGGGTTTACGAGCCGAACGGAGGGGAAACCTCTCGCAGTTGGCGAGGTGGTCCCTTCTCGTAAAAAGTTGCTGTTGTAGGTTTGGAAAGGATGTCGAATATTCCTTCGTGGAGTGCTGCGCAACAAATTTTTGTAATCGGGGAAAAAGGTGTGAAACGTAAAGGTCCGATCGATGACCCAAACGAATTATTCTGTTAGAGGACGTTAAAATGGAGACGAGGGAATTTTCTTTCTATGAAATCTTCCCATTTTAACAAGAGAAAACGATTATTTTGAAAGTAGAAAAATGAGAGTTTTTTTTAATAGAACCACTGTCATTTTGGTAAAAATCAAAATTACGAAAAATTCTGTTCTATTATAAAATTCTGATTCTATATATCAAGCTCAATAGTTCTACAGTGAAATTACGTTTTGCTTTATGTAAAAATATGCATTTGAACCTCGAGAAAAAAATTCTTGAGTTTTGTCTATGACACCATTTTTCCCTTAAACGAGACGATAATTGTTCATCTCAGTTTCGCTATACCCGGCGACGATTCTTCTCCACGAACACCGAAGTGTGACAGTAAAATCTCTCTGAAGGATCAAGGATCCAGACGGCGATGTTTCATCGTGATATCTTCGTCCGACATGCGCACGGCGCTGTATCCTTAAAGCTTCAATTTATATAGTTTACAGTCTAGCCAGTCTAGTCGTTAGTTCCGTACTGACACGTTTCCGTTTGTATTACTGTCGTATGTATACTTCAGCCTCGATTCCACCCTTTATGTACCCTACATACGCGCATAAAGGCGGTCCTCACGTACACGGGTCGAACACACTCGTCTTCCTTAGCCACGGCGAAGCACACGTCTACCTCACCGTATTCCCAGTCACGGTCCTGATTAGCCTAATAGAAAACACAAACATGGCCTTAATGTATACCATCGATATATCATCCTTACATCCACCGCTCTGCAATCTCGGTGCGTTACGGCCACGAGGCGTTGTCAGCATGGAACGATGCGAAAAAAAAAACAAGCCAACAGCCGAAACTGGGTTAATACAGGATGAGACGTTCGTTCCTACCATTGACACGTATGGCCGGTCACGTGCTGCGAATGGGGGATGAAAAAGGCCTGCAAAAGGGAAAAGGGAAATGTTGTTCGGCGAAAACACTGCGGGGCGTGACCGATTTTAGGGTTTTCTCGAGCAATGGGGTTACAATTTTGAGGTGATTTAAATGTTATTAGTGTTTGTCGGAATTTAAAATGGGAGGTCGATATTTGTCTTTAAAAATTCTATCCAAGAAAGCTATACTTTTCAGTTGAGCCATTTCTTCCGAACGTCAAAGTCGCGAACAGTTTGACTGCACCCCCCGACGATGCACCGTAATCGCCCATTTTTGTTCGCCACGTGAGAAAGCAACTAGACGAGGGCAAAGGTTTCGCCGATAATATTCGAAACGGTATAATTCACGCTTCCATCTATTATCATAGTAGTTCCTACGGGATTTATATTTACGATACGAGCGTTGCAGGTGGGTGGAACGGGTCGTCGGGACCATTGTGACCAATTCTCTTTAGCTCACGGTACCGTCGAAATAATTTCGTACCTTCGGAGAGAAGTAAATTGTTACAACGTTGCATTATCCGTCCGCGTGGATTATTATACTCCACGCTATGCCTACCCCTCCCCTTCCCCTCTCGCTCTTTCTTTGCCCCTTATCCTTTGTTTCCCGCCGCTCCCATTGTTTCGCCACAATGCGCTGTATATTCCTGAGAGTACGTAATGAATTTTTATTTCTTCGATGTTACTCACTTTCTCGGCCAACAAGGAATGGCGACGATGGCGTTCGGCGGACGGTGGCGGGTTGGGGTGCCGGGGGAGGGAGAGGACTCTTTCAGCGGAGCAAACAATTTATCATTCTGAAAAATCACGTAATGATGCTTTTATGCGGTGCGTCATAATAAAGAACCGCGAAGCATAATGCGAAACCGCGGGCACGGTACAAAATAAATAAGGAAACATACCGGGCACACGGTATTAGTCTCTGCGTTATTAAATAGAGCGGCGAGCTCCAGCGTCCCTGGGATATTACTCGTCGCGAAACTTTTTCTTCAGGGGAGAGTGTTTTCGCGTGAAATCTTGTTTTCTTTTTCGGACGATTTTTGGCGCGGGCGAAACTTTAACGTGGCACATTTAGCGATTTTGTGGTGAAATTGGGAGGAAGAATTGAAATGATCAATGAACATAATATCAGAAAAACTAAAAATCTGCAATAATATAGAAGCATTTTAAGGAAAGCACTCGAAAATTATTGCCTTTGGTCTGTGAAAGAAATCAATTTTTTTTTTGCCAAAACAGTAAGGTGAAATGGCACATGAAAAAGTACGCCTTTAAATGTCGTCTGAGCGTAAACGTGGATGAAAAGAATTCGTACGAGGGAAAGTTTCGCTCGTGTCGCCGAGCGGATGGAACGAAATATCGAATTTTACGACTTTTGTAACACCCGGCCGTTAAAAACCGCGGCGAAACTAACACGGGAAACGGATGTGTATCGAAATATATCAGAAAAGTTCGCGCGTTACTCTCTGGAAATACAAAATATTGCGCGTGTGTCTCTAAACAACTTTTTATCTGGATCAACAAGAGTCAACCGCGCTTTTGCGAGTCGACAGAGAACGTGCGTAGACGGTTGCATCTTGTGGAGGTGGAAATGAAATGGAACTTTTGATCGGTCTTTGAAATAATTCTCCTGCTATCGTGCTGTTGGACAATACTATAGCGAGCAACGTTTCTTTTTTTATATGCATGGAGTAATGGGAACAATTTATTTAGAAATTTTATTATGGAATCTTTCTGAAATTTAATATGGTTTCACAATTTATTTCTTTGTCTCCTAGGGCATTTTCGTTTTATTTATTTTTTATTCACATACATGTATGTTTGTAAAATGGAAAAATAGAAAAGGAAGAGTAGCTTGTTTGACTTAAAAGTTGGGAGAATGGAAATATTAATTTCATTTCAGATTCCTTTGTATTATATTTGGAATTGTTGTTTGTACAATACGAAAGAAATTTTTTTTTAACCCATTTGCTCGATAAATTCATCATTTTCACCATAAATTCCACCTTTAGATGCAATGTTACTACCTCCAGCGTAACAATCTCTTTCGTTAGAGTAATCTTTCAGTCTATCTACGGTCCTCAACATTTGTTACTGTCTCTCATTCGATTATCCGCGTAAACGATCGTATAAATGCGTCTTCATCATCGATGGCAGACGTAAGGCGCCATTTCATGACTCGAGTAACGTTATTATTTACGCGTTCGTTCGTACAAAGCCGTAATTTCGGAAAACGCGCTCTCCTTTGACATTTTCCCCGAGCTCGGAATCGACTTTGCGAAACGTTCGCTGCTTTCTGTTCCACCACTTCAGACGCTTAGGCTAATAATAGAGACGCGACGAAGGAAATGAAACTACCGGGAGCTGTCCACGCGACAGAGGTCTGGATGGAGATTTAGCTGCGGGATTCTACCGTTTCTAGTCTGCTTTAACGTGACCCCGGCGGGAACTTTTAACTGAACGTTATCGTGCCACGATACGGAAACTTGCATGTCCTATGGCCTTGTCGAGGTTTCGTGAATGGGCTGGGGTGAAAGACATTCTTTTTTTGGACCCAAATTCACGCGAAAGTTACGTTTACCGAAGAGATAAAAAAATTTCATTTTTAATGCGTAAGATTCCACGGTGTCGATTTTCAAATTTTGAGTTCAGATTTGGAATCAGCGACCCCAAAAGTCCCTGGATATCAAGTTTCATCCAAATCGCTCGAGAGGATCAATAAATAAATTTGCATCTCTTCTAAAGGTCTTAGAGGGGTTTTCCATTCAGGAAATACTACTATGTTTACTACTATTTCTGGGAATTTGAAGGGGTTTCCCTTCCAAGAATTACTACACGATGCTTTTTTGCAACGGCCTTGCAAGGTCGCTGGTCAAGCAGTCTACATATATATTGTCTATATATGTATATATTGCTAGGCCTATTAAATAGGAAACTTTAAAGTGCTGTATCTCGGCGTAGAATTGTCCGATTTGATTCTACCAAAATTCAAATTGAAGAGCGTAATTTCTACTATTTATTAAATAGTATAATAATTGTTAGATACTCTTAAACAATTGTTTTTTTTTCTTCTACTATGTATGCTTATGAATTTCGAAGAAATACTTTATGTATAAAGAAACTATTCCACATTCGCAGTAGATTAGAAGAGTTACATTATTAAACTTACGAATAAATAAAATTAGGAATACATGTAGATATTTTGAGGACCATTAACACCAATTAACCGCAAAGCAATTAATTAAGAATTGGATGAAGAATATACGAAAGTTTCAATTTTACATCAGTTTTTAAGGATTGTAAGAATGATGCACCAATGTTAGTAAGAATATTCACTTATCTATCGCTAAATGAGTTTGTATAAATAAATTCCCTTACAAATAAAGCACCCTTAGTTACACGTAAAAAGGCTGTTTTCAAATGAATTATTACATTTCCTTTGAGAAGTGCGACGACAGCTCGTCGCAACGAGACTGATTATCCCACGTGTTCCACGAAAGCATAGAAAATCCAGGACAATGTTGCATAAAATAACAATTAGACTCCGCGACTGAAAAGCACGCGTTTCACGAATGCGTTACGAGGTGTATGTCGCCCCCCCCCCCTCCCTCTCACACTCCCACCGTCCCGCGATACGTTTCTTACTATTCAAATATTCGCGAATAATTTTATCATAAATTGTTGAACTTGGCGTCGAATGGCCATCGGGCGAATTGGCTCTGGTTGCTCGGCAAACATTGAACTATTTGATATAAAATACTTATGCTGGCTCTGCTATGCAATTTTCGAAGAGTGCTGGAAAACACTGGACCACCCACCCGAACCCCTTCCACGGTCGTCCTCTTTATTTTCCTACGTCGCCGGTCCCTCTCTTTCTCCGCATCGACAAATTCTCTCCTAAAGGTACTCCCAGCATTCGTGAAACGTGGTTCTGATCCGCGCACCACGTACGTACACCAATCTCTACCTTCATTCGATGAAATTTAAGGCGCCCCGCAATTCGTGGATTTTTTGGTCCGATTGGCCCCCGCGCGAGAAACGAAGTTTCGTGAAATACGCTCCTCATAGCTCTGATTGCAATCGGCGCATGAACAAGGAGGGAGTCTAACCCATCGATTCGCTGTGTTTATCGAATCGAGCCTTGGCACTGTGTGGATTCTTCTCTGATCATCCCGAAGATGAGTTTTCAACCTACTTTCTAACCTCGCATTGTTCGTTTAAGTAATTACTAACAAATACCATTTAATTCTGTATTACTCTAATCGAGGAACGTGTCGGAAAATCGTTTAGCAACAGAATATTACCAACAGAATTTTTTAAATTAAGGATACATGCAAATTTTAATGAATTAAGGATCGCTTAAAAAGAAAAAAATTTTAAACGGATAAATATGAAATTTTATATCAGTCCTAAAATTAAAGTACTCATCGAAGAAACGCTTGAACTTCAAAGATGGCGGAAGGGCGATGACGAAAATACACAGAGGAATTCGAGGAAGTTGCGAACGCTCCGTACCGAGAAGGGATTAAGAGCTGAAAAGGTGGTTCGATTTATTTGACTGGCGCCAGTCTCGCTGCGTGGAGAAGCGAACGATAATAATCAAGTCGAAAGAAGGGACAAGGCCGAGGGAATGCAACTGGCGAGGAATAGGTACTTGAGAAAAATAAGCAGGTGCGGTTGGCGATCGAAAAATAAAACGCTTGAGGCCGTCAGCGTATAAATAGAACCGTGGAGCAAGGGTATAACCGCACGAAACAACTATGGAACTGGTTGTGCGTAAGTATAATTGAATAATCTTAAGAATGACGTTATTCATTAAGGCTCTTATGTCATTTATATCTTCATCTACTAATGCTATTTTTCTTTTATTATAAATTTTTTTTTAACGGAGGAAACAACTGCTCGAAGTTTGGTGCAATATTCGATGCTGCTGGCTACACAAGTTTTTTGTGAATTCTAAGTGAAAATGACACGGTCAACGCATGAATAACAAATCGATTTCCGCAATGAACAGCTCAAAACACTCATTTCGAATTTGTGACTGCCTAAGTGTCTCTAAGTGTCCATCGCCGCGTCTCCCACGTCAAACTGCTCTGCGCAAGAGCAAACTTCATTTGCACTTCAAACAAACACTGAGCATCTCCACCGAGGAATATAACACCTTATCAAGACTATGCTCACCCTGCACGCAAAGAGCAACGTTTTCGCTAAGCGAGCCACTTTCCTGTCTTGTACCTGGCAAGTTGCACACAAGCCAAGCGCTGGAAGGCAGCGAGTGAAAATGTCGATGGTGTATGCGGAAACAAACTGCATGAACTGTTTTGTACATTGACTCAGGCATACGTGTTCTTACATGTACACAAACATCTCGGAACAAGTGGAGGAAACGGGCCAGTGCGAGCTACTTGCATACGAAGGAAAAAAGAAACAAGAAAGTGGCGGAGGTGAAGGGGGGTGGGGGTGGAAAAAGGGCGAAACTGGAAAGTTTTTCAGTGGCCAGTCCTGTCTCGCGAAGGTTCCCTCGCACTCACGGATTCGCTCCCATTTTTATTGGCACCTAGCCATGAATTTAAAATTACGCCAATGGGGGTACATTTAGCTGCTTGCCAGGCTTTGCTAATTTACTTCACGACTGGGTCCTACTACCGCCAAATATTCTTACGCATTTTGGTTAAGTGCACTTACTTTGCGTGCACCGATCGTCGACGTGGACGTTGCTTTATTCGGAGGCACGTGTTCGCTGTTCATTGACGCCCTTGGGCGGATGAAAATGGTAGATATAAATTTTCAGACATTCCGAGGAAAGGACATTGTTATGGAGTTGAGGGAACCTACGTTGGAGCACTCATTGAGGTATAAATTATATAAAATTCTGCTCGCCTGTGACGAAGACCAGTGTAAGTAGAATTGGCACGCAGTGGTCAGACACGTTCGACCAGTCGTACTCGAACACGTAGGCGCCTGAAAAATGTTTGAAATTAATTTTCTTATGGATAAAGCTTTAAATGAGAAAATGTATTCCACAGTTTCGATTTATACCTATTTATTTATTATTTACGAATACGTATAGTCACTACAATTATTAACTAAATCATTGTTGACAATGTGTTACAGATTTTAGAAAATAAATAGTATGATTTGGAAATTTGGCAACCTGTCATACTTTTATAGTAAAAGAAATCATGTAACACACTGATCCAGTAACAGTTGCTTCTCACCCTAACCGTAACTACACACCGAAGAATCACTATGCTCTCCACCCACGAATTTTCGCCTACCTTGTATACAAATGAAAGCAAATACCACGTGTGCTAATTTTGGCACGTGTTAGGATTTCTCTGGCGCATTCATATGCTGCGGATAATAAAAATAAAAACTAATAACAAGTGTGAATATTTTGTAATTTGCCCAACTAATTAATTTTAATAGCCATGTTGGCACGCAGTGATGTGTTTGCCTCATACTCCTATTTTTCCTGGGCATTTTGGCACGCCGAAGTATTCCTGATTTGTCATTTGCAGTTTGTTCTGTTTTTCGTACAAAATGCAAATATTAAAATTTAAATATTGTTAACCTGTAAATATTGTCAATATTCTTCAAATATATTAGTAATTTTCAGTTCCTTTTCTGTAATAATGAATGTTTAATCATCCCTTGAGACACCGTCCAGCGAACCGCGAATCTCACGGTGATTTCTAAGATTGCCTAATTGGATGTGAAAATGGGGCGGAAGCGTGTTGTACTTAACGAACTTCTGTCAGATTTCGCGGGTCTTTTTACCCCAAGTGGCTTGGTAGTTCGAAACTAATGCGATTAAAAGGAATTACGAGGAATATTAATGAAAAATTGGCACGGTTCTTGGCGTCACTTGAACGCAAAGGTCGCAACAAAGTGCTTGAAAGGCAGAGATGGGCAAAATTCCTGTCCAAATAAAAGGTGGAGAATAAGGAAGGAACTTTTGGTAAAAAAAATTAGTACACCATTTATTTATACGTAATAATTAAGCAAAATTCTAGATGAAGTTATTTCGAAGATCTCTGAACAAAAAATCACAATTTTTGTCTACTTTCTGTCCAAACGAATCGAATGTCCCCTTAAGAGGAATTACGAGGAATATTAATGAAAAATTGGCACGGCCGTGGCGTTCCACGGTACGCGAATTCCGCTGCAACAAGGCGCCGGAGGTTGAGGGAGGGAAAGGGTGTAAAAGTTACGAACGAGTTGCGGCGCAACGCGCAAAGAGCCGCGTGTATACATTTTCAGTGAATCCCTAAGTAAGCCAATTTGGCTTTCTGCAGTGCGGTGCCACACGATCGACGCTGTTGCGTCCAAATGGCACTTTGCATTTGTAATGTGTTCTTCTCAACAGAAATATGCCCGCGGTGTCGTGTATACATGTACATTTTTTTGTTTAAAAAATGGACCAACGAGGGGCGACGACGAGTTTATTCGCAGCCTTAATTGAACGTCGTTGTCGTTCGATTCGACGAAGGGTAGGAAAATCGTGGACAAGAAGAAAGGTAAATGATCAAAAAATGACCATTTTTGGCACTCGTGCTATACGGAAAAAATTCTGGATTATGTATACGTATTCTCATTGCGAGGAACTAGGAGATAATAGATATTTAATTATCATGGGAAAAATAATTGGTGAATAAAAATGGTCACATTTTGACAATTCTACAAATGGAGAACGACGGCACAGAGAATCCAAATAATCAGGTTAGATGCATATATTAACGCGCCCTGGGAGTTTGACGCTTCTAAGGAGATTAGGACTTCGAAGATTAAAAGGATTAAAGGCTCGGTGTCTGACGATATTTCGAAGCGGCAGCAAGCCTATTCTTAAGTTAAATGCAATTTCAGTCATATTAAACATGGCGAAATGAAGTAGGGCGTCGCGGCGACGGAGACGGAGCGTTAAATTACGTGTGATCTCCTGAAATTTTCGCCATTAGCGTCGTCGCCGTATTTCTCATGAAATGAATATAAAAAGGATAAATATGATCTAGCACGTTGAAATCTATCTATAAATGTGTATTTTTATTTCTCGAAAGTATTATTGGAGTGTCCCGAAAAAATATGGACGACTTCAACATTCTTATTTATGAAGTCGTAACTAATGAGGACGAGAAAAAAGTGATACCAAGTATAACGATGTATATTACCTTTCCATCCTTGCGAAAGCAATGGAATTCCTCTGCAATAACAAGCCTGATTCCTCGCCATGCAAAACACTTCGCACATCCACGTTTCACCGTCGTCATTGTTGTTGAACCGTCTCAGGTTTAAGGAGAGTGTTATCACATGAACAGATGTGCAAAATCTAGAGTCTGAAACGAGTTATTCTTATTAGAAAATAATAGTCTTGCACTCTACATTCTAGTTTAAATCGTACTCTATTCCATATTCAAGTATTCTAATATTTCTAACAAAATAATCAAAAATGTTCAAAAATGTCTCCAGTAAAAAGAATTACTCTACACTCACCCTTGCAAGTCCTGTACTCACACTTTCTTCCATCAATCACAAACCTCCATTAATATCGCCCCACTTCCTCGATACCTTTTGCAATATAACACTCCCAACAGTCACGATCGAAACCAGCCCAAGGTACGGAAGAGGACCGACGACTGTTCAGGAGAAGTTTCATCGAAATCGTCGTCTGACAGTTCGCGGTGTTCCGTTGTCAGTCCACTGTCCCAGATACCAACATCGCCGTGGCGCGGCTCGTTTCATCAAACTCGAATCTCGGGGCGTTCTATCGCGCGGAACGTACGGACATCTCCGCCAATTAATTGTCGTTTCACGGGCGAGCCGGTGGCAGTCCGGGCACGGTTACCAAACGGTCTGTAAGTTACTGTTACGCGACGGAAGAAAACTCGACGGGGAAGAAGTTCGCGTTTGTTGATCGATGCGAAAGTTTCGTGCTGGGTAGCCGAGCAGCCGACGCCGACGGTTAGAATTTCTGGGCTACCTTTTTCCAAACGTGTTCCCGTGCGGAGAAGATAGATAGAACGCCGGATGAATAGCTCCGATGTCGATGGAAATCGAACAGGCGGATGGATCACGGCTTGGCGGCATGAATAAACGCAGGTGCGTGGATCAGGGCTGGATTAAAACTCTGACGGACCCTTGGCTACGCTGACTTTTATTTATAAGGGTACCAGGTCGTATAACACAGCAAGGCTATTGACGATTTTTTTTTCTTAAAGTATTAATTCTGATTGGAACAGAGGACAGTGACGCAACCAGGAGTGACGTGCGAGAGGGATGACATCGCGACGGGGGGCCGCGTTTAATTAACGTTTCGCCTTGAAATTGTTGCTGGGTGATGAAAGGCAACCTGGCCAGGATCCGTTTGTCGCTGGAACGTTTTTGCTTGTTAACGGCGCAAAGCGGTGCGTTGCGCCCGCGTCTTCCGACTTAGGAGCAACGGTTAGCCTTGTTAACCGGTTATGGCTATAAATCTCGTCCGATTCTGGTTTTGTTTACTCGTAGCGCGACAGACACGGAAGATGAATTGAAACGTCAACAAACGCCGCAATCCTCTTCATTCATGCGGCTGAAAGAACCTTTAAGAACCACAACACGCCACTGACGATCTCACAAATGGCCCTAATATTCATGGTCACATAATAAACCTACCAATGCCAAAACAACCCCTAACAAATCACCTAAGCTACCTCGAGTAACCAGTGCATATTCAACTTAACCACAACAATTTCTCCCAGGCATACCCAAGTCCCCAGGAAGCATCCCCACGAAACCTCCCCGGTGCAACGTTCTCGTCTACCTGGCCTAGACCTACCCACGTGGTGTCAGCAATAGGTGACCCAGTTTCGGCTACGATACCGTTGAGAAGACGCGAGGGAAAAGAGCTGGCTCAGGGACTGTCCCCCGGAGGCCATTTCCTAGATGTCATGGAATTGTTTGGAGTCACGCGTGGTGCATATCGGCAGAGGCGTCGGCTGGCAGCCGTTCGAGTAAAATATAGCTGCAAATTGGAGCTGGGAGCACAATGAGGCACGGTTTAACAATGCGTTTGATTTGAATCGAAACGTCATGAAAATAATCACATCGGAGGCGGAGGGGAGACACTCCAATTAATGGCCGTCGACCTACGTCCGCCGTCCACGTTCGCCGTTGTCCCTCTTTGTCCCCTTTCTTCCCTCACTCGTCCGTGCGTCCCTTTCCCTCTTATATCGGCGTTATCGGCCCCTGGCTCTTTCTCTTCCGCTCGCGAGCATCGCGACGAATTTATCGGAGGTAGCCGCGCAGAATACCCCGTGCAACCTCGCCCGAATGCCTCCGACGCTTTTTGTTCGACTACCAAACACAGAAAATGAAGCGTTCATCCGACGTTTCGCACCCTGCGCGAATTCCAGGCTGAGTCTATTCTTTCGGTCGTTGTTGTAACGGGTTTTCAACGTTACAGAAGATTAACGTTACAACGCTTCAAAAGATCATCATGGTTTATATAAATCACAAAAATATAAAAATTGTATACTTCTCGCTTCAGTGACGCATCTAAATGTAATTGAAAACCTCTACAGTGGCAGAGCAATTTTATTCAAATAATACTTGAATGTCACGCTACTCGAATACAAATAGTTGGACAAATCTCGGCCCCGCCAATAATCCTCAGGGTTACGTTCAGCCCCAGTTAAATGTCTCGAGCTGCTTTTTGTTCGAATGGCAAACACGGAAAGTAAAGCGTCCATCCGACGTTCGACGATTCCTAGTCTGACGTCCAAATTCCAGCCTGCGCCTTACCTTTTGGCCCTTTCGTGATCGCTGTTGCGTTCTCGTATTCCTTGTCTAACCGTGTCTCCGACTAAGGGAGTCCTAGGCTGCCAAGAACTTCCACGAAGTATTCATTATAGTTGGCGAAGTTGCAGTCACGAGAAGTTTCCCATCCAGGGGAAGCGAAACGCTTCTGAATGTGGGTTATATTTATCGTTCGATCGTGTTCGATCAAATCGTGGCGGAGTATTCTGTTTGAGTGACTGGACCGACTTATGCCACTTCGGAGTTCCTAACATGCATTTTTTATAATTACTGTAGTAATTAGTTTGTTTTTCGTTCAGCTTTATTCGCAACGAAAGGGAATAGAAAAAATACACACATTTGTTAACCAAACTCAAAAGTTTCTATACTTTTAATGCTTCACAATGTACAGTATATTCGTCGCGAGTCTATCCTGATAAGACAATTCGATATTTTACAAAATTTACAATAAATTCTCTCCTATCAAGAGTAACAGAAATGTAGCATACGCAAGTTTGTACAAAACCACAAACGTACCGCAAAGGAATAATTCATTCGTATGTCGAACTGACTGTGCCCAACTAGTAATTACTATCAACTATTTACACCCTGCCAATTAAAAAACAAATTTAGGGTATCATCATCAGCTGAAACTCCGTTCGAGTTTCTGTGTCCTTAGATACATGGTATCACACGTAACAGAATCTTTCTTACTGCAGTACGTGACACGTGGCTTACCGCACTCTGAAATTAGGGAAGGACGTAAGGTCGCGATAAAAGGACTTATAATCCCATAGCGAATGGGCCTGTCTTGTGCGTACGCAGGTAGTAGATGCCCATGACGTCGAATTTCGGTTCGACTCCACCCATGAGAGCTTTAGGCTGGGAGTTGCATTTACCCAGCACGAAGTCTTTGAAGTTGGTGCAGCTCACAGCCCAGAAACCAGTCTTACTGTTGATGGACTCGGCGAAGTACTCAACCGCGTGTAAGTGAGAGCACGCGCCAACGACATCTAACGGGCAACCTGTTTGAATGCTACCACCGTTAGGGTAGAAGTCGGAGTCACCTATTGCGGCGACGAAACCGAGCTCGCCGCCGTTCGTGTGGATGATCTCCACGTATCTGGCGTCGTCGCTGGTGATCCTGGCGCCAGCGCCGCTGAGGAGGAAGAGAGGGAGAGCTGGGTCCAAGCCTGCAAGAAGATGTTGCTTTTAAAAGTACCGGGGAATGGAACATTTCTGAGAAGTACTTAATATTCGTTGTGAGAGCTGCGAATTGTTTCTAAATGATCCTTTGGGATCTTTAGCAGAGAACAAATTAGCTACCATGTCTTTCAAGATTAACTTACCAACAATGTATTCTATCTTGTTCTTCGAGTAGTAGCCTGACAATCCAACGACGTGGGCTCCAAGAGAGTGGCCGACGGCGGTCACCTTGGATGGCTCCAGTCCTTGCGACACGAGGAAATCGATCATGCGGGCGACTAATTGTCCGATCATTACGACTCTTCTGGCTGCCCAAAGATATGGCTTGCTGGATATTCTTGACCAGTCAACAACGATGACATTGTAGTCCCCGTGTTGGAGGAAAGCTAGAAACAGAAGGCGCACAAAATATAGAACTCTTTAATTTTTAGAGACCAGGTAGTGGCATAACTCTATTTATTTATGGATGCAATTTTTAATAGCTGAGGAATATCCTCTTTTAACACGTCAACTGTCAGACTCGTGAAGGCTCGTAAAAAATTTCTACGAAGTTAAAATTTCGTCTCGAGTCTATTCAAGCTTTGATAATTAACATTAATAAGGTCACGAATCCAATGTATGAATTTGTAAAAGTGAGGACTTAGCTCCTGAATCATGCAGAGGCACTTACCATCACGAATGGCGACGCAAGCTTTGCTCATGTAAGAGTTGATCCATCCGTGGGTGATGAATTTCGTTGGTTTGCTCGCGTCAAACTTGCTCCTCTTCAACATGTCGATGTCGTCGACTTTCAATTGTTCAAAGTCCTTTGGGTTTTCCCTGGTGTACAGGTAGAAGAACACTCGGTTTTCCAAGTCTTCCTTTGTTCGTTCCACTGATTCGGGGTCATTTAACTCCAAGTCCATGGTGATAAGATTTTCGTTGTCGTCCCAGATTTTCAATCCCAGGGTGATATTTGTAACAGCGGCTACCGTGTGCATGGCGATGTCCACATCGTCTTTGAGATCCTTAATCAGCGAGGATCCTTGACCCCCTGTTTTCACACATTTACATTTACATAAAAACACCTTTCACAAAACAATATACGCAATAAAATAGTACGTACAAGATTATTCATTAAAAATATATTTAATTTTACTGAATTGAATTAATTCCCCCATGCATTAATCAGCATTACACAACAATATTTAAATTATTAATTTAGAATGATGTAATCTATTTATAAAGATTTTTATTTTTACTAAATTAAATTAATTCTCTAATCACTTTACATACTTTATTACGTTACATACTAATACTTTCTGCACTCTCTTCTACTTATCCCATTCACGAATAAATAAATTGATAATATTTACCGTTGACACTGCAAACGAGCAGGGAAACGAGCAAGGCGGAAGTCTTCATCATCCTCGATTCGACTTCTCTTATAACTGTTAAGGTTTTAACTCCGTTCAAAAATGAAATAATGCGCGTGTCTTAAAAACTGAAATCACTTTCCAATGGCTGCGGTATCAAAGTCCAACGTTACTCGATTAGAATTAACGCTAGGAATTATAAGCGTCTCGATTAACACGCGACTTTTATACCTCGGTTGTTTACATGTACCAGTTTTATCGCCACGTTACTTGTTTTTTTTCCCCAAAGCGTATCGACGTCTTTTTTACGACGTAGCGGGAAAGATGGATCGCACTTACACCCTCTCGCAAAGAACGAGATATCTCCAATATTTTTCACATTGTTTTTATTCGGTATCGTGCGCAATATCTTGAACATTATTTTCTTTTGCATCATTTAGTAGTTGTTCTCCTCTACGCGAAATAAAAAAATATTATTTGAAAAGATTCATAATTCAGATTTGGTGAAACACGCCTGACACATTCATAATATTTTTTCGTGTAGAATCGCGCCATATTACAATCAAAAAACATGGCAATCGCGAATCGCATTCGCGATACAAAGTACGGTCCAGACACGTAAAAGATGATTCCTTTGTTTCAAAAGCCATCGCCACATGTCTGATTTTGTTGTGATACGTGATAAATGCGTTCGTAACATTTTACAGTCGATAATTTCATGACGTACGGTTTTTTATATTTTCGCCTCTCCCGTTCCCCTATAATACGTAAAAGATATCGTATCAGCATTGCGAAATCCGTCACACCAAATTTGGCTCGCGTAACCATACGTCTGCGAGATTTTCGAAATTGTTTATCTCGAAATTGGAGCTCCCGAGCTTCCCGAAAATATTTATCGCGTCAATTCAATTTATTTTGAAACGTAGAATCCTTCAATTCATGTAACATGTTACTTTCATGTATTTTTTTTTTATTATTATTCATGAATTGAATAACGTTTTTCACGTTTTATCGAAATATTGCCAGATTCTGTCGGTCATAGGAACTTTAAATTTTCGGTTCGAAATCGTCTTCGTTCTAGGTGAATTTACGTAATTGCGACAGTTGCATAATAGCCTGATAAAATGTTACGTTTCATTGACTTTCATCAGATTAGTTGAAAAGAAAAATGTTGCAAACCTAGATTAAAATTCAAGGAAAAAGTATTCATATTTCTATACCGTTTCTTTCTTTATCCACAATGCAAACACTTTCTGAAACGATAATCTCAAATATCATATGAGCTATCAACTGCAAGCATCCAAAACCACGGATGATTTTTAGCATTCAAAACGTTATCAGCTCATTTAGATATCAGGGAGTCGAATGAGAAAGTCTCAGACATTGGTCAAGAGGTAACTAGAGATTAGTCACCGGGTCTTTGAACGTCCAAAGTGATAGAATTTATCGTTCTCTCGTTAAAAATGATGTCGCAAGTGAGAGCAGGAAAAAAAGTATTTCAACAACTCCAGGATTCCCCAACAAAAACACCATACTTGACTAGTGGGGCTCAATCAAATTTTTAGTAAACAAACACCATTGCCATTTAAGAAAAACATGTGTTGTCTATTGCGTATCGTTTCGTCACTTGTTTAAACCAAAAACTCACGAAGCTTTCAAGATTTGCGAGAAAACGTCTGGACTTATGAAGAGGACACGACCTCTGCCTGCTCCTCGAAACTCGCCAGTAATGAGTCCCTCGCCGCCCAAGACGGATACCTCGAGTAAGTAACCAGGCGAAGAGTAATCGAGTTTGCTCTGGACACGGAGTCGTTTGTCGTCGTCGAGAGATCCTCGATCGTTCTGTTCCTTCGTTTCTGGACGAGCCTTAAAAAAGGCCACCGACAGGCTAGCGCCATGGGAGGGAGCGAAATAATTGGATCCTGGCGAGGAGGACACGCCGAGTGTAGTGTTATAACGATCGCGAAGGATCGAAGGGGAGGGGTGGGAAATGGGGCGACTTGAAAATTTGGCTCCTAGAGTAAATTTACAGATACTAAGTTTACAGCTTCAGATTCTGTTCGAAGATGTCACACGAATAATGGAGAGAATACTTACTTATTTCCTAATGTTACTGAAATAAAGTAATTACTATTACGGAATCGGTGGGGGTTCGCAAATGGGTAGGTTTGCAAATTATAGAGCGTAAATCGAGGTAACCGATGTAAAATATCTTACAATCAGGTTCAGACCTTTCAAGACCCGATTTTCATTTTTCCACAATCGTTCTTCGATGTTCCTGCGTCGTTTAATGTTTTGCATAGCTTGACAAGAAGCCATCGCGGATATTTCAAGATCCTTAGAAATATCCCGATACGATTTCGCGCTGTTGCGAAGCAATTTCACGCGAGTGACGTTGTTGCGGTGTAATTTTCTTTCCACGGCGCATCGCGATACAACTGGAACCCATCTATCTATTTGCGCTGCTTGTCAGAAACTAACTGAAAGTTGTTTACAGCGTTGACATCACGGTCTAACTAGCTATTATAACAGCGCACGGTAAGTATGCATTTTATCCTACCTGGAAGCTGCAACTCGATACAAAATCGCGCTTACCCCCTTTCTTCCGTCATCAACGTTCGAGATGGATTATCGTGTCCCCATCTGTATAATTTGGAGGAGTTTGAATAGCTAGTTAGATCGTAATCTCGTCGTTCGCGACTTACCTTCTTGAGAAGCAACACAGGTACGGTGTTTCCTGCTTATTTCAGTAGTGTTCGTACTTTTTGATGTGTTTCTTAGAAGCTTGTGAAATTGATACATTTATTTGCGACTCATTTCATTATCCTAATATAAATTCGAAACGAGTGATTGGACAAGTTTGTAATCTGTGATAAAAAAATGCATCTACTATTTAAAGATATCAAGTCAACGTCAGTCAATGAACCTCCAAAAAAATTTAAACCACTCCCATCCGCCGAGTTATAGAATCGTGCCACGTTACAAAGTTTCACTTTGTTCCGCGTGTAACGAATATCCCACGCGATCCAGCGAATCCTGACCTGGGTTTTTCAAGTGCGATCTCGAAGGAGGAAGCAAGGGAATAAGCGGATTTCACCGTGACGAGACTTTAAGCCGAGCGGGATCAGTAACAGTGTCTTGTAAGCTGGCCGGACTCGATTTTTGTTTCGCTCGTTTATCGCTGATGTCCTCGTCGGGCCCCGTCTTTGCAGCCGACGATGCATCCGCAAGCTGTAAAATTGTCTCACGAATGAGACCGACGACACACAGGTGTGGGAAAAAAGTAGAGTCGCGTGGAAGCGTACCGTCGCATCGAAAACATGGACGACGACCTGCTCTCCGATTACGATCAGAATAAGAGGACGAGCGAAACAGGGCTTTGATTAGCGATGACATGGTAGTGGAACGTCCTCTTCTCGTTTCTGAGCGCTGCTGGCGCGGTGTATCACACGATAGGGTCGACATCTCTACGAGGATTAAATAGAGGAAAGAAGATTTAATAGGTGATTAGCAAGTGGGTACAAAATAGATGTAGTAACTGGATTGGAGATGAGGATGAAATGATGATGGAGTGTGGTAAAAGGGTTGCAATTGGTGATTAGTGGTTTTACAATGGTCCGCGATGGTCTTCGATGATCTACAATGGTCTTCGATGCTGTAGCCATCTAACTCCGCCATGCCACGAGCAACAAGACGAGTGAAAACGAACTCCTGGATCTTAAAGTCGAACAAAACGGACCTGCGGAACCGAGCGGAAAATAATTGGATTTTCTCTGCAATCACTGCGTCTAGTAGCCGCGCCTGATTGCGAGGAAGGAGCGAAGGGATTTCTTCTGAAAAAGAGCAATTTCGGTTCTTTGACCGCGTCGCGCTCTTCGTCGGCTGTATTTCCTATTGAAAGACGAATTAGTCGCCGTTATGGATGATCTTGTAGAGAGTGTTTCGAAATATGTGATGAAACATGACAACTGGAACGGAGAAAATTTAAGAGGTTCGCGTCATCGACGTTCCCCGTTAAATTCATTTCAACTTTGACTCGAACCACCCATTCTGTGACACCCTGTACATAGATGACGGAGTAACTTCGGGTAGAGTAATCGCGAACGTCGGACCAGTAAAGTCTTCCTTGGAAGCAATATCACAGATTGAAGTTCAGGCATTGATTTTTGTTTCCCGCGGTAGAGAAGCAGCACGGCAATAGAAGAAAGATTGCGAATGAAAAAAGGCAGGATTAAGGGAGAAGCTCCGCTGACTGACGATTTCAAAGGATTTAAACGTCGTTTTAATTCGTCGTAAAACACGGAGGACGAGGTTACTTCGGCGTCTAATGCGAAACCCTTCGATCCTCTATTGATCGAAGGACGAAGGAGGGGGATGAAAAAGAAGGGAATGATCGATAAAGGCAAGAGAAGAGAAATGAGATGAACGAAGGAAATGCTCATCGTAACGTTGACGAAGGACTCTTAGGATCTTGGTGCCATTATTGTAGTTTCAACGAATCTTCTAGGGTAGAAGTCTCCGCGTAGGTTTAACTCCTTGCGGTCCTGTGGCGAGCGAGGCTTGACAGAAATGTACCGAGAGCGGAAAATCTGGACCGCAAAGGGTTAAATATTCTGAGAATTAAATTATTTCTGGATCTTGGTGTGAGACAGGTTGGGAAACACTGACAGAGTCGCGTGCCAAGAATCAGTCCTGGAGGGGAGAGGAATATTGACGTCACTGTTCAGTACAAAGCTGGGTCCCAATGTGGCGATACTTTTGCTCGAAGGTATCCGAGTTTGTGGTAAAGTAGCAATTTGACGTGTCCACTTGAATGGTTCTCTTGTGTCTCATTGTCTGCTCTGCGCCTTTGTCTCTTTTGTCTTTTACCGTGCAGTTAAGACTTCTAGGCGTCCAAGTGAAACTGGTCTTTATGCTGACTTCTGTTTGAATGTGAACTCCGTTGACCCAGGCCACTTGGAGTTGCTGTCAATCAAATTGTATCGTATAAATAATCGTAAAAATAATACATGATTGTTAAGATTCGAATTGGTAAATCCCTCCACTTCTCCCTGAACGCGAACTTTATGCACCCCACCATCGTGTAGTGTTTAAAATATTATCACTCTACAGGAATAAAATATGACAGTGCACATCTGAAGTTCCACTAATTAAACGTATCATCCTTAAACGCACCCCTTGGTCATTCATCTGTCACGCAAGAATCTCTGGAAGCACCCAAGCGAAGATAGGAATCCTCGATTAATAAAGTGTCTTCATAACGCCGACTATAAACGGAGGATCCAATTTAAAAAATTCGAATCGCCACACCTGTTGGCTTCTCGAATTTACTGTTGCGTTACCGACGACCAATCCGGTTCGACTCGGTTCCAGAGAACAGCGAGAAAGACGTTGCGGACGAGGAGGCGTGAAATGAACGGATTAAAGCGGGATCGAGACCGTCGCACTTAACGCCACAGGACCGAGTGCTCGGAGATCGTGATTTCATAAAGTCGAGTTTACGAGGTGGGGGAACGTCGAAAAACTCCATGGTCGTAAAATATCGCCCTTAAAAATCAGAAGGCGCGACAGGGTACTCCTGTTTGCCTAGGGTCTCGAATAATAAAGCAGACGCAATTTTAATTGGGTTTGTTGGAATCCAGAAGCTTATTGGAGAAATTCAGACGAATCTTGGAGGAATCCAGGAGCAATGTCTCGCGCACAAGCTAAAATAACGAAGACATTTATGGAAAATTTATATTATTTTATGGAATTGTGTATAAAAAAAAATTGTTGAAACCCTCGAACTAAGGGAAACTAGTGATAACAATTAGAGGAAGAAGAAGAAAGATAAAAGGAAGCAAAAAGTGAGTGCCTTCCATCTTCGACAAAATCTCGAAGCTGAAGCGTCACAAGCAGATCAAGTGGCGATTAAATCTTCATGAAAAATAAGAAACAAGGTATCGACTTCTTACAGAAAAATCAATTATCAAATGTATTTGAAGTTGCTTCCTGCAGAAAGGTCCACCAAGATCCTAGACAGTCCCACCTAACGAATCGCCAGTGGATGGGAAATAATCGTCGTCGATACGTCGCGATACGCAAGATTAAGAGTCCAGAGATCTGGATCGACGGGATCGACGTGATTCAGTTCTTATCCATTATTCGTTCGCGCCCCGTTTTTCGCGAAACGAGCGTTTCCGCTACCTCGACCGGTTCGACGTCACGTAATAGTTAAGGGGTACTTCGAGCCGGAGCAAAAACGAACGCTTCAATCGTCGAGCGGCGAATAATTGGATTTCGTCGGGGTGGGAGCGCGACGTTGCGATAATCGGGAAAATAAAAGAAACTCGGCCAAAGAGGCGAAGAAACAGAGCAACGAAGCTTTGGAGAAGAGGAAGGTGATCGTAGAGGACTCGAGAAATAGTCGTTTACCTTTTTCCAGTGAGGCTTGTTGGGTGCGTTAAGTGGAGGAGTCATTTGAGCAGGTCGTTTTATTTTTTAACAAAATTCAGTGTGTAGGGGTTTGAATTAATACTGTGAATGTTTGCAAGTGTTCTCCAGTTGGAACAGTCATTTGGTTAGGTCATACATACGATGAAGATGCAGAATAAGTTTCTCACCCTCTATTATGTAAAAAAAACACTGGACCAACGTAAATAGGACCTATTGACAAATTTCTTACATTCCTCTCAAACATATGAATATAATTTTTCGTTTACGCACATGTGAAGAAGAAATCTTCTGTCGGTCATTCACATGACACTCACCGTGTCATCAGTATTAATTTATCACAAAGATACACATGTTTCCTCCCTTTTCTCGGACATTTCACATGCAACAGCCTAATACAATGAGGGCGCTGTAAATAATTGGACTCGACCAGCCTCGGAACCGGTACCCGTCGTGTTATAATGATCGAAGAAAAAACGACAGAGAGAAAAGGAAAAACTGGTAGCTGGTCTTGATTTCAGGGCGACGTCGGAGGCCGATCTGGGTAGATAGAGAAGTGGAGGAAGAAGGAGAAGAGCCCCCGGAGGCGGTTCGGAACGTTGAATGCGACGCTCAGTCGACTGTACGCTCTCATTCGAGATTCTTCAGCGGTTGCTTTTTCTCCATCCCCCCTCCACCTGTCTTTCCCTCCGTCCTCCGCTATCCCATTCGCGGTTTCTCTATATTTTCTTTTTTTACTCTCGTTTCTCCCGCTGTTTGCTCGCTCGACTTCGAGATGCGTTTTTTCCTCGCGCGGTGAACCACGCGTTTCACCCTGTCAAATTAGTTGATTTTCTCACGGCGATGGCGGCCGTCGCGAAAATCGTTTCATTACCATACGCTCTCCTCCCCTCTCCGTCGAAATCCAGTCGAAGAAATGCCCCTGTCAACTCGTTTCGCGAAACAGCAGGCGCCATCGAGAGCCGTTTCTCAAGAAATCCTGTCGATTCAATTTATCGAACGGCAATCGTGTCGACCATTTAACTGGCTATTAGACTCGAGGAGCATTAAGAGTCTTAACGAGTTCAAGTACGACTAATCTAAGCGTGAATATTATAAAATCTTTGCTTAAAATTGACTGCCATGAAAATTTTCTCTGGCACTGAATCGCTATTGTAATAAAGGGATCATCTTTTGGAATAGCCCCCGAAAAATTCATTGAACCCTCCAGAAATGTACAAAGGCGCAAGTTTCCAACGCTTCCATGAACAATAAACAGAAATTAACGAAGGAATAAGTAGGAAACACGAGGCGTCGCTTTCAGAAGAAGCAAACATCGCCAAACTGATTTATCGCCGCGCGTTGATTCATCGCCAACACGTTGTATCATTTTTCTTCCCCTGTTCCACGGCCATTTTCGACCCACTTTCCACGCCCCCGGCCCCCACGCAGCCCCTCCAGAAGTGACTGGGTTATTTAGAAGCTACGAACGGATTTTTCGTCGGGAAGGAACATTAAAACTCTTGTAATCCTCATGAATGCGAGTACGGGTTACGTCGACCACGATACACCTCCTCTCCTCCTCACCTCCGCCCTCGCCGACCCACCACCGATCTTCCCAGCTGGGTATTCATAACGGTCATAAGTTTCTTTTCCTTTCTGTTCTCCCGCGGCAGAAAATCCGGCGGGATTTTGAAAGAGAACGGAGGCCCCTATATCAAACTCATTATCTATTGAAATAAAAGGTGAGCTTGCTTCATTGTTGCGATAATATAGCCGTTGAGTCGTCGCCATTCGTGTGTATTGTGCGGAATACGACGGGGTCACGTCGCGTCTCATAAAAACTGCGATGAATGCGATTAATTATAGGGCCACGCGAATGGGCGAACGACGCGCACCGGCCCATTGAATTGAAAATTGCGAACGTGTTAGCCGGAGGTGTGCGGGAAGGGAGGTTTGAAAAGTATACCCTCGACGTCTCCGAAAAAAAGCGCCTGATTGCTGTATCGATCGCGGCTTATTTTCGCGGAGATTTCGTCGAGTATATACTTTGGACGGTTATTTACCCAAATTTTAGATGGTTATTATTTAGGAATGGGGTAAACCTGGCTCTTGCGCGTGACGTATCGAAACATTTTTATATTTCATGGAGGTAAGTATGTACTTGGAGTCTTCGTTGTAACTCTAGTCTCGAGCAGTTGTAAGGAATTTTGCTCTTGGGTCTTTTCTTTCTGGTGAAGTCTATCGCCATCGATAACCCCAGGGGACGAACCTGATCCCTACCTAAACAGTCGTTTCTCTAAGTGCAGAAATCAAAAATGCCGGTGCAGGCATAAGAAACACGATAAATCATCTTCCCGCAGGTAAAAACCTCGCCAACGATATCAGCTCGTGTCGCCAATCAATCAGCGTGGCGCAGTAAATCAGTGCAGCGTTTTATTCATACCGAAAGATGTTTTCTTTCTTAAAAACGCCCCTCGGTGAGGTCTCCGTTCATCAATTTCAACTTGTCGTTCGTAAAAGAGACCTACTCGATTATACATCGTGGGTCGATGTAAATGGGGTGGCATTTATGAGGATTACGAGACACCTAATGTTTCTTCTCGAGGAAAATTACGTTTTTACTTAGCGGGCCTGTCGTTGCAGGTGTATAAAGTGGGTCGAATATAGCGGTACAGCGGGAAGAAAGATGATACCTTATGTCACCGATGAATCAAGCAGGCATGGCACATCTCTACCGTGTCTTAATCCTATTCGAAGATGTTGGCTTTTTGGGAGTCGAGTCACGCGTGACTTTAATTGTTCAATTTCACCTGGCTGGTCTCGAAGTAGCTATCTTGGCTATGTTAATGTTGCACTGTTGGTGCAACCTTGGTGAAATTCGTGAAAATTCCTGAAGTTTATATTTTACAAATTCGTTACTTGCTCGAATACAATTCTCGAGTTTATACTGGAAGAAAAATAATTTTTTTATTAATTCTATACTGTGGATGCTCAATAAACCAGTAGAGTGTTTTATATATATGTATATATATATATATTTAAATATGTCTTGGAGATGAAACCTCGCGAGACCTACATTCATTAAATGAGCAATGAACATATACTTCACGTGCTCTTGTTATTCAGTAACGTAATTATAGAAATAAGCGGTTCGTTAGTGTAATAAGCAACTCAACTTCGAGTATATGAAGACTCAATTAATTTCACCTAACGATACATTGCTCTGATCGCCTCTATTTATCATTTCCAAACTCCCTTTTCATAAAAGAGCCCTTCTTAATGATTCTGAAGTGGTTGATGTAACTCTACCTGCACGCAGAATGATGAGAAAGGTTTAATTACTCCTCTTTTCGAAAATCCAGTTTCACCTGACGGAGAACCTGTCGCTTTTTCGCAGGTGTAGGTCGAAAACAGCGACGCGAGTGGAAGGAAGACAACGCCTCGCCGTTGCCAATGAATGAACGTTGCGTAATAAATCAGAGTAGTGTTGTAATCGTAGTGAAAGGCGGTTGCTTCTTGAAAATGAAACCTCGTACGACCTACATTCATCAGTTTCAGCTCGGCGTTTGTAAAAGGAGCTACCCTGTTTCTGGCCGTGCTACCATGCCTCGCTGTTACCGAACTGGGCATTCATAAAGATTACAGGAGTTTTAATGCTTCTTCCAGTCGAAAACTCCGGTTTTTACCTGTTGGACAACCTGTCGCTCTTGGGAATGCAGGGGGTAGATTGGAAGTAACGACACAGCGAGTTTTTATTCTTCTCCATGGTTCTAAAAACGCCGTGTTGGTCTTGTTGATGCCACAAGATTGGTATAATTCTATTTGTTTTACTCGACTAGGAGGGTTTAGGTAGTTCTTTTTTTCGTCCAAGAGTATCGAGAGTGCCTACCACTGTGGCTGTACAAAGTAGGTTAAAAACAGTTGAGTAACAGGGAGAAAAATGATGGCTCGTGTTATCGATGAATCAACGTCACGTAATAAATCAGTGGCGTGTCTCAGTCACATCGAGAGTCGTACTCTTCCTGAGAACGAAGCTTAACATATAACATTCATACTTGAATTTCAATTGGTTGTTCTATGGAGAGGTACACTGAGTCTGGCAAACATGTTGGCTGCCAGCAAGCTGATGATTTGTTACTGAATAGGTATCTATGGGCACGTATACGTATCGAACAGTTCTTGAGGTTAAAATAAAACTCTGCATGCATTGAGGAAGTATATATGTTCATAAAAAGGTGAGCGTGAAGTATCATCAGAAACCATCGTGTCCAAAAGGACTGAAGTAGTCGATGAATTACACTGCGTGGTTGATGTAACTCCACCGACATTTATAAGGATTACAAGAGATTTAATGCCTACCCAGACAACCTTTTGCAGTCGTGTAAGGTAAATTGGAAACAGTGGAGCAAGCAGAATGAAGATAACAGCTGATGCTACCCATAAATCAACGTGGGAGGATGGGGATCGGAGCATTCTTTCATTCATACTCAAAGATATTTAGAAGTAGAGATACTCACAAATCACTAGATGACACCTTCATTCCTGCAAGAACCACTATTCCTCCAAAAACCTCGTTAACTAAAGATCTGCTTTAACCGAGTCCCAACAGTAAGTACCACCAGGTGTCCCGCAACATCCAGCAAAGTACTCGCGCCGCGTATCAACCGTAAATCGATCCTGTTTGTTGGTGGGTGGCGCGTAACGAGAGAAGCTGCGCGGGACAGCGTTGAAAAAAAAGGAGGAACGAACGCAAAGCAAACGGATCAGGGTGAAACCGTAACGTCCGGTGCGCCCCGACCGTTGTAAACAAAGAGTCCAGGCGTGGGAGCAACGGGTTGCGCAGGGTGCGCGATCCCTCTATTTGACCAAGTCACCGCTGAAGTCGCGATAACGAGCCCCGCCGGCGGTGTTATCGTCGCGCTTTATACGTATGCTGTATCAGCGTTCCTGTGTACCTTGAATGCGCACTAAATTGTTCGTTATATTAATCCGCGCGGAAGTCCGTACTCCGAGGGCGCGGTTCCGTCGCCGGCGGATTGTTTGACCGTGTTGTTCGGTCTGTCCCCGTTGTTTGTCAGCTTGTGTTCCGGGACAATGATCTTCCCTCGCCTCTCCTCCGCCGCATTCCTCACTCGGCGAGTCCCCTCTACGCCTCCCGTGCCCCCTCAGGCATTACATTTGCAACAGGAGAGAGTGGGGGAGGCAGTGGTAATACGCTTAATCCCAGTATGGTACCTCATTATAATCCCCAGGCTGACCAATAACGATACTTCGTTAAATGACCAACGATTTCATGGTTGCGACCGCCTCTCCGCGACGCATTATCGCGTCACGCGTGTATACGCCCTGTCCCGCTCTGGGGGATTAGACCGTGGACTCCACTGCCACTCATGTCCGCTGGATTATGTAATAATCGTGATTTCGCATTTAAATGCCCGGAAGGGGGTAGGGGTTGAGGAAACGGGGAGGGGTGCAAGACGGTGCCTTTGCGGGTAGTTTATCGCTAAGCCCCACCGGGGGCCAACGAGCGATTACGTGGGTGCGTGAGTTGGAATGTGGGGGAGTGGGTCCTCTTTGTCGAATTTGGGTGAGTGGTGGTTATTGTGACGGGGGTGAATGACGGAAGGGGAAGGGGTTGAAAACAGAGGTGGAATCAATTTAGCGATATATTTATTATGAGGGGTGCCTTGTGATGGCATCATCAAGAATTTATATCTTGACTTAATCCTAGCACCATACCTTCCATCAAACCTCTCATCACATCCTGATCAACTGCACCAACTTAATCACCAGACTGGACACCATCATTTCTGCAAGAACCTCTACTCCTTCAAAGACCTCGACAACTAAAAATCTGTTAATGGACTAACCGATGAACCATGTACTACTTATTGTTAGTTACACAGGATGCAAGATACCTATAACCATTCGTCTGAGTTTCCCAAAAGGGAACCAACCTCCCCACTGCAATATCAACGAACTTTCTCTCCCCCATCTCTAGAATTAAATTCACTCCAACGCGCAAACATTTGGTCCCTTAATGCTCGTTAATGCCTCACAAGCAGGAGTCGGATAGAAATAAAATGTATCAGATTCCCAAGGTTTCAGGTTACAGGTCCAGACAGAGAGGGGGGATGATCAATTTATTCACGAGCCCTAGCGCGAGTATCAGTTCCGAACGTCACAGTTACAAAGCGAGTCAATCAAGCGTCGACCTTGTTTCAATCTTTATCTCGGGCAACTTCCATCGGGGCCTTTCGAGTTTTCACGTCCATCGAACCGCCTCGAGGGTCGAAGCTGGTACATGCATACGAAGAGCCATCCTTATCTCTATCTGGATGGCGTTCATTCGACGAGAACTCATTTTCTCGATTAAGGTAGCGCTCGGCCGCGAAACGAGACGCTCCCCGTTTAATGCACCCATAAATAACGCGATGACTGATCCCCTCGCGATAAGTCTAACGTTTCCGCGCGCATATCGCCTCGAGCTTTTAATTTCATTCGCGTCCAGTCGGCCGGGCACGATCCGCGCTGACGCGATCGTTGTTTATGCATTTCTGGAGCGGACGAGACTCGCTGCGATGGGAATATTATGTTGAACAGCGATACTCGTGGGAAAAAGTTGTTCTCTGATATACGGGGAAACGTCGTGCGACGCCAGAGGAAAAAAATGAAGTGTGCCGCGTTTCCATGTTGTTCGCGAGGTACAGCTGTTTCTGTTGGTTTCTGTTTATTCGCGAGGCTTTGTTGTGGATTATTGTTGGATTTAGAGCCTAGAGTCTGAAGGGTGTGGAATAAAATTTAATGCGAGTGGTCGCGAGACGCGGGTTTATTTTGAAGAATGGAAAGAATAGTGGGAGGTCTGATAGGGGTGGAATCGATGCAACCTATGGATTGACCTTTTCTGAATTTTCTTAACTGTGTCTAACTAGAATCTAAGTTACTCTTTCACTTTTGATAATCTCATTTCTCATGCACCGTCACTCTTAGTGTACTTAACCATAGGTAATCCAACCCTAATCCAACCTTTGAACCCAACAACTAACCTCCAAACACCCCTCCCCCCACTTCCAATGCAATCATCCCCTAAAATCTGACTCTAGCATGTCACTTTCCACTACTAAAAGTACTCGATTCCCTCCTTCCATGCATTCTATCTCCTCCACTATATTCCCTTGCATCGATACAAGCTCGAGGATGATGATCGACAGACGCGCAGGGGTGAGAGCGTCCAGGAAGCAGCCGTATAATATCCGGCAAGCGCGTTGCGGAGATAACGCGAATAGGGACGATTCTTTAATCGAGGCTTTCGTTTATTCGGGTGGTTTGACAGTTTCCATTTAAATCACGGTTCGAACGGACGTACCTCTAATTACCTGACACCGCCAGTAAAATTAGGTACACGTGGCCCGGCGTGGGTGTGGGTCGGTGCACGTACCATCGGCGAACGAAAACGAGCGGCGTCGTTCTGCCACTGACAAGGACCAGGGAAAAAATGCGACCGAGAGCGGGCAGAAACTGAAGGGAAAAGAACAAAAGGGAAACCCTCCGGGGAAATAGGGTCGCCAGGACGAAAACTATGCGGACCGTGGAGCATAAAGTGGGGCATATATTTTGTTAAATGTAAAAGGGACACGACGGGGCTACCGTGCTTTACAGCGCGGGTTCGCGACGCGACGTTTTTCGGCTGCTGGATCCGTGGAGGAAGGCTGACCCAGCAAACCTTTCCTTGGATTTTTCTAGACGGCGACGGGGTGCTTTTTTGGAGAATTTTTATTTTGTATATTATAAAGTGTGTCACAGGTTGACGACTCTTAGCTATAAAAACTTCCTCTAAAAATTACTCTATTATTTTGAACAAATTCACGTGACTACATTGAAAGTGTTGCGTCTACATTATTCAGGCCCAAGGAATTTCGATTTTGTTTAGGGTGGGGTGCCTTTGAAGTTTGGAAAGCATCCAAACAGTAAAATTTCCCTCTGATTTTTCACGATCTTTCTATCCACGATAAATCGACGAAGCGTAAAAGCGTCGTTAACTTTTCATCGCGTTTATGAATTAAACAAACGCGTACTAAATTCCAGGTATCGCATAAAAAAGAAACGAGGAGAAAAGTCCTGCGTTTCATCGTATTAACCGGGTTTCGATTTTCTGTATTATCGCCCGGTATTGCAATATCCATTACAGTCCTCGCCGTAAATCGGATTACATTAACAAATGCCCGTTCGGTGATACGAGTCGGTTTGAATCGAGAAAAACTCTCGACGCTCGCGCAGCTTTCGTAATAGCGTCGCGTGTACGCGACTATTGGAAGAAAATAAAAGAGTCCTCCGCCCCAAGGGGCGAAGTAATTTAATAAATGCGATTCGAATCTTCGTCTTTTTAGCGTTTTTAAATTCCTTTAGCGACGCTTTCGTACACGCAGAATTATGCTTTCTCTTATTGACGAGGAGTCTACAATACACGTGGAATTTCGATTCGCGAGGAAAGAGTTGACAAATATTTTGTATGACGGATACATTTTCATTATTTTTAAATTCGGTTGTTGTCGCTGAATTTTATCTAAATAGAATTTACTCCGAGAGACTGATCCTTCTTGATAACAAGACAAAAAATGGAGTGGGTGGTGACGATGGTTGCTGGGATAAAAATTCATCTGTGCAGATCGTGTTCGTGGAAGTCAATAAAAATCCTGGACTTTGGAACCCTGTATCTTTCAAACAAATTGGTAACCAACAACCCGATGACTTAAACCTCCCCTAATTTCCCTCCATTCACCACATACTTCACCCCATTCAAAGCCACCATAACAGACCAAAACAAACCCAACCACTCCAGTGTTACAACCAAACCCCCGGTCAAACCAGATACCCTCTAGAGATTGAAGGTAACGCAGAAAAGAGAATAAAAACTGTAAAGAAAAAAGAAACGGCAAAAGGAAGCGAAAAAAAAGCAGGAGAAGAACGGAAGCAAAGAACTCCATCGGAATCGATACTGGCGCGATCAACCGCTCAAACGGTTCGAATTCCTGCCGCCGATTTCAAACGGGCCTTCCTCCGAGGGGGTTGAGGGATCGAGGGTGGGAGGCAGTCATAGAGAACGAGATGCGCCGTTTCTTTCAGCGTGCGCGGAATCCGATAAGACGTCTCTAAGAATCCCTCTACGTAGAGGCGTGTGTACCGTGCGCCAGCCAAGAGAAGGCCACCACCCCTCCTGACTGGCCGTCGACGAAAAGAGAAAAGTGGAATCGGGACGGTTTTGGTGGGAATTTCCCGTGGAAAGACATTCGAGCGTGCTGTCTGTACGTGTACATCGACGCGGAGGATGCGGCCGAAGGAGGAAGGATGGAAAGGAACGAGACAGGAGAAAGGAGGTCGCAGCCAATCGGCCAGCCAGGGGCTGAGATACACGTACACGGGGATGGTTACACGCGTGTGTGCGTATATTAAACGTACCGCTATCTCGCCATCTACACGTACCTCGGCTGGCTCTCGAGGATCCTTTAAAGTCAACATTCTTCTCTTTATAAGTCCCTCTCATCCCCCGGTTGCCACGATGAAAATGCTTCCTTTCGACAGTAACCGATTTCGAACTTTCCTGTCCCGTCGATGCCCGTTTCAACGTTCGCCTAACCCTCTTCTCGTATTTTGATAAAGGCTCAGTCCAGTTCCGACACTAGGAAAACTGTTGCCTCTGGTAATTGTCCCAACCCCCGTCCATCCGCGGTTTCCCTTTCATCGAGACTCCCTCGACGATTCCGATCCGTCCACGGCTTAAATGTTCCGCGTTTGCTGTTCAGTAATTAACGGAGGCCATTTTCGGAGACTCGTTTGAAGCTTGGGGCGACTTTGTGTCTCCGGCGTATGCTTTTGTAGAAGGTGGTCGAGTGAGTGGCCTCATCGGTAATTATATGGCGAAGGATAATTGCTGTTGGGAGAACTATCTGGTGGGAGTGCTGGACGATTTTAGGGGGAGTATTTAAATTTTATTTAGGGGTTTGTTTAGGATCGGGGGTGTTGAAGAGTTGTAGAGAAAGTTGAGACGAGGATTGCGTAGACCTCAGGTCTTTCATTTTATTATTTTGGGCCATTTTCTCTTCAAGCCTTAGAATTCCCTCGAATTTTCTTGTTAATAATGTTTGCAAGTTCATTTTTCTTCGACCTGTATGGATATCAAATTTTTATTTTCCTATCTTCGTAATTTCCTCTTGAAGTTTTTGAATTTCATGGAAATTTCAGTCGCTCGTTGGGTTCTCGAGAAAGAATTGAAACGAGAGAATTGAATCACTGAGAACGCTGAGCATTTTAACGAAGTATTTATCTTGGCGATCCTGTGTTCGACTCGCGCCGATCGGGCGATTGCGCGGACTCCTACACGCTCTCGACGATAAAAATCGTGCCTCTGTTTTTTGTGTTGGAGGGGTGAATTATAGGCGGAAGCGACTTGACGAGGGAAATTAATTAAATTACTGTATATTATTATTAATATTCTAGGATAGTTTCGAGGGGAGATGTGAAGAATTTTCGAAGTTATGGGAGTTTAAAGAAGCATGTCGCGGTAAAAAGTGGCGATCAGGAACTTTGAAGCCGCTTTTCTCGTAACCACGCCTTCTGAGCTTACAGGAAGTAATATCGTTAAAACTAATAAAGCTTCCGACTTGAAATTTTAATGGCCTGTAAAGAACATGTTCACCTGGACGTGGTACAAGAATTACAACCGTAACTGCCACCGTTTCTTTGCTTTCAATAAAAAAATATGAAACTGCTTTCTCCATTTAACCAAAAAGACACCAACCTTGTCAATTGTGTCCACCAACTTCGCCCTTTTCTTCCAAATTAATTCCCAAAGATGGCATTATTCCACACCAATTTGATTGCCTGCTTTCCTTTAACGGGTTTCGATAATTCTCACCAACGATGATTCCTCGATGGCTGACACTTTTGCTCCGAAACATTTACGTTTAATCGCGTTATAGATGAGTTTTCGGATTCGAGGCTTTTCGGATACGTAGTCTATTAACGATGTTCAATGTGCCGTTACGTTAAACGCACTCTTGCACGTGGATTCGTTAAAAAAGAGTCATTGAATGAAATTGCGGTGTATTGAGGCAAGCCTCTTCAACTGTTTGTAATTGCGTTTGAAAGGGCTGCCTGGCATTTAGAGAAAGGCAGCAGTTTTTATTTATACAGATTTACGGATTTATTCGCCGGCTTTTATGCAGTAATTAATCGTACTGCTGGGATTCCATTCCTTTGAATTATGGAAATAAATATTTATCTTACAGCACTTGACTCGTGCATTAAATATGTACATGCGAATTAAGTGAATCTTGCTTTATCTATAGAGGGGTTCGATTTGATTTATTTCATCCAATATAATTGAAGAGTTGATGTTCGGTTTTAAAGTAGAACAGGATAGAATAGTGCTATTAGAAAGATAATTGTCGCAATTATTGCAGATGCTTGCTGTTAGTGGAGATAGGTCAGGTGGGTTTGCGACGTGTGCTTTCAATTCGAGTAATGAAAGTACCCGATGTTAGATAAATAGACGTCAAAGCGCGCAGTCGGTACACTCGAAGACGGCGAGGCAGACGTAAGTACATATGTCCCGCCGTAACTGAATGTCAAAGGGTTCCCCTTAGATCTATTGATACATTTGAAGATGAGTTCCGTCCAAGTCCCCCAGGCACGTCTGCGCATTACAGAAATACGAGCAACGGTAATTCCCCCGCGATAGAAAATCCTGATATTGGATCGCGTTATCGACTCCCCCGCATTCTTCGCGACTCTATTCAGCGATTAGACTGTTTATCTTCCAACAGGGGTTTGCATGCACGGTTGCGACGAGGCAACGGAATTCCATCGAAACGAGAAATGTTTTTCACGAACGTTGACGCGGAGATACCGCAGCGGAATTTGCCTCGTTCTCGCGGCACGGTGTTTTGAGCTGCTCTTTAAAAATTCGATATCGCTCTTTAAAGAGCTTTAACTTGTTTCTACGGAAAGAGTTTTAATTGCTATTGGTTGTAATTTGGAGCTGGAAATTTCAGTGGTACGAATGAGTGGAATGGAAATTGTGAAAGGTGAAAGGGAAGTGATTATTTTTTGGAGATGGAATATTAATGTTTTTTCTTATGGAAGATGTTACAGTACCTATACTCCAAGTACACATAAAACTACAATTCACCTATTTTGACAATTTCCTATAAATGTTTTAGAATATTTTACAATTTCTTAAAATAATTAGATAAAATCGAATATGTTAAAAAGCTGACGTGTCTCGTAGACAACGCGAACCATTTTCGCCGATTTTCTATTTCCAAAGCGCGTTAAAGTTGGAAACGAAAAGTTGCAGCATTCTTCGTGGCAGCTCGACGAGAGCCACGAAACTTTACTTGGGAAAGTCCAATTACGTTAATAATTTCGCAGATCTACGTGCCCGGTTGTACTTCAAACTGTAATAATTTCGTTAATCCTGCTGTCCCATTCTGAGTTTACCCGACTTGATAAAGTAACTTTCCCTATCAGCGACCTCGTTTCCTCAATTGATTAATTGCATCCATTTTCCGCTGCAACTGGCGATTAAAACGTATCGAGTGAAACGGTTGAAAGAGCAAATTTAAATATGATTCATGCATTGATTTACTCGATGTTTGATGAAACGTATAAACGTATATACATACATTAATAAACAACAATCACGATAGTTCATTTTAATTCATAAAACTCCTCAACCCTATCAGATAACAATTAAACTCCCCCTGAAATCAACCTGACAAGTCCAACCAACTCCAGATCAACCAAACGCCTCCCCCTCTTGTGACTCGATCGATCCCTACCCCCTCACCCTCAATCGTGGAGTACAGAATCAATTACGACACCAAGGTGCCGTTTAATCCGTAAAAGTTAGCCAGTTGAGCGACGTACTCGACAATGGAACTAGTTCCAGCTGATACCTGGGAAGCCCCGCGGCGTATTCACCGCGCACAACTGCGCAGCATAGTTCTCAGCCGGCGCTGCCATCCGAATGCAAACGCAAAGTCCTATCTATAACGCGAGTGTCAGGGCAACTTTACGCCCCCGTGTTCCTGTCCGTGGTTGCGCGCGCGCACGCTCCAGAGGCAAAACCGACCCTCGCTTTGTGCAGCGAAAGTGCGACGGTTATACGGCGATAAGACAGTTTCCACGGGGCTGCGAATGGCGATCGTTGATAAGCGGGGTGGCCTGGCGGGCGATGAAACGGAAAATCGGTTACTAATGTCGCTTGAACGGGAGCTGAGTCTCCCTAGTCGTCTCGTGTCCACCCTTAGGACGGAAACTGACCCTCCGATTCATAATTGATTTACAGAATAAGGAGGGGACGCCTCTGGGGTGGAGAAAGCGAGCTGGAAGCATGTCGACGTTTAAATCACTTTGTCGGAAGTGGGGGCATTCATTGCTGGCTAAAAATTTGGGGAAGATTTTGGCTGGGGGAATATTTGCTTAATCCGTTGGAAGGAAGTGCTTAATAATGGGGGATTCGGGTCTGTTTGACTTGGAGGCGATGATCCATCAGTGATGGGGCGAGCATCAGGGTCTTTAGATTCTTTAGATTTTGTAGTATTTGGATTAGAGAGTTTTCTTTTATTCCGATCAAGATATACAGTGGTATAATTATAACAATAAACGCACGTACAGTCGCGATAGTTATGAAAGCTACGTCACGAGGGGTGGGATCGAACTAACAGGGTCGAAGGAAAATTTATTTAACATCGCGTATCCCGCGAGTCTATTAGTTTAACACTTCGATGGCGATTCATTGTTCTCGTTCGAATGCAACCTGACTCTCATAACGCGTTAGATTCCGGGCTGATAATTTTCTGGCGATTCACCGTTGCCACCCCCTGTCCCCATGCCCGTTCTCCCCCTACTTCCTCGGTTTTGTTTCGCAACGCAATCAGTTTCAACTTCGCGCCTCGGTGCTCCTCGTCGAACTTCCGTCAGCGATAAATACAGTAGCGATCTCGGAATAATAAAGTGGCGAAAGAAGGCACGATGGAGGAGCTTGGGGGATGACTGGAGGAAAGGAGGTCAATAAAGGAGCGAGAAAAAAAGGCCGTTCTATACTTCCAGTTTACGACTTTACGGGAAATGCCTTCCCCGGCCTCTCCATCTTTCTCCATCCCCTTCCATCCCCTATTCGGAGATCCTCTATCTCAGAGTTTCTCAAACTTGGTGTCTGTGGACTCCTTGGGGGTATACTAATTCTCAGGTGAAAAGAAGTAGCGTGTCGCGGAGTGTGAACAGCGAACAACAAGTTTTAGACTTGCTACATATGTTTTTAATTTAAAGAAAAATATTTTACTTTTTCTTTTATTAACAGTTTTCTTTTATTTATTGGGGGGTTACGACGAAGTTTGAGAAACGCTGTTCCACCCTTTTTATTGGTGAGACGTATCTGTTGCATAGAGACGCTTGTGAAGGATCTGTACAATGGCCAGAGCACTTTGATGGAATATAAAATGTAATTACGCAATTACTGCGACCGGAACGAATCATTTGGAACGAACTTATTTCACTAGGAAGAGTTGGACCGTGTCTATTCGAAAGTCGTAGTCGTTGATTACAAAGTACAGGGATCGGAACTGTCCCAAGTTTTTGGAAAGGAAGAGCTTTCTCCATTCTTTATTTATTAAGAAGAAACGTAAGAAACGTAAGTGGTTCCTTTTATGAAAAGTACACGATCAATCTCTTAAACTGCTCATCGAATCGTTGTCGGAGTCTTCCCCCCGATGGCCATACCGAGAAACAACTAGCCGTTAATTAGCCCCCAGAAAATTACGCTTTAATTAGAAATTAACTCGACAAGTCGATAGCAGATAAATATAACCGTTCCATGACACGAGGGAGGTATGCCAGGAAGCTCCGTGCCGCGGTCTCCTTTCAAAATCCACACCGATCGGCATTCTTGTTCCCGACGTCGACGAGGCATAGCTGTCAGGAATAACAGCTCGTTCGGTATACTTTATAACCACGCGCGTGTCGATGCTGGTACGTCGTTATGCGCCACTACCTCGAACCTGTAATCATCGCCTACCATCTATTCCCAGCGGCGCCGATGAGCTGCTGCCGTAGGTGTACCTGCTGGTCGAATCCTTTGCCAGTGGAAGGGACACCCGCCAGTTACCACGGAACATCCCGACAATAAATACACCCGCTACCACTGCGTCTGCCTTGCTATGAAGTTGTTCTCCTCCCATCGTCTCTCTCTATCATCCTCCTTCCATCGTGCAGCCGACCTTTCTCCCCTTTCGTTAACGCTCACGGGTGGGGCGACCCAGCACACCGTCGAAAACCACCGAACGGAAAGTTTGTCGGGGACAGAATCCAGCCCTGGATCAAGATCTCGCTGACCCCTGGGCTACAGGTACTATGGAGACTTGAGTATTATTATAGGATCGAGAGAAGGAGGGAGATTTTAAAAAGAAGTCTAGAAGGATCTTTTGAGAGGAGTTGGATGCACTTTTTGGAGGCAATTGGAATGCAAATATAATTTTTGAAGAATAATAGGATGTAGGGTATGAAAGAAGATACTCAGAAGACAAGGTAAAGTACCCTGTCGATAAAGTAGAGCACTGTGTCGTAAGAATCGGCAATGCAGAGCATTGGATCGATAAAGCAGTTCGCTTTGCTGGTAACGTGGAACGCTCGACAGGTAAGACAGTTCATCCTGCTGGTAATACAGCTCACTCGATCGATAAATACTGTAGCTAGGGTACTGTTATTAGACAAAATAACGAGTCCTGGGGAATAAGATGCTAGTACAATATGGATATGAGCACTATTATCTCTCGAGTGTAGCCCCCAAGAATTACCAGCTCAATTCGTCCCTGGGAAAGCCACCAAACGGAAAGTTCGTGACGGATAGAACGACCCTTGCTCGCGCAGCACCAGCAGCCACCTACTAATGAGCTTTAGGTAAGAAATTTCCTAGGTGAAATCCCGTCGAACGAGCAATTTACGATAATATCGGTCTAATGGAATTTCGGAAACGGAGGGATTATCGTCGGGGATCACGCCTCACGGTTGGCTGCTGATATTGAGTGGAACGCTGCTAATTGCGAGATCGTTTACGCGTCGCGCGGTCAGATATGTTCCGTCTGATAGGCTAAATACCTGCTGAAACGTCCAGGGGACGATCCTAGCTAGGATTTCAAGGAACGGTCGCTGTGAATGAGCGGTTGTCAGACACGGGGCCGATATTCCCGTAAAATGGTAACGATGGTTCGTTGATTGGTGTCATCGATCCGTCCATGTCGCCTTCCAGACACACAGACGTGTAATTTCGTCGACGTTCCATCGTTTTCTGCTTCCGACAGTCTCTCATAGTCTCTCATTGTGGAACGTGTGAGAGGTTGGGCTAGTTTTTTGAAAAAGAAAATTATTTTTTAACATGATTTACTTTGCTTCTAGGGTTACATCGACGGAGTGTTCTACATTACCAGTAGCCTGAACTGCCTTATTGATCCAGTGTTCTACCTTAGCGAATCTTGCCAACAGAGTGTTTTACATAGTCGATCGAGTACTTCACCTTATCGACAGAGTATTTAACACCAAACTGTTCTCTTATTTCCTAATACCACTCTCGATCAACTAAGCAACCCGTCGCGACATTAGATCACGTTGCAAAGATTGCCCAAAATACCTGATCGAACGCGACGCGAAATTTCTATTCCCGTCCCCCTCTCCGTCTATTATATTCGAGCTCCTGTCGAAACCAAAGGAACCACTCGGTCGTTTCCCTCGCGTTTGATATCCGGAACGTTGTAAACCCGCGGGCTCGGTTGCGCGCAACTGACAGGGAAGCTCATCTGGCGCTAAGTATCCGATTACAGTTCCACGCTCGCATCTCTCGATTCAAATTCACCATCAGCTTGCAAATTGTTCCAATTTTCCGCAGAAATGAAAACATCGCGTCTGCGAGGCCCGCGTTGCAGACATTCCCGAAACTCGAGGATCGGCTAGCTAACGAGCGGTCGATTGTTCCTTGGTGAAAAGGAGACGGACACGTTTCGAAAAATTTGAAGGCCGTCAAGAAACGATGAATGCGCCCTGGTAAATACAGGTATACGAAGCAGAACATAGGCGAGTCACGGACGGAAGGGGTGGAGGTGGGCGGAACGTAGCCGACGCTTTATTTTTCCCGCGAGCGAGAATTTACATCCACGGTGGAAGCATTTAATCAGCTGGTGCCCAGGGCGAAATAGAATTTAGTGCTTTAAAAGGCTGCTCGAGGATGGCCAGGGGGAAGGACGGGGGTTGAATGACGAAGAGAAGAGGGAACAGTTTCGCGACTAGCAGGACGCGAAGTACGCCCCCGATGAGAGCTGATGGCGCTGGGCCACGGATATTCGAGATCGGTAGTAGCCAACGCCACTCGACAGCTTTGTTGAATTTCACGCCATTTGAGTAAATGGGCGAGCAGATCAAACAGTTCCCGATATTTTGTAGACCCATCCTCGCGCCGTTGCACAGGCCGTGCAACGTCAATGGCCACGGCATCAATGCCAGCAGCAACAGCATCAACGACACAATGTGGACCCTTGTTGACGTTTTCCCTCGCAGCCCACTCCACCGATTGCGGGCTGCGAAACCGCCCCGTCTCTCTTTTTCCTCTCGTCCTCCTTGCTTTGGGATCGGTGCTCGAGCCTCGCTCGGTCGGTTTGACCAGTGCCAGTCATAATTACTAGCACCGTCCTGTGCGGGGGTGCGCGATCCTGGCCAATCTACAATCAACGCGTCGACAAATAACGGGAGCCGCGATCCAGAGGGCAAACGCGCGACCGATATTTCCTGCGTGACCCCCTTTTCGGGGAGTTTGTTGCCTGATGTTGTGTTAGGCTTCGCGAGTAAGAAAAAAAAAAACCTCGTATAAATAATCAAATGAAGGACAATATTTCTATTAAACTATTATTATTTGTGTATGATTATGTTGGGTTGATAAAATTCTAAAAAAGAAATCGTATAATTTAACAAACCGCAATGAGTGTTTCGTGGACATTCCATGACTCAGAAATCTAAGACAAATGGTCTTGGAGTTCACTACGTGCGTATGGCCATATTGTTTGGAGTGCAAAGGGTTAACGAAGGATGTATCTGCTTGGATGAGTTGAATAAGGAAGACGAAGTTGGTTATTTTGATCCTCGATCCGTTTTGAGGGAGGATGGTAACATAGCTCAGTGATCTTCGAAGCTTTGACTTAATGAACGTCGAGTTGCGTCCACAAACCTGGAAGCTATGCAAGGAACTATGCTAATTATCCCCTTTTCAGGGGGTGCGCGATCACTGGATCATTTGGTTAGAGGAACTGTGGTATTGAGTCGGATGATGATGTTATAGGAGCCTTGTGAGTCGAGAATATAACTTTGCTGTAATATTACAGCGGTTGATGCTTTTTCTAAAAATGTTCAAAATCATTACTAACCAATGAGTAACTAGTTTGTGATTTCAATCACCAACCAATCACGTTTCCGTTGAGTAGTTTCATACCGTCGCAACAATACTAATATTTTAAAGAATGATTCCTCTATGTTCTCCTATAAATTCGGCTATTCTTCTAACAGAGCACATCCCCTCCGTTACTTTAGGTCTCCTTCAGCCCCGACAGTAACGCCTGCAGCTCGTTATTGCAATAAACGGGAGCGGCGGCGCGCGTGACGCTGATCGAAGACCGATTTATGATCGAGTCGGTGATTAATACTCGTAACCTGGCGCTCGGTTCGCGCACCTACGCCAGTTTTGTATCGCTGGTGACATCGATCCCTCCCCTCCGCCGCCGTCGTTGCCGTGTGATTTAAATAATGACAATAATGTCGAATAATTACGGTCGCATAATTGCCGGTATTGCGCCGCTGATAACATAACGGTGGCGAATAGTGGTTCGATCCGTATGCTCTGAATCGGGTGCCTCGCTCGTTATAATGTATTACTTTTTCATAAATATAGTGTCGCTTGTTACCGCGACGTTAAAGCAGATCGTTCACGATAAATAAGTATAGAAGCCGATTTAACTCCTTTGCCTGGCAATCGGTTACGTAATTCCACAAACTTTTCTCTAATGGGAATTTAGCGGTTGTCTAGGTATATGTCGTCGTCATTGGTTCGAAACATTTTTATTGCGTTTCTAATTTTTTATTATCGTTATGATTATAGCTGTGGAATTCGAAAGATGTTAATTAGTGACAGTTCCTGGAGAGATTGTATCGTGATTTCGATAGGAATCCGTGTAGTCGTCTGCGACCTCTCATATTTCGTGTAATTTTGTGTAATCAAATTATTTTTATAATAAATGATCCTGGTCATTTTCGTGGGTCATGGTGAATTCATTGAATTTTAATTGGCGATTCATTTAATTAGCATAATAATTTCTTCATTATCAGATTGAATTTCGGTGGAAATTGAGATACGTGGCCTTTTTTTTTAGGAAGCTCGTGATAATTTGGCGCAATAGAAATGTTACTATTTCTAAATATTCTACTATTTCTTTGTATTATAATTTTAGTAAAACGTTGACAGAATTGATTACAAATTAAACTAACTTTTCGTGAATATTTGACGTTGTACATTATTTAACGAGGAAGATCTATAGAAATAGTTGCTAGCCTAAACCTTAGCTATATACCTGCGACGTGGCTGTCCTAATGAGCCAGTCAGGTTCGGTTTGGAAACAGCAATCTCGTTCGACGAAACGATGAATACTAATTCTCTCGGGTTCCATCTTCAAAACGGAAAACAGTTTCCCATAAATCAGGGAAATTACCGACGGCCTTTGGCTATGTCCAGTTAGCCTAATAACGAACTCCCGGTACACTGTAAAATAGCCAATAACAATTCGTCAAAAACCGCCGACAGAAAAGAGCAGGGATTCCCTTATCTGCCTTTTAACTGGAAATCGACGGATTGATCCTCCTTTACATCACTCACGGACCAGCGAACGAGGCACTTAAGATTCTTTTAATTAAACGAATTCATGGTTGCATTGCTAATAGCCTGACTAACCGCCCAATCGATGGCCACGATAGTAATTATCGTTGGGATTGAGATGTTAGGTAGTTCCTTGATATCTCTTATTTTATTACGCGATGAGGCTCCCGAAGTTTAAAGGTTTTTTTAATTTAAAGAAAGGCAGGTAATATCGATATGAATGTATTCATCGATCTATATTAATCAATTTAGTATGATAAGTGGTTCATTCGTCTAATTTTTTAATTGCCCCTCAGAAATAAATGTTACATAGATCAATTATACAAACGTATTTTGAATTTCCATAATGTTATTACATTGCCTGTAACAATCGGTTTAGTATATTAAATATATACGGTTACATTATTTATTTAAATAAATTTTGCAAATATGTTTGTGCCTATAACCTTTCATACTTATATAATAATTCTCATCCCCAAAGAACGTAAAACCACGTTTTACGTTCCTCGTGGTTGACTGGATGCCCTGGTTTTACAAGCGACTCTATATTAATGATAATTATTCCACGTTAAGTGGAGGCGTCGGAGATCGGAAACATTTTAACTCATTGTTCGTCAGTGGTCTAACGACGAAATCGATGGAACGCGAACTGCTAAGCGGCTTTACACTCGACTCATTACAAAGGATAATGGCTGCCAGGCTGGAGCAGTCAAAGCATGAATTATGGGTTATCCCGCGGAATCATTGATGCGATTATAGTCTACCGCCCGCTAACTGAGCACGATATATCTGCGGCCTGAGGTCGACGGGGTGTCGAGCGTGTCTTTGGGAGAAATCTCGAGGTTCAACTGTCGCGAATTATCCGATCGATTTAGCAACGTGAAAGGAGACAGATTTCAGACCTTCGGTTTCGTTAAACGTAACATTCTTTATAATAGAAAAAGCTTCGTAATATACGAGTCTATTTCAGATGTTCGATTGTTATAGAAGATGTTGACAATTTTCATTTATTCGGGTAACAAGGATTTTCATCTGAGACGTAACATCTATGGCAGTAGTTACTTTTACAACCTCTTTAAAATGTATCAATCCGTCTTATAATCCGATTATACGTCTAATGAATAAATTTACTTTGAAGCTGTTAAACTCCAGAAAAATCCTATGAAGTCGAATATACAAGACACCATCTATATTTTATTAAAAATAAACATTCTAAAGCCTCCTAACAAGATCCCCGTCATCATTACAAATACCCCGAATAAATTCCAAGTTCACACACCCTAGAACTCTACAACTCCGAACCAAACACGATTCCAAAGTCGAGGAATTCACTCGACAACCCTCGAGTCGTGTGTTTCCACGATGGAGCCACCTTTTTTCCGCTGCCAGTCGCATCCCCACACCGTATTACACGTGTCACGAGCGAAATCCGGTCACGGATGCCCGTCAAAAGGGCCGACTGTCGACGGGTCAGTCTCGAAAGGATTTAAAGGGCGCCCGGCCGAGGATGGCAGCTTCTTGCAACAGAAATCGGCTTTCCTTCGCCCAGACAGCGAAAAAACGAGCCGAAGAAGACGAAAAGGGAGAAAGTCTCGAGCGGGACCTTTTTGCCGAGCGGTAGATCGATCCCTCCCGATAGCGCGGGTCTTGGTAATGTAGCTGTCAGATCGTTTAATTAAGGAATCTTAAGAGTATCGCTCGGTACTCGATCGAGACGATAGGCTGACGTTTGGGACCCTCGGTTACAAACGGCTCGAGATAGACGACGACCTTGCCGTGGATCGACCTGGCCAGGAATTATGTCCGATTCCCCTGATCACTTTCGGATTGGCTCTCTGTGTACCGTATATCCGTAATTTATCGGCCGTATTCTGGACAATTAAGGCCGTGCATGTGGCTCCATACCACGGAGTCTTGGAATTACTGAGATGTCTGCGATTCCCCTACGGGCGCGGTAGTGACTTGTTGATTTTCACGAAATGAGACCAACTTGGTCCCTCGCAGGGAGAAGGAGGCTTCTGAATTTCACATATTGATTGAAATTAAAAGAAATGACAAGTTTGAGCCGACTGAATTGGGAGGCTCAAATTACCCTTTGTTATTTCTATAATGTCGATGCACTGTTAATTTCAGAGGGCACGACTGGTCGCCCGTTAAAATATTTGCCCGTATACGTAACATGATTGATAACCCGTCGCAAAGCGGAGCGACGGTCCGAGACTAATGACCTCTTCCGTGGACGTCGAAAAAACGTTATTTTTCGCTCAGCGCCCTCGACGTCTGAGCAGCTCTCTGGAGTTCTCATTCGATAATCAAGCGTTTTTATACGAAACACTTCGATAGAGGCTGCGCCCTGAGACGCTCAATCAAAATTCTATAGCTTCGAGCGCGCTTTCGTAACGGTCTGAAAAGTAGAACGACCTTCTCTTTCCCCTAATTAAGTGATTTCCAAACTGTGCTAGGAAGGGCGGCCATCACAAATAAAAAAAGAATTTTGTGCATCTGGAATTGCTCGACGAGGAACTTCTACTATGTTTAATTTAATTTATTTAAAATTAAATTGCGTTCGGTAATTTTGATGACTGGATTTGTTGCTCGTTGAGCATGAGTGACTGAAGAGATGATTGAATTACACGATTGCAAAGTGCTGGCAATAACGAATCAATTATATTTACCATACTGTACATCGCAAACATTTGCAACACAGTTTAACGCTTATTGAATATGGGATTGTTTAAAGAAAGTCTCCGATCAGAGCAAATGTTTGCAAATAAAAAAATTATATTTAACGGACTACGCATTGCTGATAATTTGATGCAAAACTTAAGTTCTGTATACATGCATACGTATATCGTTGTTTTGAACTAGATTTATCGATGAAAGATTTTAGTAAAGGAAGTGAGTGGTATCTTTAATTATTCAATTATGTTTCCATCTGTTTACAACCACTGGAGTCACGAATAAAATATCTTGCACTTGCAGAATTTGCCGCGTTTGTTATAAATATTCGTTTGATAGTTCTGAGTCACTTCCTCGAATAAAGTGAAGGCAGGTTTGAAAAATATAGTTGGATGCTGGGACGTTTGAAAGTCTTTTCGCGTCTCGATGCAAACGTGACTAATAAACCCCACGAGACTCGCGGAATGAAATAAACGATAGGTTTCCTCTATCGAGGCAGATAACTCGATCTCTGCATTCCACGCGTTGGAAAGTTACGTCGCTGATAAGCCCTCCCCGGCGAAGCGAAACGTTCAGAAAAGACAGGTGGTGGTATGCTAATCAGGACTGCTCTCTAAACCTGTTTAAAGGCCGTGTAACTGATAAAGCGATACGGAACTCGAATGCTAACGATTCGGCCAACTAGAAGCCCTCCCAAAAATGATCGTTGATTCACCTATGACGTATCTAATTATTGCGATAGAAAATCATTTTTGTGTAATTAGAAGCGTTCAACAATAACAGTGAGAAGGTCGAGATAATGCGAAATGTCGCTGGCAATATTGCCTCGACCATTCCGCGGCTCCAAATCGAAAGCGTGTCACTGAAATGCAGTTAGTAGGCTATCCCTCCCTTCACCCCTTCGGATTTTCACTTTGTCGTATCCGAAACAACGGAGTGACGCGCCAGGAATACAAAAAAAAAGGAAATGAAAGGGTGGTGGGACGCGAGGAATAACACAAAAAAAAATCGTTTGCTCACCGTGTTAGTCAATATTCTCGACGACTGTTTCAGATATACGGTCACGGTAACTGGCAGATTCATTGTTTCGACATTTTTCATTGCATATTTTAACTGACACTGGAGAATCGGTACAATAACACCCTTTATCGTTGCACAGTGGAGATTCCACGCAGGAATGTATAGATTATTTTTCTCGTAGAATGTGTCTTCAATTATTTAGATTACGTAAAAGAGCCAGGAAAACATGGTTATCTGCCGGAAGAATTTCATTTGCCCCTTCGATTAAAAATAATTTACGTCACCTCCCTATTCGGAAAATTGTAGTTCGGAATTTATTCCCCTGTAAAGAAAACGTAGAATTCCACCTCTTCCTAGTGGCTCCAATCGAGATGCAAGTGGTTCGGTCGTCGCGCGAATATTTCTACCACCCCCCGCGGTACATTCCAGAACACGGCGGAGCATCGATTCAACGTTTCGAGAAAGAATTGATGTCGCCGCGAGGCGTTCGATGGGAAAAAATGCTCGCTCGTGAAACTTATTACAGATAAAAGTGTATTAAAGTTTAACGTACGAGCGGGACGCTACGGCGTGTTTTTCGCGGGGTTTTCGCCCGGCCCCAGCGACGTTGAGTTACTATGGCTCCAAACCGTGGCATCATATCGGAATCGGCCACTTGGCTGATTTTTGCAGAAATCGCAGGATCCTTCCGGTATTAAATCGAAGCACGTTTCTTATCACGCGACCATATTCACCGATGCTCCGCGGCGAACGCATCTGCCGAGCAAGCTAGTTTCGCACGAAAACAGATCCGCGACACTATTTTCGAACGCCATTCTTCAGGTCTCGCTTCCGTGATCGCGCCATCTTTCCAGGATGCGAGCCGTATCGCGAAGTGGCACACGCGAATGCGTTTTTCCATTGATACCTCTATCGTCGCTGGGAATTCGTAACGCGTAAACAATTCTTTCCTCTCGAATGGAACACCCCGTAAAATCGAATCGTTAACTCTTCGAGCTGCCACGGAGTCTGGTCTTAGCCTTACCATCTGCCAATTAATGGAACGAATTTTAGTTTCCTTGTCCATCAAGTTGAGCCAGGTTACTCCTTTGTTTAGATATCTCAGGTATCCTAAGCTCCTCGTATACACTCCTAGAGTACCTTAAAGTGACGTGTACTCCTACCTCCTGAATAAACAGAGCCGCCGAGGTACCCCTAAAAAACATAAACCCACCTCATACAAATCAGAACCCCTCCCCTCAGACTTGGGTAAACACAGCCTCGATTGGTTAACCGCCTTCCCACAAAGTATTCAATAATTCCGTATCGAATAGCCGAGTCGATTAAAACCCCCAGCAACCCGATAATTTCGAACACGTTCACGTAATTATCCCTTGGCGGTAAATCATCTCGCGTCAGCGGCTCATCATTCGCTAAACACACAAACTGGGCCTCACAAAAAAGTCGTCGAGTCGCGAGGAAGGGAATCCCGCATCAATAATCACGATCTAACGCCCTCTCCGTTCACGCGAAACCAGGTCTCGTTTCGACAACGAGGTTTCCTTCTTCTTTTCTCCAAATGCCCTTGGGGGTTGCTCGCAACACCTATCGTCCTCCTAGGGTCTAACACGCGATTTGGGGCTGCCGTCGTTAATCTCGACCGTCTGGGAACCGGTCTAACCACCGCGTGTAAACATAATTGTCCAATGATTGCTGGGCACCGCTAGGTGTTCCAGGGTTGCTCGCCTGCTCGTTTAGGATTCAGACGGTTGTTCCCCTCGCTCCTCTGCTAACGTAAGTTGTACTCATGTATATCTTTATGCAACGTCGGCCACGTACACGGGAATAAAGTTACACCCAGCGGCGAAAATATATGCACGCCCACTTCCTCGTCCCCCTTGCTCGCTACTTTCCCCTCCACGTGTCCGACTTCGCAGCAACCCTGTCCGTAACCCCCACGGCGGGTTCGATCCCGAGTCTCCGATAAAATAACAGAATAATCCTTTGGTATATCGTCGGGATGCTGTGCCGTCGCCCCGGTGGCACATTCAATTCTACGGAATCTCGTATCATCTGCTATACGCTTAATCCCTCCAGTGAAACGCTGACTGAGCCACCGAGAGAACCAAAGGGGGTAGATCATTCGTCGCGACGAGGATGGCGATATCGTGGAGCGTGGGAGAGGAACAGGGAACCGCGATAGTGACCGGGGAGAGCTGGAACAAGAGTGTTATCGGTTAGACTCGTGCAATGATTCAAGAAGTTCATCCGGACGTGGGAAAGAATGCGTGGAGAGATAAGGAGTGGATCGGTTAGGTGAGTCGGATTATGCTTCGATCGGGTCTCGTGTCTAGGTGACAGCGATGATTTGAGGGTTTTTTTGATCCTGGATTGGTTGCCGAGGTTGGTGGGTTCTGGGTCATCTTGGTTTGGTGCATTTGGGGTGCGATGGGAAGAAATGGGGTGGGGTCAGTTTGCTTTCCTGTTCAAACGATAGAGGACAGCAGGTCTACGAGGCCATCTTACATTAACAAACGATTATAAAAATATAATTAATAATCCCTAAAGAGGATTTTCCGTCACGAGTTAAACGATTATATGTTTCTTTAATATGATAACCTGTTACAGTCTGCTCACAGAGATTGTTTGAAAAGGACAGTTTGCAAATTTTCGAGGAAAATGTAATATCGCCGAAAGAAAGGGAAGAAGGGAAAGGTAAACACATTAAAAAGAAGCCGGATCAGATGAATTTGCATAAGGGGTTCCTAATATATCGTGGAAACTAGTAGAGGGTAAAGAACACAGCGGAACGAAATTATTAATATTTATGCATGAGATCCGTTATTTAAATTCTCCACCCTTCCACGCTTAATGACGCCATTGCCATATTTTCTGCGTTCCTCCGACTATTATAATGCTTCACGTATCGCGAATCAAGAGGTTCTCGAATTGCCTGGAAGAATTGGCTTTTAAATAATTTTCCTCGGCCATACGCGCGACTACGTTCCACGAAAATACTGATAAAACAGGCGTGGATCGTTTATACGTCCCTACGTTGAAACAATGTTTATTCCGGACGGAAATATCCATGAAAATGCCTGGGATAAGAGTCAGTAAAAAGAGCCGAGCAAAAAAATACGGTTGATTATATTGTACACCGTGTCACCGAGTTTCACATTTCTCTGTTATTCTTCATTCTTCGCGCAGCACAAACACCGACTCCGGTGTTGACATAATCCGCGTATATTTTAATTTTACCATCGGTCGACTACTCCGGCTATCGAGAATATTTCTATCAATGACTGTCTGGGGACAAACACGATGTATGTACAAGGGTATATCGTCAAATAAGAAACGTTGATTAATGATATTCAAATAATGATATTTGAATGAAACATTCATGCAACGATGATCAATTACAATATTCTAGCAGTAATATTCGCTTAAAGTATTCATACGATGGTCGAATAAAATATTCGAACAGTGCTTCTTGATTTTCACTATCAGACTTCGATTATCGACGAAACCTCCGGAATCAATTTGCAGTAGCCGACCCGGAGTCTCATTTAACGGACACCTCTCACCCTTAACGAAGGAAAATTCGGCGCGAGCAGCATGGATAATGAACACCATCATTCTTCGTCAATAATCCGTCAACCGCCATTGGCACGTTCAACTCCGCGAAATCTCGTATCATCTGATATACACTTAATCCCTCGAGTGGAACAGTGACTGAGCCACCGATTCCGTCGAATTGCGGACAGAGACGTAGATGAGGGAGGGAGGGTGTGTGAGAGAAAGAGGAACAGTTGTGAGTTGGAGGGAGGAAGAGAGAGAAGAGAAAAGGAGAGACGAGAAATCGGTAACGGAGATCGAGGAACGAGTACGAAGGGTGAAACGGAAGGGTGAGCAAGAGAGAAATGGGGATGGATAGGGAAGCGTGAAAAGGACCAGAGAGACGCAGAGGGATCCTGGAGGACGGAGCGAGAAGGATGACGGGGATCTTCCAATAACAGTCGCCCTCGTATTTCCTTCCATCCGGAGCTGAAGGAAACTCACGTCGGTGAAACGGAATCTCAATCCCGAGCGGAGACCCGCTGGTTGATATTTGCACCGACGATATTCGCGAAGATTGTTTAACGATAGGGTGGAAGCGGATCGTATGCATGCAGTTCGGTAAATGCGTTATATTCCGAATCAAGATGGCACCCGGCTCTTAACTGGATTTATTCGAACGCAACCCACCGTAAAGGGGGACACACGTAGTCTCTTGGAATCCTGGGTGGCTTTATACCCGTGACTCCGGTGCTGTTTTTATTGGGGAGAATAGAATCTCGACAGAACACTATGTTTGGATTAGAATCTCAGCTTCCAATGGTGCTATTACAACAGCGAACGAGTAGAATCGTCCTAAGTAGGAAATTCGTTAGTGGGAAGATTCATTTTTGCGATGATTCAGAGATTATTGTTTCTCGAGCCTTATCGAGCTTTACCGATAGAGTGCGTTATAGTATTAAAAAATTAAAAATTGTTTTTTGCAAACGTTTGCCCATTAATGCTACGTTGGAATTTTCCTTTGGTCCTTTCTAGTTTAAAAATTATAAGCAATTCTTTTTCTTTCATATTATTTCATATTATCCAAGCTTCGACCTGAGCAAGGTCGTAACACAATTTTCCGAATCGTCGTCCTCTATCGATTCCAACAAACTGATTACTGCTTTATTGTTTGGAAGGGCAAATAATTCTTTCCCATTCCTCGAAAACTGCCTCGAGCAAACGAAGAAAATTTAATACAATCGAAACTCTTCCATTACGAATTTTAATCCATATAGAAGCGTACATGTTACAAAGAACTTAATTATTAACTAATAAATTGTAGGATAAAGCCTATCCCAGCGTTTATAATCGCATTTGCTGCAACCTGCCGATGGGATAGAGTTTCTTGTTCGATTATTTAACAGCAGCAGTGATAACGCGCTTAATTCACAATAGCAAGTTGAACAACTGCGCTCCATCAAATATTTACTGGCTATCCACGCGGCGGAAACTCGATGGGAAATTTCTTTTCGTCTCGAAATAAGTTCTTCGACGGAGTAAACTAGGAGTCGTAAGCACCCTCTGGGGTGTCTATATCTCGCGAGGTTAAGCAGGCGTAACGGTTAATTAGCTCTTACGTTGGCCGCTCTCAATCCAGAAGATCAACAACGCGGCGAAGAAAAATCTCACCGGCGAACGTCTATCGCGCGCGCACTCTTTGCAGACCACTTAATACGATTTAAAGAAATATGCCAGACTTAACCGAATGGCTCAGGCAAGACTGCCCTAATCTTTTAGGAGGGGAATTCTCTCCATGGGGGTGAATTTCTGCACTCTGAATTTATTAAGAATATCTAAGTGGAAAGTGACTTCTAAGCGCTTAAATTTCGTTAATTTTGATGATCTAGTATTCTATGATTTTAGTATTCTAATGTACTGTAAGGCGACATTAGTTTTTCCTTAATAGACACTGAGATCTTACAAAAATTCATTATCATACTATACCGTTACATAATTACACAAAGTTCGAGACACGACTCGAAGTCACTATATCTCGAAGCGGAGATTTTTCTGTCGAGATTGCTCCTATTATGACATAAGTTTCGAGTTTCTGGCGGGTTTCCCTCTCGCTAGCAGCTCTTAAATTTCTTTCGAGGCAAGCGTAACCGTTAATTAACCCATGCAATCTTCCATCTCGCGTTGCTTAGGAGAATCTCAGAGTGAAATATAGTAGCAGAGGATTAAATCTGTGATACTCCTCTACGTTTTGCATTCTTAACACGTTTACTATCCCTAGATTTATTTAAATTATTGCGTTGAGCATGATACCATGCTTATTATTCGACCATAACGCTACATAATACTATGACTGTTATACTACCCCCTCTGTCTGTCAAAATTCTTTGAAAATGACAAAAGAGTGAACAAAAAGAAAATTGTCTCGTCACTCTCTTGCTAGGTTTCTGTTTTCCTTGTCACCCGGTGTGTGGCTAAGCTAGAGAAACAAGGTTAATCGGTAGCTCATCTGGATTCGTTCCTCGAAGGAAGAGAATGAGAGCTGGTGGATGACGTCTTCGTGGCGCTCCGGTGTCAGAGAGGAAACGTAAATTGTCGATCAGACGCTTGGCATCTTCCGATCTTGGCAATTGAGGGGAACTAGTGCGTGTCACTTGGATTTCGATCGCGGAGCGGAATAGCGGTAATACCACTGTCTACATAGCTGGGGATCAGCCTAAGCGCATTAGGCGCACACCGTGTAACGTATATAAGAGTATCCGAGCCAATCAACCGATCACACCTATCCGCAGGTTACCACCGATCAACGCCGTATTTTCTCTCCGATTATCGGATTAATTCGTTTCGATCAATAGGCACGTGACGTTTCTTCGTTTTGGATTGAGTGGGATAATCACTTGGAAATGAAACGATGTTTCAACGAGATAGGAATAACTACGTATATTAAAGATTAATTTTGTGTTCGATTATAATCGTACCGGGAAGTTTGAAGGGACTGGGTTTTGAGAAGATTAAATTTTAATCAGGAACGATTCGAGATATGAAAGACAAACGGCTTTAGAGCGAAATGTTAGCAGGAATTTCACGATTGTCAGAAAGCTGAGGCAACCGGTTGCAGAGCATAAAACACTCGGCGTTTGCGGGCAACAAAAATCGCTAATCCTCTAACTCTCATTACAGATCTCGTTCCAAGCAAACGATCATTCGACTCGAGTGCGCGCGAATGAACTTCATAACCTCGAATCCTCAATCCGAATTTTTCATCGTTGTTGATAATCCCCCACTGTTTGTTTTTATCCATTCTTTTAATCTCCTCTCGCCCCACATTTAAATATTGGCGCGGCATTGTTTGTTATCCTTCGGATTAACATCTTTTCGGTTGTTCCCCGCCATCGAAACTGGTGTCAGGTCTGACTCTCTGATAAACATTTTTCTTCCGTAATGAAACTATGAAATATTACAACAATACATTTATAAATCCGCGATACATATATTTGGAGAAAAACGGTACAATTTTTTGTGTCTACTATAAGGATTAAAAATAGTTATTACGTAGTGTTACGTCAGGAACCCACGAAATGTATCCACTCGTTGTTCAATAAATTCATCAATTAATAATCTGAGCATCATTTCACAGTATGACTATCTTGAACACTCGAGTGCATCGCCAAGGTATTGTCTACCTAACTTCCAGCATTAATCTCTCCCAAACGAGAAGTTCATCGACGAATTTAAGTCCCTCCTCGCAATATGGCGTCACAGACGGTTGATGGACACCCAGAGATAGCGTTCGATGCGGAAACAAAGTTTCCATTGGCTGGGTTGAATGTGGCTGATCAAAACGGGACGACGTTCGGTGTACACTGAACGCGATCTCAACAATGGGAGATCATGCGTGGAGAATGTTCGTACCTTCTTACGAGCACTTCGAAGGACTCTGTCGTTTGTGCTCCTGCTGCGGTCCATGGAGCGCACAATGGGGACAATGACATGCATTCTCATAAACTCCCAAACGACGAGACCACGGGATACCCCAGCAGTCCGTTCGACGACCAAACGTATTCCTGGAAACCGGAAGAAAGGAATTTTCCGACGTCCTCCGCGTGGGTTTTCTTCTCCATTGTCCTCGCGAAAGCACCGATTCCTTGATTCGGCGCGTAAGGATCGAAAAATCCATCAGCGTCGGCAAAAGTCGATGCAGGTTTTAATACGATTCTTTAGGGGGCGTTTCCACTTTCCAGGGAACGTAGTAGTAATTTTTTCAAGGCTTGAGAAATAAGAGTGCGATGGAACGATTAGTAGAATGTTACTCTATCGACATTATTCTATTTTCTATTTTCTTTCCTGTTTCTATATCAATATTCCAACGCCCACGCTCCCATTTTTTCTCAAATCCTATGCACGATTCGGAGCAGCCTGTACAACGCAATTTAATTGCATCATAAAATGGAAGCTCGAAAAGAAAGGCCGTAGGAGACCCTGAGGTGGTCCACTTTCCCGATGCACTCGACTCTTATTGCAACGATTTTGAACCAATCTTTTTCTTCGGGCAAGCGGCCACGAAAAAGAGCACAACGGGCCATTCGCATTGCTAGGGACAAGAAAGCCCCGCCACGCTGTTACTCCGAGTAACGACCGGTCGCTCGCCCAACGCCGCGAATATATATCATCGTCCGGTTCGCCTCGGATCATCCCGGGTCTCTCTTAATTCTTTATGTATTTATTCAATTATATTTGAATAATTGGCCACCCCGACAAGTCACGGATTAAGCAAACGAACGTAGCATGCGATGCGGGCACAAACAAGACGACGACGGTCGTTTAGCGTGCCGACTTCGTTCGCGTTCGTAGCGACTAGACGGGGCGGGTAACGTGCATTTTTCGCCCGATGACCGTTTCCGTTCGAATCTAAGAAAGTTATTCGTTGTGGGAGGTTGCTGTTTATTCAAACGAGTTCCTATTAGACTGCTGGCTGACGTATTTCAATGTGTAGGGGGAAATGAGGCATTTTTGTCGTCGTGTGAGTTGAATGTTAATGAAGGGCGGGCGTACCAGGAGTTTGCGCGAGGAAACGTCAGCAAAGTTTGTTTTGCAAGTTGAAAATTAGGGAGAGATTTAGTAAATTAGTTAGGGATTGTTGGAGTACTCAAGAGATCTCGAATTTTTTGGGTCAAATTTAATAAGGAAATTTGATGCGAATGTTCGGAAGCAAGAATAATTTGATTGAAAGTAGTTGAAAACAAATGAAGAATAGTAGGTAAGAAGAGACTCAAATGTGAATGGTCATGGACCAGAATGAGTTCAATTGACACACTTTAAGATGTTTTAATTTTCTGTGAAATAGCTACTTGAATATTTTTTCCAGAACAGACGAAGGAAATATTTTCTTGAATAAATTGACGTATCCCCGTCGATAAAAGTCGAGGATCGTCTAGGCGTTTCACGGAGTTTATTCAGTTTCCGTGAAATTTAGTATCTTCCACGCATATATTCGACGTTTCAGATAGGTTTCCATTTTGCGTTATCATTTTTCGCATCCACGCGTATCCTTTATTGCGCTCTTTGGCTGGAGATCTCTGAGGCGACCATAGAATGTCAATAGTGATAATATCGATATCTCTTCTTGGCGGAGAGTAGGCGCTGGCTCGTAAGCTCCAACAAGCAAATCTCATGAGAGCACCTGCTGGGTTGACACTGAGAAGGCGAGGATGGCTCTCAGGCTAGATCGTTCTTCTTTATAATCTTTGAAAACCTTCGCAATACTCTCGTGGCGAATTCTGCTCGTCTTTACTCGCAGCCGGAAAAAACGTTTACTGCCAGCTGCTTCGTGTGGTGCGTTTCTTACCAACAGAAATAAACCTTTCCGTGAGCTATAAAATCAGCGCAGTTGAGAAACTCGAATCCTTAAAGAATTTTGAGAACTCTGTAATCTAACTCACGCTGGTTTAGCTTCTTCCTGATTTTATCTTCCTATACATTTCTCTAATTCTGTTGCTGGTTGAGAAAAACAGCGTCGAGGTCAATTTTTGGGAATAACAGAAACGAAATTAGGGGTAATCTTGCTTAATTATATCTTGGATAAACGTTGACGGTAGATTTCAGAAGCAAGGTTATTTCATTGTCAAAATAAATTTGCATTATATAATACTAGCTTTGGATGTATAAAAAAGGATTTTATAACTTGGAGTTTTTCAATTTTCAGAATGTTTATAATCTACTCTAATTTATTTCGTTAAAACGTGCCAACGTGAATTTGGTAATGTAATTACATTTGATTGGATTGTAGTTGAGAAAATTCAACTTTCCCAAAGTTTATTTGCATTCATTTTAATAATACTAATTTGTCCAATATCGAGCAACTGCGCTGCTTGTCTTTTTTCGTACAACATAAAATTAAATTTACTTTAATTGGCTGCGCTGAATTTTCGTCTACATTGACAAACGAGAGAATCATTTTTATCTTGAGCCACGAGTAACTGTAGCTCCTGAAGCAATAAAAAAACTTTCTGTTAAAAATTAAAACTGATATCAACCCGCGATATTATTGTGTTACATCAATTATAACTTTAATCGTGAACAATTATTCAGAATGTTACAAATGTGAAATCAAATTTCATTAAGTAGTGAAAATTAAAATGTTTATCGAACATTCTTTATTCCGAATAATTAGAATATGGTTTGATAACAGTACAGCCAAAATTTCTTAGAAGAGTTATTTATTAGTCTGACTAATGAATTTGAGACGAAGTGTATAAATATTGCTTTTTCTGTCGTAAGTATATTCATCATTAATACACAAATTTTTGTATTTGTTATTGTATCTTCGTGAGAGTGTAATTAATGTGATTGGGTGAAATGCGCCCAAACACGACCCCATTCGGAATACATTTCATTCTCTCAAAGGTTATTCAATTTCAGCCACTGGAAAATCATACAAAATCATTCCGATTACGTAGAATTAGAAGTAGTCTGAATCTGGTCGTGTTTGGACTCATTTTTTCCCATAAAGATATGTATGATTAATGTAAAAATAGACTACCTTCCCTCCGTAAGGATCGCTCCATAAACGTTAACACACTCTCAGAATTGCTTACGCCATCGGGAACGTATCATTTCGCTGCAACACGACAAATGATAGCGTTATAAATGAGCTACACGGTTGCCAGTTCGTCGAATGATAATAAAAATGACAAATTTGCGACGATTTTAAGCCGTGTACCGCGCGCATTGTCACGCATTTGATTACCCGCCGCGCGCAAAAGCATTCACCCCTTATCGTTCTGCGCGCACACGGCGGAAAGGATGTCGCGATCCTCCCGTGCTCGTTGATTCGCCCAGCAGGGAGAAGTACATGCATTTTCATAAGCCACGACAAGCAAATCTCGACGCATCCGTCGTGACGGCTGGTCGTCGTCGTGGCTTCTCCACGTGAAACGTATACGTGCCCAGGATCTCGAACTCGCGAGGGAAACGCGAGGCATCGCGCCCACTGATCATGATATTTCGTGACTCTGACACGTGTAATCCGAACGACGATTTATTTATACATACTTGATTCGCGGGTGCAGCGTTTCTCAACCTGGTTGCTTAGGAATGCCATGACAGCATGTTACAGGGATCGAAAAAAACTTTTATTGGTCTAATGTAGGATAAATTGTTGTTGCAATGAATCATATAATGATATACTCTGTTACTTATTTTATGTGAAATTGATGTTTGATTGTAATTGATGCTGTGAAGTGAGTTTTGCTCTGAAGGATAAAAGATTACGAAGAAACATGCTGTTTGTAATGGTAGAAAAATATAATTTTTATAGTATTTTATTCTTACCAAAAGTAAGAGGGGCTGAGAACCACTCGTAGCTCACCGTTCCGGTCCCTTTCGCGCCCGTATAGATGCGTCGATCCATGAATAAAAACGAGACACTTCCAACGAGTATCGCGGAATCGAAGCAACCCGTCTGACGTTAAAGCATAGTAAGTACTTAAAAGTGAAGGGCGTCTGACGTTAACGCGGGGGTAGTTTGAGAATTCTGATTTCGATTTCCTGTTCGGGAGATGTATGAATGTTTTAGTGGCGGTTTCTATTTCACGGAAGGCGAGGATAGATTAATGAACATGAATCTGTCACTGTCACTTTCCTGTGAAATAACTATTCAAATGAATATTTTCATAAGTATATAATATTCAAACATTTGTAGGGTGCAAATGAGAGGAGAGTAGTTGAACACCCAAAGACTTTTGAATTGATCAAATTACTTTTAAAATACTGCAATTAATCGACTACACAATATTGCTATAAGCGCATGTTTGTATAAATTTTTCGTATTTACGTTCTTCCAATCCATTGCGTTCCACGCGTTAGCATACATCTCTCAATACGCGAGTATTTCACACCCTTCGCGAAACACGTTGGCGTGAATCGAACACATGTATTGCATTAGCCATTCTCGACATATTGCGATTTTCATGGGAAATCTACATTTCAAATTCCTCGATACATTACCGTGTCGAGACAGCGAAAGGATTATTCCATGAAATATTGGGTAAATTTTTGAAAATTACTTCCAAAATCGGTCGACCCAAAATAGCTACTCTTCCGCCCTTCGTCGATCATGCTCTTTCGTGCTCTATCCGGATGGAGTGCAACGGGTGGGGAGAAAGTTTTTGTGATACGCCGCATTCACGCCGCGTTTCGTGATTTCGAAAATAATATTCATAATGGACCACCTGGGGCGGGTGTTTTCAATTATTTACGCGTGCGATGAATTTACATGGAAATGAGCTAACTGTTAATTCTCGTGTCACTTTCATATTGCACATTCGGTAATCATATTGAATTGATGCTAATAAATTAAGAAGTCAAATTTAAGAGACACAGTTGCAGAATGCTTGCTCTATGTATTACTTTAATTTCTTTTTAATTTTTTTTTATCGTGTATAAGTATTCAAGTATTGGGGTATATTAATAACATCGATGATTTAAGTAAGTATTTGTATAATAACAATCAATAGACACCAACGTTTATTCGAGTTTATATTTTCTCTTCGATGCTGTTAAATAAAAGAAATTTCTTTCGTCGGATTACACACAGGAATTAATTATAGAATCTCGGTTCAAATTATCCTACATAGATTATTTATCGGCAATCTCAAATAAACAAAGCGATCAAATATTTGTATCAATTTAAAACTAAAACTTCATGCGCTCATAACACCGAGAGAAATAGATTGCATGTGTACGACAGGTTGAACACGAAAAAGGATGGGTATTAGGCTGCTGGCGTGTGGACTGGCATAAAAGATATCCCGCAAAGGAGTTCGCGAAAAAAAATGATTATCAAACATAAAAGTGAATTTATAGCGGGGAATAACGTTTTACGATCATCCCTTCGCGTCTGAACTGATCTGCTGCCGTTTGGGAGAAAAATACGAAAAGCTTGCGAAAAATGGACTTTGTTGAACTTGAATTAAGTTTGTTTACCTGAACGGGGCTCTGTATTCAAGTAAAATTGAAGAGCCCTACACAATTTACATTTAATAAATGGAGAGAAATAAATATATTTCAAGCACTTTTACATAAATAAATTATCAAACGAGCATCTGATACATAGGTCTCTTCAGAATATTAGCAAATATGTAAATTGAATGTTACGTATTTACTAAACATTAAATAACGTGTTCAATATGCATTAAATATTAAATTACATGTACATTAATTATGTATTGAATACATAAATCAAGAAACAATTATCCAATAGATATTTGATATGCATTTAACATTTAATTTACAATCTAATTAGATGTTTAATTCATATCAAGATTTAGTACACTTCTGATGCATACATACTAGGTGATATATTTATAACGTCAATTAATATTGATTTGAAGTGGCAAGATTCATTCAAAAACTCCAGAATATAACAAAGACAATTTAGTCGTCCAAAAATTACCTTGCATCCCCGGCGTCGACCACATAGGGAGTTCCATGAGTTGATGCAATGTGCTGTGCACGGATGCCGTGCTTGAAAGGTTAACGCGTTCGCTGCCTAGGGTATTTTACTTGGTCGTCCCAACTCCGTTGCGGCTAATTCTCCTTACTCGGGACCTATAACTCGATTAAAATATTAAGTTCGACGAAACCATGTTTGCCGGTGCGTAACGGTACACTTGCTGCTGCGTACCTTTACTGTGCCATCCCCTTTAAATATTGTCTCTGTACCAGTTCCATACGTACTCATTATACCATTATTCCCTTTTGATAGCGTTTAAGATCTATTTAAAATAACAGACAAGATATTTAAACCCTTTCAAAATTAATCTTCAATAAAATTACCTGTTCAAAAAAATACCTGTTCCTTGCAAACTCATTATACCATTATTCCCTTTCGATAGCGTTAAAGATCTATTTAATTTAACAGACAAGATATTTAAACCATTCCAAAATTACTCTTCAATAAGATTGCATTCCAAACAGCACGTTCCAACTACTTTTCACACACGTCGAACATTCTCCTCGTAACACAAAATACTACCACTTCTTCGCGAGTGCACTCATCAACAACAGCTCCCTGGTTAACAAGATAACCAATCAATCATCCCACAGTACCCTATTCCCTAAAAACTCCTCCCACATTCACAAGAACTCCCCTCCCTCCAATCCTACTAGCTTCTGAAAGGACCGAGGCGGGGTTTTCAAAAATCTTCGCGCGCATCCCCCGTCCCGTTTAGGTGTACCAGTTCGAGTGTCGACGCATCTGGCGGATTCGAGAGCTCGCAGCCGACCGATGCACTCGCAGGAGAGAGGAGTACATGCATCCTCGTAAGCCGCGACAAGGAAATCTCGTGGCTGGCCGGGGGCCCCCGTCGGCGTTGGTTGCCCCGCTGTGCTCCCGAGTCGTATTGGTTCTCTCCAGTCGTATTGGTTCTCGCGCCGCGTCGCAGATCGTTCCCGTTCGGCGCTAGTCGGGCGTTTCCGGGCGCGCTCCACCAGAGAAGCGGCGCGCGCCTCGTGTCCCGCGGAACGCGACTCTCAGTGATTACCGTGCAGTCCTTGGGACACGACCTCTGGCTTCCTGTCCTGCCTCCCGACGGGGGTTGACCGCGCGCGCACGACACACGCACGTAGCCTTTAGCGACAGTGGGAAGTTTGCACCGCGCGAAACCGCTTCCGCCGGTCGTCGCGATTAAAACCGCGTGATAATCGGAAACCAAAGGATTCAACGTTTACATAGTGCGCGTTTACGAATTTCTTGGTGTACAGTTTGGTTTTCTTTGGGGTTCCTTTAGTTCTTTACGCTCGACTAGGTCCACTCAAGCTTTCTCGCGTAGAGGAAGGTCAGGTCTCGTCGAGAGCACGCGGAACTATCCCCCTGATCTCTGAGCGACCGAGGGGTGGGTATCTCGTTGGCTGCGGTAATATCACCCTGTCCGAGGGGATAATGGATTGCTCGCGTGGCGAGGGGCGATGGACAATAGCCCCGAGACCAGAGGAGGCTTGACGTCCCCGTTTCGCTGCTCTACCGACGGACACCGTAGCTATGTGGATCGCGCGCGTGTCAATCGCGCGGAATCGATCGTCGAAACTTTCCAACAAGTCGTAACGCACCGGGCCTAACCTGCCCCAATAGGAGCGTAACGGGGAAGACGTTTATCCCCTGAGTGAGTGTTGTGGACGCGTGTGTAGTGGAATCGTTCGAGGATCTCGGACCTGTGGACCAAGTGAATCGGAAGTGATCAGTGACTTTCGACCTGGAGGGTCGCCCGGTGAGATTAACGAGCCGCTAATTGGCCGAGGAGCGCCAGGAGTTCGTCATTTGCGTGGTCGCCACCTGACTGTATGGAAATTATGTAACTCAAGCATTGCTACATCCAGCGTCGACTTTTCCAGAACGTGGAAACGATTCTCCGAGGATACAGGTGAGCGTGTTAGCAACTTGTCGCGGGCTTCTGAGAAATGACGCTCCATTTTTTTTTTACCGCTAATGGGAAAGCCTGTTTTTCTCATGATAGTTACGTTTAGTGTCACGCGATGAGTTACCATAGGACGCGACGTCACTTCAGGTTTTATCAGAGCCCGTCGTTAATCTTTACCACGTCCGACGGTTCGTCGCTTTTTCTCTAGATGGAGGACAGGCTATGGACAAGTTTTCGCTTAAGTACTGTCAACATCAGTACCGTCCTACGCCGCGTCGAACGCGTTAAACTGAAATTCATCATCGCTGTCGCTTTCGGAATCGATTGCCCCCCTTTTTCTCTTATGCGTGGCGAATGCTGAAGAAGAGAGCTCTTTGAGAATAGCAATGTGAGTCTTTGTTTCGGGCTGTCACTTATAGGTCTATCACTCTCAGGATAGATGTTTCCATCCACTAGCTGAAGCTACTCTCGGACTACCTAGCAACTCCATTCCCAACTACGATTAGATCTAATATAAGGAATGCTGAAGCTTTTTGAGAACAGCGAGGAGTCTTTGACTCAAGGTATCGCTAACAGCAACCAGGGGGTTTATTAACCTAAGAACGCAAGTTCCCAACGCTGAAGTTAGTTACATTTGGACTGGGTAGGAAGTCCCTGTTGGCGTTAGCGTTTTAGGAACCGTCTAACGTCGCAGTAGGTACTCGGGTTAATTACCGTGGCGGAGTCTTTGCTGTTTGCTCGATAGTGCAGCATGTGTGTTTTCGAATGGGCATCAATAACAGCTGCTGAAGCAGCGTGCATGGTGGAGCCATCGACTGGCTCTAGTCTGATGATCGAACTTAAATTGGATATGGTTGGAACTTAGTCGAGAGACTGTGTGGGAGCTACGTGTACTCTTGGTGTGTAAGTGGTTCGCTAAAATTCTAGACGGATGTTGTCAGTCAAAGTGAGCACTGTGAGTAGACTTTGACAAGGTATAGATAACAGTGTAGGAAATTGTCTGTGGCTTTGGCAGATTTAGGAGATAAGCTTCTAGAGCTTTCTCTCAATCTTAATTCAGGACTGAAACTATATATGGACCACTGTAAATTGTTTCCCATTTCCTTGGTGTTGCAGCCTGTACAGATTCGAGTATCTATCGATGACAGAATCCAAATGAATCGATCGATTTAATAGGATTGCGGAAGTAGGTTCCAGAGCCTTTTCTAATTCACACGGTGTTAGGGAGCATAATAGTATGCCGATTGTTTGCTTCATAATGTAACGTGACCCCGATAGTTGGTAGCATCAGATATGCACAGTGTGTTCACCATGCATCGATGGAGATAGTATCGATTTCAGTCTGATCGCTGAGCTTAACTTGGACATAACTGTTCAGAGCTTACACGAGTGACTACCTGGGACTTCCAAGTGCTATTGGCACCGATTGCTTGATATCATCTAGAGCTGTCAGTAGATTATGACAGATGTCAGGGATCACGAATCTTTGCTGCTGTTTGGCACGCACAACCTGTGTAGACGTCGATAGGTATAGGGAACATCATGTCGTATCCAGGCAGAGATTATTAAACACACTGACATTGTTAGCTTGAAGTATATTGAACCGTGTAGAATGGTAGAATGTAGAATATACTAAAAATAATAGAATCTTTCCTGTTTGGAAATATAAAGTTTCTCTGATGGGTATCAATGATGAGATTCGAACGTTTCAGTGATTTGACCTCCTGAATACAATTAGCTCCACTTTGATGTCATCGAGCTCTAATTGGACAGAGTTGATTTGATTGGTTGATGTTTTGACAAGCAGTGAAGACCTCCAAGTGCTGGAGGGTAAGATATATTTTCATTTAACATGTAGAGACTTCCATAGCTGTCGATGGTAACATCAGAAACAGTTGTAGGTTTCCCAAGCAGTACTAAACATTATGTTATTCTCAGTTTGAAGCATACTTACGTTGCCGATTTCCAAGATAATATCTGCAGTAGAATCTACATTGTATGCTTCGTGATATCTCTTTAAGAGGCATCAAGGACAGCTTCCGCTCACCAAGCGAGTTCGCCATGAGGACGGATATCGCTCTTTTGTTAGGAATGGTACCTTTGAGATACCTCTAGTTTAATTATTAAAGCCAAGTTCTACACAGTTCGCTATTGTCACGAGTGGTTTGGAGCTCATCTGAAAGCGTACGCTATGGCAACTACAAACAAAATTAGACATGTCTTTATCCTCATAATCAGTTCAAAGCACAACCTGTAGATTTCTAAGCCGGTCTTCGCTATTAATTGCTTGCTCTGCAATCCTAACCCGGACCTATCTTCAACGGCTATCATCGACATGCCCCGAGTCATCAAACGAATCCACCTCACATGTAGTATCGATTCCATTGCGTTCATTGAGCCTGAATTAGATACAAATGGTCAGAGCTTAGACGAGTGACTAGCGAGCTGCTCCGAGTGCTATCGACCTTGGTGGTTTGGTGCTCAACTAATCGTGTAAATGGACCTTAGTAGATGTCAGGGATCATAGTAGAATTAATGATACACGTTGGATAGCGCTACACGTAGGCTTCGATAACTATCAGTGGCAGGATCACAGTTGGTGGCTTTCCAAGCGGAAAGTGCTAATGTACATGTAGTCTTACCAGCTACATGTCTATACTTGAAGTCTACCCAATCTGTAGGTCTCTGGGGTAGAATCTTCATTATTCATGGTGTCCCTTTAAAAGCTGCAACGACACCCTTCTAATCATAAAGTCGCAGCTTCGATCATCGAGCTAAAATTTTACAAGCTCACTTATAAGGGTGGAAAGGCGTTAGTAGGTGTCATTGATTACGGTAGAATTTTTGGTCGATGACAATTCCAAGGTGGAAGTATACATTTTCTATTAATTTTCTACTCGTTCCACTTCGTAGCATAGAGAATCGTAAACAAAATTGGAAATGGCACAAAACCAAAG